>NC_136925.1:7267280-7616839 GCF_949752795.1 Hyperoodon ampullatus
AAATACTATCACATTTTTATTTTATAATTTATAAGTCTTAGGATTCTTTATTAGAGTACCTTAATACAGAGAGGCCACAAACCTCTCAAAAATACCCCAATCTTTGCTTCCTCCTTTCAAATACAGGGTTATTTTCAGAGTTAATCAGTGTTAATGCTTTTAGATGGAAACAGTCTCTTTGGAAAATGAATTCTTAAATTTTCCTTACAAGAAAGCTCTTTACTAAGTTGGTGGAGAAAGCTGACATTTAGATTGCATGTACAGGATTAGCAACTGATATGTTTGGACTGGATTAATTTAAGGGAAGAAAAAATTTTAATTGTGCACTAGCCAATGAATTTAAAGAAGTGACTTGGCAAGGTCTAAGCATGGAGTTATCTGATATCCAGAAGAGCATTTGTTAATGTTATTGGGATTAAAGAAATGCAGCCTTTCTGTTGTTGTTGAAATTGCTTGAGTCCCCTCCTCTGGATGGTCACCAACCTGATAGATCTGTGCATTTTCAGTAAATAACCATTTTGTTTCATCTTATTTCCAGGAAGGAACTTCTTCTTAAACACAATTTGTGACTATCAACTTGAGAAACAAGTAAGAATCACTATTTTGTTCTCTCTATGCTAAAGGAGGGAACTTTATTAGTCAAGTCAAAAATAATAGTATAAACACTCTTCACCTTCTTATTTTCACAGGACTAATGAACTGAATACATTTTGTTAGATAGTTTGATGAAGAGAAAGAAATAGTTTTCTTATTCAATTAAGGTTTATGATGGAAGGGCTGAAAAACTAAAAAGAAACCTGTTTGGCTTAATTTTTATTGAAAACTTAGATCCTCTTTTTTAAAAAAAATTAGTCATTCACATCTTTTCCACATATAAGTTGGGAAGCAGTGTGCTTGACATGATACTTTTCTAGTCCAGGGTGATTGGTCTTTAACTACCGCTATTAGGAAGATATCTGGGTTCACCATGACCTTATCACCAGAGAAAGAATGTTTACTAAGAGCTAAGAGGTCACTTAGAAAAGTTTGATGGCAACAGGTGGGGTCAAAGACTTGTATTTCGGGCTTCCCTGGTGGCGCAGTGGTTGAGAGTCTGCCTGCCGAGGCAGGGGACGTGGGTTCGTGCCCCAGTCCGGGAAGATCCCACATGCCGCGGAGCGGCTGGGCCGGTGAGCCATGGCCGCTGAGCCTGTGCGTCCGGAGCCTGTGCTCCTCAACGGGAGAGGCCACAACAGTAAGAGGCCCACGTACTGCAAAAAAAAAAAAAAAAAGAGAGACTTTTATTTCCTACAGATGGTTTGAGAATTCAGTATTGGGATAGATTCTGTCCACGGGAAAGCAAAGCACCAGAAGCTCTAGATTTAAAACAATGAAGAGCCATTAATGCCCCATGAAGCATGAAAACATATTCTAAAGCTAGCCATCAAAATATTACTTTACTAGCACCAGAATCAATAAACAGAGCAACGGACAAAATAGAAAATATAAAACAGATCTTAGTAGGCAGAAAAATTTGTCTATTACCTATAAAAGTGGCCCCAAAAATCAGTAGTAGAAGGCAATGTTGGATTATAAGTTAATGAGATTGTGTTGTGATGATTAGGTAATATTTGGAAACTACAAAGGTAAAACTTTACCTTGTCGTATGTTCCAAAGTAAACTCCAGATGGATTAAAGATTTAAATATAAAATATAAAACCATTTTAAAAGAAAAATATGAATAAAACTCATCTGATTTAGATTAGGGAAGTCTTTCTAAGAATAAAAGCCATGAAGAAGTGCCAAATATTTAAACTACATTACCATTCTGATGTATAAAGTTTAACTGTACAAAATTTTAGCTATGTAAGAATGTACCATCAAAATTAAAAGACAAATAAATGTGGTCACAGGATTAATATCTTTCTTACAAGGAATGTTATTAAGAAAAACAACATGGCTTCAATAAAATAATGGTCAAATAATGGGTTTTTTTCCTATAAAATAGGAAATGCAAATGTGCTATAATGGATTCTAAAAAGGTTCAGATTCATTGGTAAGTGAAAATGCAATAAAAATTGGATTCCTATGTCACATATCATATGGAAAATGCTACTAGGAATGCTGGCAAGGGTATGCACAGGGAGACTGGCCCCATCCCATGTCAGTGGTAGAAATGTCAATTGTTATTAACTCCTGGAAAATTATACAGCAATGTGTGCTCTCTGGTGAGGACCATTTTAACATTGTAATTATTCTAGGAAAACATTCTTAAGAAATTATAAGACTTAGAGTCAAATGCTGATAAACTAGTAGAACTTTTGCCTCACTATTCATAGTGGCAAATAAATTGAAAAGAGCTCTCCAACAAAAATAAGATTATAAAATAAAATAAGTAGAATATTATATAGTTATTATAAATTATGTTTTCAAGTAAATTTCAAGACATGGAATGTCCTGATATGATATTGAGTGAGACATGGCCATATAGAAAATTTACATAGAGTAGCGATAAATTTTGTAAGAATTTTCTTGTGTGTGTGTGCACACATATGTATAGGGAGAAAAAACTGTTTGGAAATATATTAAAGTGTCAATAGTAGTTTTTTCTAGGTGGTAGGATTCTAGGAGATTTTGATTTTTTAAAATATTTTATAATTTTTACAGTTGCTACATGAAGTTTGATTTAATATGTTAATTAGGAGAAATAT
Source organism: Hyperoodon ampullatus (assembly GCF_949752795.1). NCBI lineage: Eukaryota > Metazoa > Chordata > Mammalia > Artiodactyla > Ziphiidae > Hyperoodon > Hyperoodon ampullatus. The sequence continues at coordinate 7,269,971 of NC_136925.1, forward strand.
ACCATTTTAAAGTTAAAATTTAGTATTTACTTTGGTAATAAGATTAGTTTACTTGGAAATTTTGAACTTAAAATGTCTCTTGACGAGCTATGTAAAATTGACTAATGTCTTGATGAATATCTCTGACTCAAACGTTTAATTCATTCCTTGCAAGCTTCAGCAAGCAGGTGATATCCTTGCTCTTCTCTCTCATGTTTATCTCTTCAACTTTAAAATGTGGCAAGAATTGTGGAACAGTGAATTTCTTCCAGTAAATGGAGCAATACAAAAAGTAAAAAAATAAAAATAAAAATCAGACATTCCCATAGGATTTGTCACCATTTTTATTCTTGGCAAGACACTGATGATTAGCAAATAAAGAAGTTGGTCACAAGGTAAGAAGCAAGTCTTTCCTCTGGTTAAGGCAACCTTTATCCCCTCAAAGGGGGAAAACTAGTAAACTGGTGTGGTTAGGAAACTACCTCATAAGCATTCTCTCTCTCCCCTTAACCTCCATCCTACTTTTCTTCCCCTCCTGTGCACTGTCATATCTCTTGAGCTGGTCTGCCCCTGTGTCCTGATTTCCTCACCACTCATTCACCCTCCCCACCTCCAGCAGTGTGTCTGTCATCAAGCCCATTCCACTGAAAGTGCCCAGATCCAAAAGGCGTGGTTCAGGTTTCTGTCTCCTGGACCTCTCTCAAACATGCCAGTCCTCATCCCCTTTATTTCGAAACAGTCTCTTCCCCTGCCCTTGTGACAGTGTATCACCCCTACTAACCATGGGTACCTTTCAGGACTTCACAGGCTCTATGTACTTCTGACTTTGTAGCCTTTGGGATGGGGGAAGGCAAAATTACATCCCCTTGTTCTAGCTATCACTTCCATAAAGATTGTTAGTTTAAGAATTTCTTCCACGAACAACACATCTGATGTGCTGTGTGCTTAGCTAGAAACTGGATTTGTAGAGGTGGTGATAAGGATATGATGAAGAGTACCAACCTTCAAGGTGTCTTAGGTGGGTTAAGTAATTTCATTTTCCCAATAATCCTGTGCAGCAGATGCTATTATTTCCCCCATTTTGCCAAAGAGAAAATCAAAGCATCGGTAGTTTAAATGATCTTGCCCAGATTGTGGAGTTAATAAACCAAGAGCCAAGATTCAAACCCAAGCCATCTGTGTCCTTAACACTTTACTGTCCATGGCCTCAAAGAGGCTCTTACTCAAGTGGGGGAGTCAGAAAACTAAGTAAAACTACAACACAGAAAGAAGGTTGTCATTACAAGGTATGGGAAAGATGCTGGAAGCACAAAAGAAGGACACATTGTGTGGGCATTCTGCAGATACAGGGGAAACCTCCTGGAGTTGAATTTGCAACGTGAAGATGGGAAACAGCAAAGATGAGCACACCAGGCAGAGAGAAGTGCACGTGCAAAGATACGCATGAGATGTGAGAAACATCCTTTGTATTTTTGAGGAACTGCACATTATGTGGTTTTTATCTCTGTGGTGGATTCTCCAGAGCAGCAGGATATGAAATGAGTGATAAGAAATGACCAGATAATACAAAGCATAGAAGCCATGCTTAAAACGCTGGCGATAATTCTGAAAGTGATGGAGTGCCGTTGATGGATTTTAACATGGATAGAGACCTGATGAGACTTTCACTTTATAAAAATCACCCTGGAATCAGTAGAGAGGATAGAACAGGTAAGCTGCACAAAGGGTGAATGGGTGTTCCCGGTGAGAGCAGAGAGGGCCACAACCAAGGTACTGCATTTAGAGTGGAGGGGAGTGTCAGACACGTACTTTAGGAGGTAGAATTCACAGAAATGGTATTTGATTATTACAGGAGAAAAGAGTAAAGGGAGAAGTAGGAGTCAAGGATGATCTTTATGCTGCAGGCTTGAGGGAAAGGTGACCCTAGTTCCTAAAATGAGGAACAGAGTAGGGGAAGCAGGTCTGTGAAATGGTGAGCTACAGTAGGTGTCTGAGGAGGAGACTGAGAAGGGAGCTGCAAATGTAAGTCTTGGGGTAGGACGGGAGGTCAGAGAATACAGATGTGAAAGTCCTGGTACATGAAGAGAGGAGGCACAGAGCAAGAAGAGAAGTCAAGAAACTGATTCCCCAGAAAATATTGATATTTACAGAATGAAGAGAGGCAGAGACAGACAGCAGCAAAGTCGTCGGAGAGAAAACTGTCGAGTAATTTAGGTACAGTTTCATTAAGTCCTTCCAAATTCATAAGGAGCTGACTAGTCTCCTCTTACTTAAAAGAAGTCCAAATTCCATGAATTTCTAGTGGGAAAGTGTGTCAGGGGAAGAAGAGTTAGAGGTGATGAGGTTGGATTTCTTGCTTTCTTTTGTTTTCTAAGTGGCAAAGAGAAGGCCATTCTCTAAGATAGACAGATGGATCTAGTCAGTGAGGTACAGTAGTTTTACTGGGCTGACCATCAAAGAGAGAACTGAAAATGTAAAAACAAACAATGGGCTTTCCTGAAATGAGCATGGCAGTTTGGGAGAGAAATTGGTCTACTTTTCATTCTTTGATTCCATGTTTTGAAAATATCTTTGCTTTAATCACTTTTCAATTTAGATTTTGCTGTTAGAATCCTGGAATCATATAACAGTTCCTCTCCAAGAAATCTCGAAAGAGACTTGAAAATATATGTCTATACAAAGGCTTGGAATATGAAGGTTCAGAGCAACATTATTCACAACAGCCAAAAACTGGAAAAAAATCCAAGCATCCATCCACTAATGAATGGTTAAGCAAAATGTCATCTATCCATACAGTGCAATACTATTCAGCAATAAATAGGAACAAACCATTTGATATATACTGTAGCATGCATGGATCTCAAAAATTATATTCAGAGAAAGAAACCAGACATAAAGGTTATATAGTTTATAATTCCAGTTATATAAAATTCTTAGAAAAGGCAGAAATCAAAGCAGTGGTTGACTTGGGCTGGGAATAGGAGCAAATGGGCTGAGAAAACTTTTTAGGGCAGTGAGAATGCTCCAAAACTCTGTAAACCCATGAAAAACAATCAATGACCTGTATACTTAAATTGGGTGAATTTTGTAGTATGTAAATTCTACCCTAAGAAAGCTTAGTGTACCATAAAAGTCATGGAATCATTCTTTATGGATGAAAAAATCATCTACCCTAATCTTATTTTGTTTCAGGTTCTTCAAGTATTTTTCCCTCTTACTATTTCTAGTTCTTTCTAGTTATCACCCCTCTTATTTCATTGACAAGCTTCTACACATGGTGACTTTTGTTTAATCTGGAGACAGAATGAATCATAGACACTTATAGACAAGTTGAAACATTATGATAGTCATCTTTTCAAATGACTAAATACATTTGTTTAAATTTCATCTCCAGTACTACCTACAGGATATTTGAAACCATAAGAATCAATTTTTGAAAGTTGAGGCAGAACTTATTATTTGGGAAAGAGAAGATTTATGCTTCCTATTGATTTTCTCTCTTCCTTCTCGTGTGTAAATCTCAGTATTGGAGATTCACTAGGAAACTTTAAGAGTCCTTGCAGGTAGAATATGTTTATCTGTGATTTTACTTTATAGAAAACTAAATCGCTTTTATTCTTGAAGTGTAACTGTTTTTGTGTGTGTGTGAATCTTACAAATATAAATTGTCAAAGAGAAGGACCTTGAAAATCATATGTATTGTTCCACGCTCTCATTTACTTATGAGTCTCACAGCTTATTAATGCTAGAAAAAAAACAGAGTCCACGTATTAGTTTAAAATTCTTAAGTGGTTTATGACATTCTTCAAAAATTTCATTCTAATTACCTAATACTCACGTCTCTTGAGAGTTGGATCTGCTTATCTAAATTCCAACTAGAAATGTTCATTTGGTTGATCCATGGATACCTCTTCCTCCAAGGGTCTAAAGTTGAAGTTATTATACATTCTTCCTCAAGGAGGATAAGTATTGAAGATCATGTGCTCTGTTGACTTTCAAATGACAACTCATCTATTTGTTAATTTTGTGACCTTGCACATGTAATTTAGCTTCTCGAAGACTTAGTTTACTTATCTATAAAATGAGGATTATAATAGTATCCCTTTCATTGGTTTGTGGTAAATATCAAGTAAGATAATTCATCAAGAAAAACTGAACAAGATTTCAACAATCGTAAGTACTCAATATTATCTATTTTCTCTTTTTTTATTCTTTGTTTCCTATTTCAGTAAATGTCATCAGATTCTTCCAAATTACACAAGCAACAACCTCCCTTTGGTCCTTCTTTACCTCCTAAATAAATAACATCAAATCCTGCTGTAATAAAAGAGAGATATCAGAAAAAAGAGAAGTAAAATCAAGGGCAGTGAAGGAAAAATGAAGAGTTGGGGGCTATGGAACAAAAGTCTGAGGAGTGTAGGTAGTGTGGTCACTGAGAATGGGGCCCATGAAAAGTGTTGCTGGATGTTATGAACTGTATTCCTTTTTACTGCTATGAGATAGAAGTAAAGGTTGGAATTCTTTTTTGTAGTAGCCATATTACCTCACGTCTGAGTGCCATAGGTCCAGAACTTTATTAGGATTATAGTTGGATACATTTTAATTTAAAATTGAGTACAAAGAGAAACAGTGCTAAGAGTGGGCGGCAGATAGTTTTCAATTTTTCAATACTTGATTTACTAACTCAAGGAGAGTTTGATCACCAAAAGCATTTGATTGTCAAACTAAACCCAGGAGGATGACGTACTCTAACTTCCCAATAGGCAACCACTTTAAGATGAGAGATGACATATTGTGAGATAAAATTACTTTAAGTTTTAAAAAATAAAAACATTAAGAATTTTGGAATATATTCCTGCAGTCTGTATGCATGGATGTGTGTGTGTGTGTGTGTACGAGCACACACACTAAATTAAGATCACAGTAGTCACACTATTGTGACACCTGCTTTTCTCATTTAACAAGAAATCTAAGCATTTTATCATATCATTGAATATTTTCCAAAATATAATTTTGCTTGGATGCATATGGATATATGTAAACCAATTTTTTTAGATCAATTGCTTCATGTTTTCTTTCAAAATTTTGAATTGAGATGATAATGATTCAAGCACTGATTTTTAAAAACTCAAACCTTTCCTATCTTTCTGCCTTCCCTGACACTTTATAGATGCTGTGGGCTTATTCATCATAAGTTGTCTAATTTTTTTCTTGATGGTAATCACATTTACTTGATAAGTAAAAGTAATTAATTTGGTAGAAATTATAGGGGGAAAAGCCCATGTGACTCATAAGAAAGTCCAAATTGTAGATTATTTGAAAATAAATTTAGTTTTGTTTCTAATGACCATATATAAGTAAAATCAGGATAATAAAAACAGTTTATAATTGTTCAAGAATCTAGTGACAAGAAGAGTAAGGGGTCATGTGGAATCCATCCTGGTGAAGGGTGTGGAAGGGGTGAGTTTGTTGTGCACTGCTGTCCAGTTTTGGTGTTATCAGTGGGGTGAGCTTAGGCCCAGTGTTGGCTATGTGTCTTCACCAGCAGAGTAGTTCTGTGCTGTGATATTAGGTATTGCTCTGGCTGTGTAGTTTCCATTCCTGGTTCTGCAGCCATCTTAAGATCCTATGAGCTAGGTCCTTTTAATAAATTCCTTAAATTTTTCTCTTAGTAGGTTTCTGTGTTTTGCAATTACAAATACCGATAGAGTTGTAGATACCATTCATCACATGAAAGCTTACTAGAATATGGAATGTATAAAACCAATGAGCATTTAAAAAAATGAGGAGATCCAAGGCTTGGCAAGCTGATTAACTTACTTATGGACTTGCAGCCAGTTGATGAGAATTTTATGATGATTTTAGGGGAAGGAGGTGCAAAGGTCTGGAATAATGGAAACTGCCAGGTCCATTGGGTCATAAACTTTTGGCCTTGAGCAACCGAGGCAGCTGTTACCTCATGGAAGTGGTAGAAAGAGACTAATTTTGCCTACCTTTTTGAATTTGCCCAGGAAGAGCCTGAAAGCCAGTTGTAGACTTCACTGGTGTACTCTGTACTCTGTAGGCTTCACACATGGGGTCCATGCCTTTGTGGAAGGCACAGGGGTGGAGGTGATGAGGCTGGTCCTGCACCATCTGCTGTAGTCAGCCTTCCCAACCAGGTCATACAAATAGAAAAGACATTCTCATGCTTTTAAAGAGAGAAGAAGGCTCTGGGCTACAGAATTTAATAGTATAATTTAGGTGCCAGGCCAGTCTCAGTCTTTGGAAGGAAAGTACATATAGGCTCTGCCTTCTATCCAACAGATTGCTCAATAATTACAGCATGGAACTGGGTGCACTCTTCACCACAGAGCAAAGGGATCACTTTTTGCAAAATTGTCCAGAGGGGCTCACCACAGTCATGACAGGTGCTTTTATTTCACTTGCAGACATCTCTGAAAAGACCTTGGAATGAATAAGTTTCTGGCATACCAGCTTAACCTGAAGGGAATTCCAAGTTGCAGAAAGCCTTTTCTTTGGCTACTAAAATTCCTCCACCTCTTTCATAACCTCTGCTTCCAAGAATTTCTTATTTTGAGAGGTCGCAAACTGGCTCACACCAACATTTGCATGTTGAAAGCTTGATTCTGTATCTATGAAGATTTTGCAGGTTGATACCAGATAACGTCTCTGCCTATTTCCACATCAGATCTGTGCCTTCCTCTCATACTCTGGTTCCTCCCTGCCCTTGGTCAGCCTACTGCTACATTTCTGTGTAATCCAAAAATTAATAGGATTTGCTTATCACATCAGCTTTGGAGCATTCATTACAAAGCGTTTGTTTACAAGTCACTTGCTCATCTGTTTCAGTTACTGTTCCTTTCCTGATTGGTTACTTCCTTTGCTTCCTGCTTCCTTTGTCCTCTGCATCATTATCACTCTTTACGGTGGTGGTGGTGTGGGGGATTGTATTAACCTTGTTCTCCTTTGTCCATTATGGTGTTTCTAGTTCCATTAAATAAAAGCACACACACGTAATAGACGTGTTTATGACCGTTAGCAGCACAACAATCTCAGTACAGCTTGCATCCAATGGTAGGTCGTGAAATGTCTTGGTTTGGAGGGGACTTTTGGAGGGCCATTCCCTACCCCAAGGCAGACTCTCACTTCTGCCCGCACAGATTCTTTGCCAATGGGAATTGTATAACCTCTTCACTAACATCTTTATGATGCCTCTTAAGAAATCCTGCCTTCTCTTTGAATGCACACATGGATGATATGAACTGACAAGGTGTCAAATCCTTTCGTCTCTTTCATTTCAGAGGATAGTTTGACACTGAAGTGGACTAGGAATTCCAGATTCAGCTCCAGGTCAAATTTCAGAGGTTGGGTTGTTAAGAACTCTTCAGGCCTTCTTTGAGAAAACTGTTTTGAACCTTAATACCAAGATAGCTTTAGAACTGGCTGGCCTATAGAGGCTTTTATGCTGGGTGCAAAGACTGGGGTTTAACTTGTGGAATTTGGCCTCAGTAAACAACCCTAAAGTTGGGATAGAGTTGAGTAATTTCTAGTGGTAGAAAAATACCTTCCTTTCCTCACGATCACTTTAGTGTTAGATTACCATGAAAATCTCTTTTTCCCTTCTGTATTCAGGGAAAGGAGAACAACATTCTCCACTTAATAACTACAGATATGCATTGTGGGTGGAGTCAAAGTGAGAATATGACTGACATGGAACTCTTAATGTGCATGAGCAGAGAAGGCATTGCATGCAGGACCAAATCTAGGCAATTTCTGAGGACACAAAATATGTTTTTATATTTTTAATCTCCATATCTAGGTACTATCCTAGTATTCTCTAATACAAATTCCCAGACTGTCATGCACCCAGCACTTTTATATGTTCCCTCCACCCCCCTTTTTAAAAACTTGCATTCAGGAAGAGATGAAAAATGCATCCACATTGTGTTAGCACTACCAGGACTATTTATACCAAAGATCACTGAGTAAATCAACTATGAAGCTTTCTGTGGAATTCCAATCAATCAGTAGTATGGGAGGTAGAGTTCTATGTAGTGGACTCCACTCTGTAGAAATTATACATTATAGGAACTTAGACCATAATTTCTGACTTGAAACTATTTTAAATAGTTTTCATGTGATGACAGAGCAAAACGTTTGAACTAGAGATTGTCCTGGAAAAATTAAGACAAAAGTTCATTCCACACTGGAGAGGTCACCCATTGTATCTTCATATAGTCTACTTTTTTGGTGTTAATTCTGAGTCAAAATACGCCCAACGTAAACTTCTCAATTTTTTTTTTTTTTAAACTGCTAGTTAACAGTGGATTTAGGCTACTAACATCAACTCTGGAAATCGGTCAAACATAAGTTGGGAAAGCTAACACATTATTAGAAATTCTTTGAAGTCACTTTCACTTCAGTAAGACTCATAATATAGCCTTTTATAAGTGGATTTGAGGATATGATTACTGAATTTATTGAAAAATCATCTCCAACAAGCATACAGAATACTAGTTCTTCATCATATATTTTATGGACTGGGCTGCCTTCTGGCATGGAGGTGCGTGGAAGGAAGTGGAGTGAAGTCAGTGTCAGCTTCTAGCCTGAGACACAGAACAACTTTTCTCAGGTGTTTATGAAAGTGACCATTTATAAGACTATTCTAGACAAAACATGAGAAAATAAGACTTGGAAATGTGGCCTTTTGGAAACCAATTGTAAGGCAAGAACTTTTTCCCAGCTTAAATAGTTGGGATTTTTGTTTAATACCTTCTGTTCCCCTCTACCATTCAACCCCAGTTTTCATTATGTAATACCTTTTTCTTCTCAAGGAGAAAATCTGTGTTCACATAAATGGTAGGTAGATAAAAGCTGTCTTGTATAGGACTGCTCTAATACATTATCCTTGAGAGTGGGGAAGGCAAACCTCTAACTCCTTTCCCAAGGCTTGGCCTAGGGTAGATACTCTGTAAATATTAGTTTAAAGAAAAAAGAAAAAAACCAAATGAATGGCCAATTTGAATGACAAGCACAGATAGTTCATTTTGAAAAGGAGTACAGACTTATGGTTTGAAATAACATCTGCCTAAAAACTCTTTACGGAATATCTTCCAACTTCTTCTAAAAGAGTTAAAAAAATAAAAATGCAGTAAAGATCAAATCACAGCCTAACTGTAAGTCTTAGAAACAACCTACTGCAGATTCTTGGAGAAATCCCAAGATAATACATTTGCCAATATCTGGACTGATAACAACACAACTAGCCTAGCTGTATTTTGCTTAATGTAACAAAACAAACCTCACATACCTGAAGTAATGGAAGACATCTCCTTTATTTACTAGTCTAGATTTAGACCCAGGTGGTGAATCAGTTAGGAAATGAGGCAAGGTATCCTTCTACTCATGCTTTTGGAAGAGCATGATACTATTCTTCTACTCCCCATTTTTTTCTCCATATTAATAAAATGCAAGCTCATTAAGATGACAAGTATCTCCCGAAGATGTCAACTCTCCAGAAGACTACCAAAAATTCTGGTGATCGGTCAAATCTGTATTTATTAGACCTAATGCAATAAAGGAGAACACTACTTTTGTCATCTTAGAAGTGTCTCAGAAGTGGAAGGTCTGGGAAGGATATTTATAGGGTGTTAGTATCCAGGCTAAAGTGGCTTAAAGCTAGTTGTTAAGGGTGGGAAGCATATGTATTAGGACTGAGCAAAGTTCATGACATAATAGTTTAGTGTTAGTGAATGCAGTGGAATTATGATCTTGAGGGAATCTTACTAAGCAAGTTGTTTGCTTAGATTAAAAAAAATACATTGGTTTGTAAGAATTTACTGAAGCCAGCGGTGAAATTATTTACTGACTTGCATCCCTATCTTCCTTTAATAGTGTCCTGGAATAAATAAAGTCATGTTGACACATGTGGCCAGATTCCTCCATCCTGATAGTGGACACAAGTGGTCTTAGCTCTCACAGTTTAGGAAGCAGGGAGAGAATGAGTGGTGATGACTGCATCCTGGGACATTTAAAACTGAGGTGAACAGAGTAGAAATAGGAAGAGTCCTGGTTTCAGTGGATGCTGTGGCTCATAAATGGACACAGTCTGTTAGGAGTATCAGACTCTAAGGAGTGGGATATGAAGATAATCCCAACTCAGTTTAGCCTCAAAGACATTGGGAATTGGATTAGAAAGTGCACGTATTAACATGCTCTTCTGCAGAATTTTGATGGATGGAATTTTGACCAACACCCAATCAAAGGATACGCAGGGCCAAGGACCTGCTATTTCCCAGGTCTTTTGGAAACATCAGGTCTTCATAGGGCTCTCCTTATTTGAGGATAAGTAGACAATACAAAACTTACACAGAGCCAATAGAAATACAATAGGAGAGTGGAAAAAGAATACCATTTGTAGCATGCTGCTCTAAATGATTTTTCTTGGAAGTCAGAGAAAACTTTTATACACTATTTGGCATCCTAGGTGGGGTGCAGAATGACCTGCCTGACCACTAGGAACAAGGAGCAGAAAATTATAGATACTGAGAAACTCAGATAAAACAGGAAGAGCATAAATAAAGCGACAAGAAAATATGATAAAAGAAGTGGAGAAGAAAAGAATTAAAATTAATAGTCTGATAACAAAATTTTTCTACAGGTTGACCTTGTTGAAAAATAAACAAAGTTTTGAGTTCTGCTACAGGATTTGTGACTTTAGAGGCAGTCTTTGTCTTAAACATGTCAGAGCAGAGACAGAATGCTGCTGTTTCAAACACTGGAACTAACACAGTAGTGTTTATGGTAATGGTGGAAACAACGATATAGCTTTGGGGAGAAAAATTGAAAATTAAAAATTACATTTTTTGTCACCAGTTTGTGAGTTACCACAATAACATGAAACATATTTCATGATTCTTTACATTTATAAAAGCTTTTAGAAATTTATAGAGCTGATATCTAAAAAGAGTCCTTTATGTTAAAAGAATTTAATAGCAATATGATCCTTATTTTGTTACATGGAGTAGTGTGAAAACACAACAGAAAATCATTTAGGTTGCACTAGAACATAGAAAATAGTCCTTAGTTTAGCAGCCTGGGTCATATTTATTCTGTATCCTCTAACTTCTCTCATCAGCAAAGAGAAGATATGTACATCACAGTTCTGGAATAAAATTAATTCCCTCAGTAATCGGTGAATGGCTTCAGAATTTTTTAACAAAATTACAGCTGACTGTAAAAAGGAGACTCACATTTCTGGTTTCATGTTTTTTCTCTTTCAAATGAGAGCTCTTACAGCCTCCAATTTAGTTAAGTGTAAGAAGTTCTGCACCTAGATTTCAGCAAAGTAATTGAGTTTGAAAGAACTAGCTAATATAAAATTAAATATAAATTATTTCATAAACATAGTTACATTTAAGAGACATTTTCTGGATAAGATACTGAAATGAAGCTGCCTTGTAGAATCTCCCTGCTCCAATTCATAATGAAATAAACAATAACAACAAAGGAAAATTTAGGCAAAAAAGTCCAAAGCAGCAATCAAAACCAGAAAGGGACAAAACTCAGGCTTCAAAGAGTTACAGCTAAAGAAAGAAACATGATTCTGGCATGGCAAGGCTCCTCAACCCACAGCACTCCCCACGAGCCATACTGATGAGTCCATGAAATCCTGAGAATTCGTTCTAATATGCCTCAATATGGAAAGAAGCAACCTGAGTAAGTCACCTTACATTTTCAAGTGATGATCTTTTAAATGAGAAATAGCAACCCAAGTTTGCAATGTTATATTTTACTGCAGATTTCTTTCCTTTGTGGATACATGTTATCTAGAAAATAGCTATTATTTTATATATCCTCTAATGCACAACACTAGAATATACAGATTATTAAGTAGACTTTTGATCTAAAAGGGCTGGAATCTGTGTTTCAAATGATAAAGAGCAAAATGGCTAATATTTCCCACACATCAGCTCAGGGAGCCTGGCTCACATTGGGTTCTACAGGACTCTTGTCCTCCTCTAGGATGTTGATTTCCAACTGGGAGTGAGTGTCACTTCTAGAGATTTAAAAAATACAAATATCTTCTATTCCTTCTTATATTCCCCCACCAACTGGAGTTGGGAGAGCTACATATGTATTTTTTTAAAAAAATTCCACAGATGATTTTGATATGCATTCCCTGTTAAACACTTCTTTGAAATGATATTTATTTTGTGAAAAAGTATGGTCAAATAAAACTAAAATAATTGTTCCATGGTTAAATAAATGTGGATTATACCAGGTGAAACGTTTCTTCTGTGCAGAATTATACACACATTTTAATATACTAATGTGATTGTGAAATTCCAAACAGGACTATTTTGTAAGCAAAGTCTGCAAACAATGAACAAAAGGGCCATGCCAGATTTTTTAGCAAGAATATTTCAGTGCTGTCCAAACTTTTTATCCTCAGGTTCAGCATGAAAATTGTAATCTATTAAATCTGGCTACAATATGTCAAGTCATATTACATCAGAAATAGCAAATGATTAGTCACTTTGACTTTGTTACAGAAAATCTGAAGGGATATATGCATTAATATTGTGAGTACACATTTGTTTGTTCTTTGGTTTCCCAATATTCCTTTCTGTTTGCAGGAGAGCCTTGAATTCCTGGTGGGGAATTACCATCATAAGTGGCCCTTGATATGATGGGGTTCCCAGTTTTCCCTCTTAGTACAACTGTCAAAGGGGCCAGATTCTTCTTCTCGCCCTGGGGACATTCAGTGTGTGGGCATGTGATCAACACACTGTGCCAACTGGACACTTATTCCTAGGATTTAGCTAAGCGTGTTATAAGAGGTAGGGGGGATGGCTAGAGTTTGGATCATCTCAAGGATACCATTTACTCTCTGAAGCATCTAGAAAATTAGTTGATTATCACCATGGTGGAAATTTGGATCAGAGCATTATTAGTAGTATTATTCACACTTATTTTTCCGAGATAAGGGGTGGTTACTTTACTGGTGTCACTGAAGCAACTGGGAACGTTGAGTGTTTCCCACTAGCATTTATAGCCTTCTCTTTTGTCTGCAGAAGGATGTCGCAGCCGGAAAACTGAGACAACATAAGTGACAACTTAAAGAGGACAAGAATGTGTAAAAACAGAATATTAAAGCACTGAATGTCTGGCCAAAGTTTATTTAGTGCAACAAACATTTGTCCAGCGCTTATACTCTGTGCTAGACACTCTGTCATACAAATTATTGAAAACTAAAGGGTTTTTCATTTTTTAAAACAATCCATCTGACTCTTTTATTTTTCACGTGAGGAATTATACCACAAGAGATTAAATCTTTTCCATAAGTTTACAAAGCTGGTTAGTGAAGATCCAGGACTGAAACTCAGATACACTGTCGCCTGACTCAGGGTTGCTTCTTCTGCTCCCGTTAGGCTCCCCATGAAGGGCTGCTCTGTAGAGCGTGACTGTCCTCTGTCCTTGGAGGGTGAAGGCAGTGGAGAAGCAGAGACCAGATGGGATGAAAAGAAGGCTTTGCCAGTGCGGGCTGTCATACATTCCTGTCAATTATTAAATCTCTTCTTTGAAAGGTTTGTAAATAAATATCATGGTCCATCCCTGGGAATCTATTTGCAGGTAGCTGGGTGGGTTGTACTCAAATTTAGAAGACAAGAGTATTGATCTTGGGCTCAGGAATGTAGACCCTGTTCTTTGACTTTAGGAAGTCTGTGAATCACACTGAGTCTATTTGTAAAAGGAGCAATTGAGCCGAAATACAGGAGGATGCTCTGGGGGGTACCGCCTGTGTGGCCAGACAGCCTTACATTCCAATCCTGATTTTGTCGCTTACTAATTGCATGACTATCAGCATACTTCTTAACTCATTGTGCTTTGGTTTCTTCGCTGTAAAATGACAATAGGCTTGTCTGATTTTTGTGAGGACTGCATGAATAATAACTACTAAGCTGTTAGTACAGTGTAAGTGTTGACTCATTATTACCTGATATCTGCTGAAGTCTCTTCAAACTAAAAAAATGTGTACTCTATCTATAATTCAGTTCTATACAAATGTATTATAAATATTGGTTACCATCTAAGAAAAAGCAGAACAAATACACCTGCAAAGGAGAAGAGTCGCTTTAGTTGTGTTTAAGGCCTCTTTCTTGAGTGTCCATCATGTAGCTAACATCGTTCTGAATAGATTAGGTGACTTTCTGCCTAGAGATGGGAAGAATAACTTCAGTAACATTGTCCTTTGATTTACGATGTCCGTTGTTTCCCTTTATTTTCACCGTAAAAAAGTATATAGAGGGACAGAGATATGAAAAATTAGATCCATGTGCTCAGATCCAAACAGAAATATCAGGACAGTGTTAAAGAGTCAAGCGAGGGATAAATAACCCTGAGGGGAATCTGAGAAGGTTTCTTAAGGAAGGTTTGAGATGTCTTTATAGTCACAAATTACCTTTCGTTTCCATGGAAAAACTCAGACAGATGCAGCATTGGGCTTCAAGAACATACAAATTGTCTTAAATAGTAAAATGTGAACATGAATTCTTCCTGAAATCCATTCCCTAATCTGGGTTAGAAGTCAGTAAATGTGAAATTCCACGATTTTCTCAGCTCTGTGCTAGTTAGTCTCTGTTGGATGAGCTGGCACATTCTGCCATCTTGATGAAAATTAGTTATGGTTCCCACTGAAAACCCCTCTATGCCAGGGATGTGGGGTGATTTCCTGGGATTACTGCTGACAGTTCTGTCTCAGAGTCATGGGCTCCTGATTTATTGGACTTTCCTTAAGTGGAAGCTTAGTTTTGTTTGAAATTTGAGTTCTAGTATCTTCTTTGTCCAGAACCAATTTTTCCCCCCAGATGTATAGATTTTTTTTGAAGTAACCTTGAAAGCTCCGACATAAGACTTTGACTAAGCTTGAGTCATGAGATTGTGGTGCCACCCTGCGGTGCTTTTCTTGTGCCTAAGGCCTTAGGCAGCACCCCTGCTGATATGAATACCATTTGTAGTTTGCCTACACTTTTAATAGAACCTTTTTTGCTGGAATCAGCATGACTCCTTCCAAGTTGCTGCTTGCGTAAGAAGGCAATGCCCATAAGTGCCACCATATGACCAAATCTGTTGCAAAATTGTGTCTTTGGTTTTGTTCATAGAAGCTGATGAAGAGACGTTCTCCCTAAGAACTCAGTTTATTCAAGCTCAACTGCATTTTCATCTGAGTTGAAGTTTGTTTCAGAAAGTTTTTTGAAGGCAGTTTCAGCAAATACTGGAAAAAAGTTTATGTAAATAAAAATAGTGAGACATTTTAATTTTAAGAAGAAAGTCAAAGACATGTTTTCCTTGAATAATATCCCTGCTTTCCTCTTGTCTTAAAACAACACAATCACTATGATAAGGTTATATAAACATAGTCTTTAAGGAAGTGGACAGATGCTGAACATCGACATGGGAGTGGGGACTCTGGTCCATAAAAACCCTAATCTGCCAGTTGTCTGTCAACCCAGGCCTTCCTCATCTCTGTGTCTCCTATCCTCTTGCCTAGTAGAATAACTGCTCTTTGCTGGGGAACCTCTATTTGAGGGTATCAGTACACAGATGCATACTCTCTAGTACCTGAGAAAAGAGTAGGACAGAATCAGTCCAAATCCACCCATGTGACTGGAAAAACAATTCCAGATGATATTGATAGCATTTTGTTTACAAAACAAATATCATTAAACTTCTTATGACAAATCAGCTAAACTGATGGTGATTAATTTTTAAGATCCCTAAATTTGGTTTTCTTTTAAGATTTCCCTTTTATTTTTCAAAGTGAAAAATGTTCTATTATTTATTTTAACTGTAAAATAATACATGTAAAAAATCTCAACGTTAAAGAAAAATATTATAACGAAGTTAAAGTTACTTATATTCCAGTATCCAGCAATAACATCTCCTACCATTTTAGCGACTGTCCTTCCAAATGGTTTTCCATACTACAGTTCTCAAATTGTGCTCTCAGAACCTGGTTCAGTTAATATATTATTTTTTAATGAGAAAGGTTTCATGATAAATTAAGTCTGAGAAATACTACTTTGAACAATGTTAAGCATATTTCTTTATTGTAACTTCCTCAGAACTTTTAATATCTGGTTATGCTGTGAGAACCACGAAGAAAAATTTAGCATACAGTAGTTCCCAAACTTATGACACTGGAATTCCTGAGCACTGGTGAGGATTTGAGGAAATGTACACTTTTCCCCTGTTAGTGAAAAATGTAAATTGGTACCACCTTTCTTGGGGTTAGGGTATCTATAGTTATTAAATTTTCAATGAGCATATCCTTGGAACCAGCAGGTCCACTTTAGATTACTTTTTGGCTGAAAAACCACCACCATCTTCTATAAATTATCCCCTATTGAGGTATTGCTGCAGGCTGCACACTGTGCTAGATTTGTGGGCAAGACAAAACTCTGTTCTTTACTTTTCCTCAAGAAGCTTATGATATGTGGACTTTGAGGAAATCAAGCTCACAAAGACACCACTGGATTTTTCACCAAAAACTTTTGAATACTCGGCAATAATAATAATGCATTTGACTAAAATCGTGATTAGAACACTGAAATTAATCAAGCTTTTTCTAAACAGAATTTTTCCTCTTTCAGTAGGGATTAAAAGAAAGTTTATCTTCCCAGAAGGTCCTGACAGGGCTAGCATTTGGTACAACTGGAAATCCTTCTGGTGCGTATAAGCTAGTGAAGGGCGGGCTTCAAGTCAGAGTTTTCTGAGACACTCTGTCTTTTCCTTCTTGTACTTAGTTACACGTCTATCTCCATCATGATTCTTTACTTCAGTCGCTGAATGGTGGCTTTTCTTTTCAGAAAAATAAATTCTGGCATAGAGGAAGACATCAACTGTATAAATAAGATAAACCCTTTCAGCTGGAAGGTCCTTGAGGGGAGGGGTTATGTGATACTCACTGTCCTTTCCCCAGGACCCAGTGCTAAATGCTCTGCCCAAAGGCTGGACTCAGTAAAGACTTGTTAACTCTAGTTGGGCAAACCTCATGAAAGGTGATGTTAGTAAACTTAGACCTTTGAAGGTGTGCTTTAGGTGGAAAGCATAACCCTGATATCCACTCCACATCCATGTTTAATAACTTTTAATAACATTTAGTGGCTTTAAAAGTTATTTCCTAGATGTAAATTTAAAATCACTGTATATAGAGACTAGAAACTTCATGGCCAAATGGAAGTTTAGCTAAATGAGAATTATAAAGAGTAAATATTTGGAAATGCTTCTCAAAATCAGATTGGATCATTAAGATGGAGTATCAAGAAATAGGTGATTCTACAGATATGAAAATATAATGAAAGGAGGAGGAAAGGGGGTGAGAACAAGTATATGTTAAGTACCCTAAGTGTAGTTAGTGGTTTTATGTCTATATTGCACTTAGTCTCTCCTGTGATGGTGCAAGATTGATGTTGTGTTTATTTTGCAGTTGATGACAGAGTGGGTCACCTGGAATGACCTGCCAAACACAGTGAAGATAGCAAATAAAAGGAACAGTATCAGAAGGATCAGTCTGATAAATAGGATGGTCATTCTCAAACTTTTGTATCAGGATCACTAGAAAGCTTGTTAAATCAAGTTCTCTGGGCCTCACCTTTGGAGTTTCTGTGTCAGTAAGTCTGGCATGGGGACAGAATATCTGGATTTCTAGGTGGTTCCCAGCTGAAATCAATGGAATTTGATTACTATCATCTGTATTGATTTTAGAAAAGCTTTTGAAAAATCTTTTCATAATACCCCTTTGGTCAAGATTTTTCCAGTATTAATCCATAATTAATTTATTCATTCAATAAACAATTCACTCAGCAAATTGTTTACTCAACACATAGAGCAATGCTGGAGATAGACATGGATTTACAGATTGAAATCTCCTCCCAACTAATAAACATGACTTGTTAGGAATTAAAGACAAGTTCTGATCATAAAGTCAATATATGGTTAACAAAGAAAAAAGGGGTTCCAAAAAACCTTAAGGTTACCTCAAGATATATTAGTATGGGTCTAATATTATAATCATGGGAAGGAACTCATTGTACACTGGGTTGCAGAAAATATCTGGATTAAGAAGTTTAATTCCAGGTGGCACTTAAAAGAGTAGAAGGGAGTCCAGGTGTCCAGAGCTTGGCTAAACCACTCCATGATATTGCTGCCTGGACATCATTTTGTTTGGCCAAGTGTCCTGCAGGGGCCATAAGCTGATGCTGTATCTCCCTCAATCAAGAAAGTTAAGAAGAGTCTTTTTATCCAAGCCCAAGGAAGTATTAAAGGTTTTGCTGCTTGTTTGGAATGGGAAACAAGTTATAAATAGTATGTTGGTATGTTATACACTATCTTATGTGCTCCCTTATTCTGGTAATGCACACATGGGGCTTGCTGGTCTGCACTGGTTTGGATTCTGTAGGATTGTCCAGGGCCTCTGTGTTATACACCTCAGGGCACCATACCCATCAGAGTCTGTGTGCCTGGCATCCCCTAGCACTGGGCAGAGCAGAGCCAGCAAGACTACATATAGCCATACACTTCAGGGTTGGCAATGCAGAATATCCTGGCAAACGTGGCAGGATTCAGTGTTAATCCTGAATCTTACCACCTCCATCCACCAAACATTCAACCCCCTACCCCTCCCCATGTGTGACTTTTGCTTGTTTCCTTATATTTGCTTTTATCACTATCTAACTCTATTTTTTCTGATTTTCTGGTCTTGAGTTTCCCTTTAAAGCAACATTTAAAAAAACTTTAAAAATAATATATTCAATGAATTAGTCTTTTGGACATGTGGCAATATGTAGATGCAATTCACGCCAAAATAGCTTCTTTTATAGGTGTTTCCCAAAGCAGGTATCATGTCCATTTCTTTAAGGCAGAGGGGCTTACCTCATACATTTTTTTAAGCTTTAATGTCTAAAGGCATTATTTCTAACAGAAATGGAATGCCAAAGTTGTGATCCAGACTAAAATCCCAAACAAAAGACACAGATGATCTGTGAAATTCTTGGTGTGATTTCATAATATTTTGTTTTTTGGTTCTATTTTAAGTAAACAAAATGAAATATTATCTTAAAGCATACACATTAACTTCCAAGCAAATGAAACAGAATGATAAAAACTGAGTCAGTGACCAAGAGGTATTTATTTGAGGCCTGTGATGGACCTAATACTGTTTTAAGTGCCCAGTGATGCACGGAAGACATAGAAGAATCATCTCTGCCCATAAGGATCTTTATATTTAGGTGGAGAAACATACATAGAAAATAATTCAAGGATAGTGTAGAAAACACAAATTCCTTTTGATAGGTAAAAACAGTGCCAGCCAGACTGTAATCTCATCATAGTTTCTGTTAAGAAGTGCAGCCCCAGTGGAACTGACAAACAAACAAACAAAAATCGAAGAATAACTTTTCCACTTTACAGATACATTTGACATCTTGCTGATTCTGAATAGTGTTGAGTAAACTAAAGATACCGTTGGTCCTGCTGAGAAGGAGTAACTCCCAACCTAGGCCAAATGCACGGTAGGGAAAACATTCTGTCCTGGCGGGAAAATAAGATGAAAGATGAAACAATAAAGCACTTTCCAGGTTCAACAAAGATCTAAATAAACTGAAGAAGTGAGGGGAGAACAAGACAGAATTATGAAAAGATCAAATGGAAGAGACTTGTGAACCAGGTTGTCTCTGTGACTTACCTGGGAGTGAAACTGCTATCACACGAGACATTTCCTGAGGTCTTTGAACTCTGGTCAGTCTTCCTCCAAAGCCTCTGTTCCTACATCTTTCATCTTCCTGTGAACAGTCCCTGGAGGTGTTGTTCGGAGGGTAACATGATGGAATTGCTCAAGGCTCTTCTGGGAGACACAAGACGTTAAGCAAGGGGAAGTAGAACAGGGAGATTCGAATTCCAGTGGCTCAAAAACGTTGCAGGTATAGGAGACAAGGGGGCTGGTGGGGAGCAGGGCTGGGAGGGGACTGCAGGTCTGAAAGCTCCCCCTGCCAATCAGCTGCCACTATCTGTTGTCACAGGGAGACGTGGACATGCCTGGTCTCTCAGGGTTTCAAGAGGAGCCAGAAATCCAGTCGTTCATGTAAAGACATCTCTCACATTTGAAACATTGGAATTTAATTCAAGTTCGTTTTAAAAAAAATACTGTGTAGGCTAACTCAAACATAATTCTAGTTAATAACGGACAGGTTGCAAACTGTGAGATGGTGTGCCATGCTGAGTAGTCTTTATTACTTGAAGGTTTCTGCCTTTCTTTTACTCGGGAAAGCCTTTAGGGAGAAACTGGTCACCTTCCTTTGCACTATTGACTTCTAGAAGGAGACTGGAACTCTTTGGGAGAGAGAATGGTAATGGGTTAAAGGCTCAGAAATTGTGTGGGTCTCAATCACCGAAGCCCTAAACAGCCATTTGACTCTGTGCTAATCCCCTTGCAGTCTGTCCACCTAGAGCGTCAGCACGGGTAGGCAGAGGAGGGCTTGATATACCTTAGAACATAGTAGTAACTAGTGAAGGACAAAGCAGAAAGTGAGTGCTGAAGGATCACTCAAATGTTGACCAAAACATTTAATGTAGATTGAGTTGTATGAAATGGGCAATATTTGACGGCTTTTGACCCAAAAATGTCACTGTGGTGGTATTGTGACTGGCTCAAAGTCACCTCCTTTCTCAGATACTAACCCAGATAAGACGGTTGGCGTTGAGCATCAGAAGATATTTTGGGGGGAATTTAACATGATGAATAAAAGTGTGGGCTATGGAGTGAGACTGCTTAGGTTTGAAAACTGGCTCTGCCATTTTCTAGCTGCTTTGCTTCCGTTTCCTCATGTGTGCAATGGGGCTAAAAGTAGAACCTACCTTCTGTTGACATTGTGAGGGTGAAATGTGTTATTGAACGTGACATTTAAAAATGGTGCTGGGCACTTAATAAGCTCTTAGTAAAGGAGACCTATGATTTCCATGTTCTCTTTCTCCACTTCTCATAATCTGTTTGCTTAGGAAAGGTCACCCTAGACACCTTACCTAGTCTAGCTTTCCCCTGACAGCACTTCAAAATGACCTGTTCATCTCCTTATCCAAATTTCTTTCCCAACAGCTCTAATGTTAACTGTCACAAGAAATGCAGTTGGATAGGTTATGACTGAGACCAGTTTACGAGGTGACTTTTCCCTGTGGCATTTGCATTTTAAATAAAACTCTGAGGAAGCAATCTTTTGTTTCCCAAATCTGCCTGATGGCAAGAAATACTCAAGACTGTTCAACCTTCTAATCCTATCCTTGGAGATTCAGGCTTAGGTGGTCCAGGATGGGCTCTGGGAATCTATATTTTAAGTAACTACCTCAGGAATTAATATTTTGTGGCAAGTTTGAAAAAAAAAACTACTTTAGGCCAAATAACTCAATTTCTGATGATTACATGCCATCCACTATGATTGGTATCTTTTTTTCTTCTTTCTTGGGGGGAGTTTGTTCTAATGGCCCTTAAATCACAAATATGGGCCACTCTTTTGTCCATCCACACTGATAAACTGAAATCTTAATTTTGAAATTAATTGTGAAATTCTAAAATAAGTTACTCTGTCATAAATTCTACAAGGAGAGAATCTTGCTTGTGATCGTTGCTGATAAAAATACTCTTCAGATGAGTGCTATTCAAGGTGAGAAGGAACAATAGCACTTGCTTCACCTGGAAACTTGTTATACATGTAACTTTCTTTGGCTGCACCCTGGACCTCCTGAATCAGAATCTGCATTTTAAAGTGTCCTTGGGTGATTCACATGCATATTAAAGTTTGAGAAGCATAGCCTCAGAGCATGAAAAGACCTTTCTGACACATTTAATTTACTCAGTATAGTCTGATTAGCAGTGATATTTAAAAATGTTGTCTTCTGTATTCTTTTTTTTTTTTTTTTTTGCGGTACACGGGCCTCTCACTGTTGTGGCCTCTCCCGTTATGGAGCACAGGCTCCGGACGCGCAGGCTCACGGGCCCAGCCGCTCCGCGGCATGTGGGATCTTCCCAGACCGGGGCACGAACCCGTGTCCCCTGCATCGGCAGGCGGACTCTCAACCACTGCATCACCAGGGAAGCCCCTCTTCTGTATTCTTGATGTTCTCTTTTTAAATAAGGTAATTTTGTGTTTTGACAATATCATTTTATTACTTTTTATTTTTAATTTAATTTTTATTTTATATTGGGGTATAGTTGATTTACAATGTTGTGTTAGTTTCGGGTGCACAGCAAAGTGCTTCAGTTATACATATAATTATATCCATTCTTTTTCATATTCTTTTCCCATGTAGGTTATTACAGAATATTGAGTAGAGTTCCCTGTGCTATACAGTAGACAATATCATTTTAGATGAAAAGAAAAATATTTTATTATATATTTCTATCTGTAAAGAACCTCTCCTGTAGTTTAAAATGTCTTCCATATGTGTGATACTTTAAACCGTGCACTTTAATGAAAAAAAAAAAAGAACATGTAGAAAACCACTATGAAAGTTAGCTCAACAAAATTTCAATGCATACATTCCACATGTGGCAACTTATTGAAAAGCACACTAGCATGATCCATTTTGATGTATCTGTGGTTTCCTTGCAGACTATGTCCTAGCCACCTCTCTGACATTTTAATGAAAAGTTACAGAGGAAAAATTAAAACTAGTTCAGATCAGTGACATTTATTTACTAGATAGTATTCATTTTTTCATGTTTAGTAGGGAGAGGTGCTTATATTTTCTTCATATAGATTTTAGCTAATACAACCAACAGCCTAGAAATAGAATTGTTACTGCTTCTTAGAGTTGAAACTGACTTGGGAATGACTGTATCATCAGAATATTGTTAGTATGGCTCTATTATAAAGTTCAGAGTATGGTGAGGTGCAAAGCATATAGTCAACAGAAATTGGGATGGTACATAGATGACATCATGTATATAAATATAAATATTGTCTTATTTTATGTTAGCCATAAAATTTTTCATAGCTCTTCACTGATGTGTGTGTCTATATTAAAAAAAAAAACCCTTCTTTTAAAAATTCAAACAGTATTGAAATTATAAACATCTGGGGGAAGTGTTTTATTGAAAATTTATTAATTTCATGGTACTTTATTATATTTCCAGAATATCTTACATTTAAAAACCAAATTACCTATATATTCCAACACAAAGACAGTAGACTCAAGTTCATTATATGGTAAAATGCCAAGACAGCTGTTTTTACAATGATCTTGGACATTTATTTTCTAAGGGAATAGAATAGTATTGGAGAAAAACACAATTAAAATGAGAAATATGATAAACAAATTGATTCCATATTTTTCTAGTTAGGAAGAAAATGTGATACATAATTACACTATTGTGAATTGTAAGCTTAAATTTTTTTTAAATGAAAGAATGCTACACGTGATGATGTAAGGCTGAGAACCCCTTATGAACTCATTGTTGGATCTACTGTCTCTTCTGGATGAAGCCTGTCTGTGCTGTCCAATAAGGAGCCACTAGACGTAGGGGACTCTTGGGCACTCAAAGTGTGACTACCAAGACTAAAACAGTGAATTTTAAATTTTATTTAATGTTGATTAAAATTAAGGTTTAAATAGTCACGTGTGGCTAGTGGCTGTAATCTTGGTCAGTGCAACTCTGCAATAAAAAAGGAAGAGAATGTTAGTTCCCAGGGAACCATCTCTGGCTTTTCTTGTGGCTGGAATTTTGTTAGTAGACTGCTATATCCCAGAAATTGGGCTTGAACTCTCAGATTTTTCTGGACTAAACAGCTAATTTAGATCAAATTTTAAGCACAGTTTGTGAAGAGGAATGGTATGCATATTCATACCATATGCATAGCAATAAGGATTGCTAATGTTACTACATGTACATCTCTCTTCCAAATTCTCTCATTTTCAAAGAAGTTCACCCCAAAATTTTGCATGTGGGAGACAGCTTTAGTGTGAACTTCTCATTCCTCTTGGTTCCATTCCACTCACCACTTCTCCCAAATAACATCTCCCCTGAATTACTCATTTAGGTGAAGGAAGGGATGGCCAGGATTGCAACCGTATCCCAAACCTTCTTAATCAGGTTGTTGAGACTGAAGGGTAATACAAATGTGATTTCCATTCATGCTGACAATGGCTGGGAGATAAAGCCACAGGCTCATGTCGCAAAGTGTAAGAACATCAGTATACAAGTCAGAGAAGTCACAGAGGCCTGAAGAGCCAGCCAAGCTCTTGAATAAAATGTGTGCAGCCGTGCTGGAGAAAGACACGTTTAATGCTCTAATTTAGGTGAGAAGACATGAGGGTAAGGAATTGACCAAGTAAGGTGTGGAATGATCAGATTTTACTGGTGCAAGGGAGCTGATAAAGAGCATTTCAACATATGCTTTCAGCATATCATAAGTCATACATTTATCCAGAGAGAATAAATGTCTTGACTCAGATCACAGGTATATGGGAAGTGAACTATGGTCTATACTCTGAGTTAATTGCTAGGCCAGCGGTTTTAACTGGAGAATATGTTTCTTACTTTCCTAATTCCCTGAGACAAAGCCCTGACTGTTGTTTCTGGGATAGACCTAGAAGATGGCAATTGAGAGGCCAACGTACAGCAGGAATGTCTCGTCTCCTTTCCCCAGTGTGATCCGCAGAAGAGACAGTCCCCAAACAAGTCTTCAAATAGGGGTTTTTTAAGTACCCACAATAACCTACAATTTCAAGCCTTTTAAGGTCATTCTGGGAGAGAGGTTTAAGATGAGAGAGTTCTTTTTCCTTTTGTAAAAAGAAACCTCTAGTTTTCCAAACATTTCATAAACCTCTTCAACTCTTTGGAATGAGCCAGAAGTGGAAAAAGTAACTGGAACTTCTTGGGAAAAATTAGTGGTAGCTGTTGAAAAGAGCATTTACCAGTATTCCAGGCAGCAAGGAAGTCTGGACATTGCTGAACAGGCAGAGTGTGTTCATTTGGGGCATTGCTGGTCAGGTAGCCTGGTCTAGAAGTGGCTGGGCTGTTTTATTTTCCTGGGGTTACCATAACAAAGTACCACAAACTAGGAGGCTTAAAACAATGGACATTTATTCTCTCACAGTTCTTGAGGCTAGAAGTCCAAAATCAAGGTGTTGGAGGGGCCAAGCTCTTGTTGAAGTCTCTAGGGAAGAGTTTGTTTCATACCTTTCTCTTAGCTTGTAGACACACATGTCAATCGCTACCTCTGTCCTCTCGTGGTGCTCTCTTTTGTATGTTGTGATGTCTCTCCTCTTCTGCGTGTATCAGTCTAACTCAGATGTACTCCCACACACAGTGACATCTAGTGGGCCTGGACACAGGCATCTGAATCCCCTTGAATGCTGGAATTCCCTGATGGTTTGAGTATCCCTTATTCCTAGGACTGCAAGCTTATGTGTTTCCAAGGAACTTCGCTGACACTGTAGAGCTATCAACATGGAAGGAGGCTCAAATCTATTCACAGCTCTGTAAACCTGATAGGTGCAAAGTATGTTTGATTTTCTTTTCTTTTCTTTTTTTTTTTGAGAACCAATAAATTTCCACAGAAGCCAACATGGAACATGAGACACGAGTCATTTCCTCTGTTTTTAGTGCCTTTAAGACATAAGAGGGGCACAGTTCCATCTGAAAGAGACTTCACATTTGTATATGAAAATTTGCTTCATGAAATGTGACTCTTAAAGGTAAAAACAGGGACTTCCCTGGTGGTGCAGTGGTTAAGAACCTGCCCGCCAATGCAGGGTACACGGGTTTGAGTCCTGGTCCAGGAAGGTCCCACATGTCGCGGAGCAACTAAGCCTGTGTGGCCACAACTACTGAGCCCGCAAGCCACAACTACTGAAACCCGTGCTCTGCAACAAGAGAAGCCACTGCAATGAGAAGCCCGCACACTGCAACGAAGAGTAGCCCCCGCTCGCTGCAACTAGAGAAAGTCCGCATGCAGCAACAAAGACCCAACACAGCCAAAAATAAATAAATAAATAAATAAATAAATTAAAAAAAAAACCAAAAAAAAAAACCCGGTAAAAACAGAGATATGTTTTACCCAGTCTCCTCATCAACTTTTCCTTGGCTCCCTTGCCCCTCTCTCATTGTGGGCTTTGTTTTCAGCCTTTGAGAGAGGCCTTTGTTCTAGTTACAGTTGAATTGGTGGATCGTGTTTATCTAGAGCTTCTGTACATGATCATAACCCTAGGGGAAAGCTACTTGAGATGTTCAAGTGTGGTTCAGTTTAAATATTTATAGTGAGCCGTATAGACAGCTGATATGCATGAGGAACTACATGTTAAATTTTAAACATCAGGTGAATAACGTCAAACAAGTGGAAATGTTTGTTTCTTGTGCATATAATCATTGGATCAAATTTGAGTGTTAATATATTAACAAATTACTGAGTAATGTTCTCAAAATAGACAGGGAATAAAGTGGCTATTTGTTCTAAGATGAAAGTTATTGCAAAATATATGCTACCATTTGTATTTTCTTTCTAAAAACTTAGCAAAATCAAAATAGCATTAGCCAACTATTTAAATTTTTACAACAATGTTAAGCTTTATTACATGAGAAACTTGTTAGAACATACATCATAAACTACAGATTGTTTTTTTTGGGTTTTATTTATTTATTTATTTTTGTGGTACGCGGGCCTCTCACTGCTGTGGCCTCTCCCGCTGCGGAGCACAGGCTCCGGACATGCAGGCCCAGCAGCCATGGCTCACGGGCCCAGCCGCTCCGCGGCACGCGGGATCCTCCCGGACTGGGGCACGAACCCGTGTCCCCTGCATCGGCAGGCAGAGTCTCAACCACTGCGCCACCAGGGAAGCCCCAGATTGTTTTAAAAATTGTCCCCTGCTTCTTCTTCCTGAGTTCCTGAGGTAGAGCTATTTTGGGCCTATGTTTAGTCCCAAACATAGTTCAGTTCCTAAGCCAAGAGTGGCCTGGTATGGTGGGTCTTCTCTCGGCAAAAATTGAGTTTGATTGTGCTGGGAATGGCACGAGCTGAGCCAGGCCTCCTTGGCTGGGGCCTTGGTTAATGCTTGTCCTCTTCCCAGGGAGTTTGCTTCTGTTCTCTGAACCTCTAATCCTGGTTGGGGCCTTGCTGTGAGTGCATCCACCTCCCAGGCACAAACTTCCCTGTTGCTCTGGCTGGTGCTTTTCTCCATCAGCTAGTTTGGAATTCTTGGTGCCGTTGCTTCCATGAAGCATGTTTGGATACAGCCATGAACTGCAATGTTGCCTTCCCCAATTTGTGTTTCCTTAACTTTCCCAACTCAGCTTGCCAGATACCAAATGCCACCCTCCTGCTCTCCGGAGCTTCCATATGCCGAGCTGTCTCTGGCTCTGTTCAGGGTCGGGAGAGGCCTGTGGTCTGGCTAATGCAGAGTTTGTGTAAGGAAATTAGGATGGGTAATCTGATTGGAAGGGAAATCTGTGAGGTTTGCTGAGAAGCTACATTTGTGAACAGATACACCATTTTCTTCAAATTGAACACATATTTGAAGTGCTTTGGGAGAGGCTGATGGAGATTATGGGCAGTGGGGTTCAGTCTTTCCAGGGGGGGCTCTTTGTACTGCTGCTGAGCCCAGACATTGCTTTCTTATTTTCTAGGAAATATTATATTTCTTTCATCTTAAGGCTTTAATAAACAGTAGAAAAAATAACTAAACATTGTTTGTTTCTTTCTTAAAAATAATATAATTATATTAAGACTTGACAAGTGACCTTAAAATATCTTAATCCAAAGAAGTGACTAGTTACTAGTCACTAGTTACTAGTGACTAGCTACTTCCGGCAATCTAGTTTGTCAAGGCTGGGGGCAGCACTCTTGGCAACTTGCAGTACTTGGATCAAGATGTGGTGGATTCTGTAACTTTATGCCTGAGGTCCTTGAAGTTATGGGAATAATGGTCTTACTCATGTATCGCTTTTCCCCTCTAAAGTCCCAGGTGTGGTCTTTATGTAGCTAGTACAGTAAACTTCCTCTTAAGAATGAGTATTTCTTTTCTGTTTCAATTTCTCCATCAAAACACGGTCCTTAACATTGAAAAATTTTCACAGAATACCCATTCAAGCCATTTATTCTTCTTACTCTTTTCTTAGCTGCTTTCCTGTTTGGTCTTTTTTTCTGTCTTCCTGTAATAACTCACCTTCCTATGTGGCTACTTGCTGACAAAATGGAGTATGGGACAGAGGTGAACCAGGAGATAGTTTTTTAGGGGGAAAACCCCCCAAATCTGAAATTAAGATAATCTTAAGCAAGATTTTCAGTAGAAGCCTGAACATCAGGATAATAGTTGAAACTGTTATTGAAGTACTATTTTCAAGTTTTGTTTTGTTTCATTGTTTTTGTTTTTTTTTTAGAGAGGTCACTGACTATGGTCAAGGCTGGTCAGGTTGACCCACTTCCCTCAACAGGTGTGAGGTCAGAGGAGGTTTGTAACTGGTTTGTGAGTCAAACTTGGACAAAAGAATCAGGAACAAAGATGGAAGATGATAAGCTTTCTAAGTTATAACCTCATAGTGACCTGAATAATCACATTTACCTTGGCCTTGAGTGATAGGACAAGAGTGCAGATTTACCTTATCCTTCCTTCAAAGTGGACAGTATGTATTTCTAGACTAAATCCTTAAGGAAATTAAAAAATAAAAAGCCTTCAACCTAGAAAACAGAAATCTATTTTTTATATGTGGTAAAATATGGCTAAGAAAGCCTTTTATTTTTGTTTTCCAGTTTTTTAAAATAAAAAATAATCTATTTGCTTCCTCTGCCAGGTACATATGAAGAAACTTAAACACATTCTTCTATTTCACACAATATCAATATATTACTAAATATGCAGAAGAAAACCAATCAGAGCCATTCCCTCAGCCTGGGTCCCAGAATGAAGACAAGGTGGAGAAGTCTTGTGATGCACAGGTAGTTTGTGTGAAAATTTGCTTTATAGTGCAAGCCACTGGGGTTGGTTTTTATCACAGTATGATTTGATGTACATTGACTGCTACAAAGTTATAATTAGGTAAACAATAGCAACAACAACAGAGGCTTACAAGGGATCAGTAGGATTGTGTGTGTGTGTGTGTGTGTGATCTTGTGCATGCATCCTTATTTGTGTGTGGACACTGGATGACAAAACTTTTCCCATTCTTCATGCTACACATTCCTTTCTCTCCCTATAATTAATCTCTCCTATTTAGAGAAGTGAGTTGACAAGGAAGAGTGGTCAAGTCTGGGGTTTGTTTCCTCCATTTCTGGGTGACGAGGACAAGGAGAATACTGTTTTGTTTCTGTCTAATAATTAGGAAGGAATTGAATCTGGCTGCTTTTGCAGAACTGTCTAGTTTATGACTTTATGTTGTTATATGTTAATGTTATATAAGAGGCATGATTGAATCTTCATGAATAAGAGAGACATTAAACCTGTTGTCCAGGGGGCTGAGGCATGAGAGAGGGCAGAGGAAGTAAGTGTATGAGACAATGAACCTTATGCACAAATGTGTCTGCTGAGTGTGTAGATACAACACAGAGCTAACAATGACTGGATAACACATAGATTTATTTTATCAGGTAGATTGTATTATCATGCATCTTATCCCCATACACTTCCAGTAGCAGGATCCCTGAACTTCAGCCTGCACATCACGCACTGTAGTCACTTTTTATTGTGTTACCCTTTGTAGGTATTGTCATAAAAATATACTCTGTAGAATGGACAATTTTGCATTGTTAAGGGGATTTCAAGAATCAGTGATGAGAAAGGGCTGTTTGGGGATGAGAAGAATTAAGGAGGTGTGAACAGAAAAGGGCCTGCCTGTTCTATGTATGATTGAGTTCCAAATCTACTACAGACACTTTCATGAGGGTGTCAAGTTCAGTTTGCTAAAGAGAACATGGGATTTGGAATTCAAGGATACCTCAACTTGGGTTTCCCCAGAAACAGAATCTGTGATGAAATTCGTGTGTAGGAGGTTTACTGGGGTGTGCTCTTGAGATCAACACCCATGGAAGGGAAGGAAAGAATGGTTAGGGTTAGGGTTAGGGTTAGGGTTAGGGTTAGGAGAGAGGAAGAAATCAAGCTTTGATGTAGCCGCAATGGAGACATCAGCTGACAGTGACAAAGTTCTTACGATGGGATGGCCTTTCTGAGCCGTCTCGAGATAGAGGAGAGGACCAAGCCTTTGTTTCTCCATCAATTAATCATTGGAGGTGGGCCACCTTGGAAGAGGTGTGACTTTGGGTGAGAAACTGACTTCAACTTCTATTGTTTTGTTTAGGTGTTGAGCAAGCTAGGAAGACTTAAATTCCCATGAATTAGAAAGAAATACTGTATCAAATGAGCCATAGAAGAGAGAGAAACCTGTAAACAGACAAGTGTCTTTTAACGCTATTGTTCTTATGCTACACAGACTGGAAGGCAGAGCGGCTGCCCTGCACAGTTCCTAGGGGCTTATCTCTATAATATGATTCATATGAGTACTGTCCATATGAATTGCATCCCGAGATTTGTGCGGTGAACAACCTGTGCAGCCTTAAGCTGTACTCTAATATAAGAAATATGGAAATAGAAATGAATGTGACTTTCTGAAATCCAAGAGAATTGTCTTTAATTTGTCAACCTCTAACTAAGAGTCCAGATTATAGAATTGCCTTGTTCCTTCTTTTCTTCACCTGGCATCACTCATTTTACCTAGCTGATTTTGTCTTCTTTTGAATCTGTTTGTTTTGTGGCTAATCCTAACATATCTGATGTCTGGGGATCACATTTTAAATAATAAAGACATATTCTGCTTTCCTTAGGGGGCTGAAGTTCTCTAACTCTTTTTTGTAATTATATCTAAAATCTGTGACATTTATTGAAACAGCTGGTTACATAAATGGGATGATCTCTTCAGCAGTAAATGTGGACCCAGGCTCTACACATGTACACACCTCCAGAGGGGAGAAAACTATCCTGAGAGTCAACTTAGCAAAACATCGGTTTCCACTTGCATTCTCTCTCCTATAGTATCTGGAAGCACTGAAGAAGGGTAGTTATTCCAGGCAAGTGCCCTGGTGCAGTGAGGGCATCGCCTCCGTAATCCATAATTCTATCCATAAAGCTTTTAGCTGAAGACCCTTGAGTTCCCTATCTGTCATGCCATCTTATGAATTTCTTAGTATAATCTTCTTTTTCTGGTAAAGGGGTCTGGTTTTTGAGGAAGCTAGCTAAAAAATGCAGTATTGCTTTGGTGTAGTTTCACCTCCCTGCCTTAAAGATCTGGAATTCTTCTTACGTACCAGAAGAACTAAGTCTTAGAGTCAGTTAGAAGAATTCAGTAGACTGGCTACTGAAAATGCAGGTTGTCAAAATAAGAAAACAGAATTGGGACTTCATCCACCAAAACCAGCATTTTGAGTTTTGCTGAAAATCAGTTGGATAAAAGTCAAGAGTAACCAAGAAGATGTGGCTCAAAACTTGAGTGAAAAATACTGTCTTGTGGGGCACGCTACATTATAAAACCTTTTATCGAGCTTTGGAGCCTGGCGACCTGCGCTGCATCTGCCAGAGGGGGTACTCACCATGTGCTATTTTCAATTTTGCTGAACTGACTACACTCATTCCCAGACTCAGAGGCAGACCTGTGTTGCATCAGACTCAGGCTATTGACTCAGATGTGTCCAGCTGAGGCTTGGCCAGTGTCTAATGAGGCGGTTTGGCATGAAGCACTGTTCAGTTGGAGAAGCAGCTAGTTAACTAAGGTCATAGAATAAGAAGAGAACAGTGAGGGTGAGATGAGAGCTGAGCACATGTGCAGACAGAAGGGTTGGCAGTGCCCTGGGGGTGGCGGTTCCAGCTGGACCACAAGTATCTTCAGTTGAAGTGAACTGAGGGAGCCTCTGTCACAGACAATCCCCGCTTTCACACTTGACCCTACCTGTCAGCCATCATGGTGGCCTGGTTGTACGAGAGAAGGGATCTGATCACTAACACTGGTTACATCATGTTCAGTTTGGAAAGACTGCAGTACCTGCCTTGTGTAAAGGCATTAACCAGACAAAACCAATGGGAAGTAAAGAATGACTGTGGAAAAGGAAAAGATCAGGTTGTGCGAACCTTGGTGGTTAAGTGTCTCTCTCTCTACATGCTTCTCCCTTTTGGGAGATTTCTGCCTTCATCCAAATTGAAACAAGGCCCTAATTAGAACAAATGACAATTAGTTAATGCAAAAATGAATGGCTGAAGTTGCTTGTGAACCATGACCCAGATTTTAGGCACACCAACAGTTTTAAAACCTGAACAATTATGGGAACAAGCTTATTTTAAAGTTGAACAGACAGGCTGACAGCAGAAAATCTAGAGACATTAAGCAAGGGAGCTCCTGAAATTTGTTAAGTACGTCCATGTTAAGAATATGAGGGTGTGCCTGAATGCAGCTTTGGCAGCTGTGGGCTCTGTGGCTAGGTGAAAGTATTCAGACTAACCATGAATGGGAAAGAGTTGATAATTTAGGGCAGAGGACAGCGTGTTCAATTCAGCACACAGGGAATAAGATAGTAGGATATAATGCCAACCGTGTCCATGTGCTCTATGGATCTAGTATATCAGAGAACTGGAAAAGTTATCTCCTCTGTTTGTGTAAGCATGCCACTGATATTCCTCATCCCAAGATACATTCCAACCGTTTACATTTCATGCTTCCTGGAAAACAAAATCTCAGACTGCCTGGAAGGTTTTGCTACTTTATGACATTACTGCCAACATTTCATTAGAACCATATTTAGTTGAATACCTTCAGAAGAATTTTATGTACAAAAAAAAAAAAGAGGACGCTGAACGAATTCTTTATATGTTGTTGTATTTTGACAAACAGTAATGAACTTGAAAGAGGATCAAAATTCTCTGAAGGTAACATTGTTTGTTGACTCAGTATTTACATATATAACAAACAAAATAACTGTGTTGCAGAAAAAATGAGTGACTGAAAGTTTGGTTTCTATGCTGCTGCATAGATATCATTTTAAGGTGCAAGAGGAAAACTCTCAAAGCAGCATGAAATCTGATTCTTCATGCTGTTACAGGGCCAAACACTGGTGGTAAGAGGTTTGGCTTCAGCAATATCATTGTATATACATCACATTGATTGTTTAACAATGTCAATAATTTGTATTCTTATGTTGGTTTTGTGGCTGTTTGTTAGCTCCTGGGAACCCCCCAAAATGAAGTGTTACAGAACCAAAAATGGGGGAAATTTTAATTAGGATCAATCAGTTGGTGGAAGGAAATTCATCAAACCATTTGGCTTGAAAATTCTATACCATCCTAGCAACGGTTGACAAGGGACATTATCACAGCGTGTGCAGGAGTTAATCCTGAGTGTGACTCAGTGCAGCAATATCAACATGCCCAATGCGTTTCCTTATGAAATAGAGAAAGAACTAAATTGGAAATTTATTTTAAATATATTTAACTCTCAAAACATTCGAGGTTCCCCAATCTTGACTAATTGTTGGGAGGATAAATACAGAACTAAGCCTATTTTGTCAAGATGGCATAGTCAGTAAAAGTCAGGGAAAAGAAATACTGATGAGCTTGATCAGCTGCTGCTGCTGTATACTAAGATTTAACCGAATTCAGCATCTTCAGTGTACATAGAGTTTTACAAATTCTTCCATAAGAGTATGTAATTTATGAAAATTAAACATGCTTCATGCAATTTTATTTACAAGATGAACTTGTCCACAAATCCCTTTTCATGGTCTACTTTATGTAAATATTGCTTTGCGCCAGCTTAAACTTTTATATAGTTCAAAATTGTGAAGTCTAAATTAATGATATTTAAAACTACTGAGAATATGGACTTAACAAAACAAAGACCAGGTTCATTTTTAATAATTTTAGATATTTTTATAAGAAAAATATACATCGTAAAACTCATCAAATCATTATCGTGTATAAACAAGCACTGTAAATTGGGGACATCAGTAATTAATTTATGTTTTGGGCTTCTTTTTTCAAAATTGAATCTAGTTCTGTCTTTCTGGAACCTTTTATGCCACATTTTGATGTGCAAAAAACTAAATATAAATAGTCAGGGTTAGATCTTCCTCTGATGGTAGTTTGTGGTGATTTGCAACAAGCAACACTCTTCCATACTCTGCATCTGTATCTGTGCTGTGCACCAGACACTCCACTGCGATCATGCAATGTGGGTGTCCTTTGTCCGTGAACCTACACCCTCCTTCTATCTGGAGGCCCTTGGATTTTCTCTCACAATTTCCCTTCCTGCTTCTCATCTTCCTCCCATTTCTCTTCTCACCCCTCTTCTCCTATCTCTCCTCATCTTCCTCCTCTCTCCCCTCCTCTTCCTTCTCTTACAGATTTAGATATAAGTATATAGATATAAATTTAATGGTAGCAGTATTTTGCCTTGTTAAAAATTAGAAAATCAGATGAATAAACATCATATTGCCACCAACCATAGCTCATCATTTTAAACTCTAATGTACATCATTTCAGGTCTCATATCTATATAGAACATATATAATATACATATGTGGTTTTTCATATATATATAGTTGTTATGTATATGTAAACACATTTGTATGTTTTGTGTATGTACATACATATAAAAATACATACATATACGTGTGTGTGGTTTGTGTGGTTTGTTGCTTCGTAACTTGTTTTGTTCAGTTAACCATCTCCATTTTACTATTTCCGTGCATCTCTCTTTCATGTGATAACCCAAAGTTTATTGAAATTTCTCCAGTTGACTCCAGGATGACCTCTGTGGCTGGTTTGTCCAAAAGAGTATCCGATTCACAGCCACAGTTTGCTTTGGGTAGTTATGCCCCTTAAGTCGCTTTCCATCTAGCACAGTCCCTTTGTATCATGACACCATTTTGCTGAACAAACAGGGCCACTTGCCTGCAGGATGGGTCTCCTTCTTTTAAATATATTGTCCAACAACCATGGCAGGAGCAACTTTGTGGATTATTTTAGGATGGGATTCAGTTTGTTCTCAACATTGACAGCACTTCAGTTTTCTGTTCACAGGTTGAGAATGAAATAAGCACTGATAGGTAACTTTTTCTCTATCTAGATTTTGATGTATTTTTCTTATCCATCAGAACGTGCCTAGACGTGAATTTTTTTCATGAAAACCATTTGAATCTCAGTGTGCAGATTCAGAACTTTTTTCAGCCCCGGGAATATTTTTCTTTCATGTATCTAGTCCACTTTTTTCTCCCCAAACACCCATGATGTGTTTGCTAGATCTTCTACCACTCTTTCACCTTTTCCTACGTGACTTCTACTTCTTTCATTCTTGTGCTTTAAGATATTTCTTAAAATTAAGCTGCTGATCTGAGCATTCGGTGGTCAAACTCTCCTTTATTATCTACTGATTTGTCTTAGTTTGAAAATGATTTTAATTTCTAGAAATTGTTTTTGTTTGTGTTTGTGTTATTCCATTTTGTTCTCCTTAAGCATTCATGATTAATTTTTATTCAGATGATCACCTGTCTCTTCTAGCAGTACTATAGTGTGTGTTCAAATTGTTAGTTTGATCCTTTTCTATTAGGCTTTTGGGGCTCCATAGATCAGTAGTTATT
The DNA here is from genome assembly GCF_949752795.1 of Hyperoodon ampullatus. Classification (NCBI taxonomy): domain Eukaryota; kingdom Metazoa; phylum Chordata; class Mammalia; order Artiodactyla; family Ziphiidae; genus Hyperoodon; species Hyperoodon ampullatus. The sequence continues at coordinate 7,305,613 of NC_136925.1, forward strand.
TTTTTCTGCCAGCACATTGGAGCTTGAAATATTGGTGGGACTGGTGGGAATCCTGCTGCAATTCATCCATTAGCCTATAGGCTACAGGCAGGATGTTAGCACCATGTAAAGTCTCTTTACTCTCTATCTTCCCATAGTTTCTTGGTCGAGTAATGTAAGGAAGGCTTCTCATTTTCAGTCTCAGAAACTAGGAGACAAGCCATATAGAGAAAAGATTTGAAGTCCAAGAATCCTATACATAGCCAACACTCATTCATATGTCGGGTGAAAAGCATGAACTCGGGAATAGGCAAGAACTCAGGCTGAATGCCACCCACGTTCCCCATATCAGGAAAATGCATGAAATAGACTATAATTAGACAACAAATTAACCAAAGTAGGGACTTCAAACTGAACAGCAATGAAGAGAGACAACCACAGTGGTGGGACAGTGTGGTCCAGAACTTGGAAACACAAGGTCTGAGTGGCACACCTGGATTCAATTCTCGATTGTGTCACATTTACTGTGTGACATTAGGCATGTATTGAACATCTCTTTGCCTCAGTTTCTTCATCTGTAAAATAAAGAATGGGAATAATGGTAGAGTTTATCCCATAGTGTGGTTGCAAAGAATAAGTGGTTTAATAAATGTAAAACATTAGAAGAGAATCTGGCATGTAATATATGCTCAGTAAATGTTATATCATTATGATTCTGTACAATAGTTTAAGAAAATGCTGTCTAAGAATAGACAATATAACTGCTGGTTAAGGAGTCTTGAAATAGAGTAGACATTCCATAAGGGAAGTTTTGATACAGTGAGCACTTAAGAATCCTGGCAAACCTTTGCTCTGTAGGGGCAAGAAAGGAGAGATAAAACTATCCCAAGGGATGGGGGGCATATGTCAGGAGGGAAGGGTGGGAGGGATGATCAGTTACTTTAAAGTTCTTTTTCTATTGGAAAGGTAGGAAAGAAGGTAGGATTAGAACATCATGGTGGGGAAAACAGTAATGTAGTTAGTACCTTGTTTTTAAAGCAATCGTAGTGACATATGTGTCTGATTAGGAGAGCAGGGAAAGAGATGGTAACCATTAAGGAAATGGAAAAATCCACCAGAACCTTTAAATTAACATGGGGAAATAGGAACAAGCAGCAATTCAATCAAACTAACAAAACCAAGGGGAAGAAAAATAGGGAAACGACAATGTAAATGAGTAGAAAACAATGAAGTAAAGTGGAAATAATAAAATCAACAACATTAGATCTTGTGCCAAATGTGAATGGACTGAATTCATCCATTAAAATCTAGAAACTGCTACTTTGGACTAAAAAATAAATTCCAGATATGTGAGTTTGCAATGAAGTGCATATTGAGTCAAAAATAATTGTCTCTCTCTGTCTCTTCCTTCCTCCCTCCCTCCTTCCCTCCCTCCTTCCCTCCCTTCTTCCTTCCTTCCTTCCTTCCTTCCTTCCTTCCTTCCTTCCTTCCTTCCTTCCTTCTTCCCAGTAAAGGAGTAGGGCCACATAAGGAAACGCAAACCGAAAAAAAACTGGAATGACAATATTAACATCACACAAGATGAAATTGAAGATTAAAAGCACCTAGAGTAAACAGACATATTGTGTAATGATATAAATCTAAGTCAATAAAGATTTGTCATAAAATGACAAAGCAAAGACTATCAGAAATGCAAAGAAAACCTCATACAAGTACAATGATGGTGAAAGATTTTTTATTATATCTCTCTCAGAAATAAGATCAATTTGGGCTTCCCTGGTGGCGCAGTGGTTGAGAGTCCGCCTGCCGATGCAGGGGACACGGGTTCGTGCCCCGGTCCGGGAAGATCCCATATGCCATGGAGCGGCTGGGCCCGTGAGCCATGGCCGCTGAGCCTGCGCGTCTGGAGCCTGTGCTCTGCAACGGGAGAGGCCACAACAGTGAGAGGCCTGCGTACCGCAAAAAAAAAAAAAAAAAAAGAAATCAACTTATTAGGTAGAAAAATAATAATTTATTTAGCAAACTTGATGTATTTGATGTATGGATCTTACATTCTTCAAATAGAAAATATACTTTTTTCAAGTATCTAAGTACAAATCAATTGATCATGTACTAGGCCACAAAGAAGTCCTTACTAAATTCAAAAAAAAGGGAGACTTTAAAGGATATATACTGTATTAAAATTACAAATAAATAGTAAGATGGATACCCCATCAAAAACTTAAAATATTTAAAAATTAAGAAATAGTGGTAGATAACATTTGAATCAAAAAGGAAATTTAAAAGAAAATCATTTTCTAGAAATCAATGGGGAAAAAATACTTTATTCAAGTTCATTGAAACCTAGCAGCCGTAGTTCTCAAAAAAAGTATAATATTAGATATCACCATTATTAAAAAGCAAGGATGAGACAAAATAACTAGCTACTTGTCTTACTGAAATTAAAAATAAACCAAAAGAAACTGGGAAGAGGGGATTAACTGATATAAGACCTAAACTTAATGAAATAGAAAGCAAAAATTATTAAAAGGATAAATGAGCCCAAAAGCAGGTTTTTTGAAAGAAAACTATATATTTCTATTAAACTTCACCTAAATATGTGACAAGATCAGGCTCCAACAAAAAAACAAATGATTCACTCAAATTATTAGGATAATTCCAGGATGGTTTGAAAAAGATACTATTCACTAAGACAAGTGTATGGGGTAGGAAAAATGAAGAAAGTAGCACAGTATCTTCAGGTATTAACAGTAGAGTTGTTATCACTATTCACTTTTGAAGGGACAAGGAGAGGAAGCTACAAGTAGAACATGGAAGAGGAGAGTTGTGCAGGGAAGCCATCTTCCATGGCTTTCAGTGCAGAGTCAAAGCCAGCCTGCACTGACCCTGCGGAAAAGGAGGCAGGGAGTATATGCCCCAGCCTCACTCTGCTCTCTCCTTCCTGTCTCCGGATGGAATTCCCCATTGGTGAACCCAACTGGAAGCAAAGAGAGGGCCCTGGAATTCACTGATCTTGTCCATACAGGTCAGCCTCTTAGGCTACAGAGCAGAGTGGAGAAGGGTGGAGAGTTCATTGGAGCGGCACAGCACTGTACCAGTTCCGAGTGTGAGTTCTCAATCTCAAACAATACCTCTTACATATCATATGCTGGGAAATTGCAGATTGTTGATTAAAAATGAGACATACATTGTAGATGATAGCCAATAAACTATGGACTTGAATCATAATATTGAGTGGTTTCCTTTGTAGGAAAAAAGAAATAATTGAACAATGATTTTGTTTCATCATCAAGTCAAGAAAGTTGTTAAAGTACAATTTTAATTGTCAAGAGTGTAACTTGCTTAAGTTTTGATATAACATAGAGATTTCAAGTAAAGAATCTCAATTTCCCTATCTGATGAAGAGGGGGAGACAACAGCTTTTATGGTGACTTCTTCTATTTCACTGGTCCACTCAAAGCATTGGGGCTTCCATGTGGTTTTACAGTCACACTGATGTGGCATTGAGGAAACCCAAGTGTGAAGAACCAATCAGTATTCTCACCAATATTAATCAGCACTGCGGCGTGGCATTTTAGGCTGCTATAGACACTTCAGAATGGCTTCTTCACCTTTGCCAAAGAAACTCAGTTTTTCTCAACTGCTGCAGGTACTGAGTCTTTGGGTAGAATTGAATGAAAGGAAAAGAAAAAATATGATATAGGTTTACTTCCCTTGCTCTTATTCACATGTGCACTGCATTCTCCTTTTTGATTCCATCATACCAAACAGGACCATGTGAATGATTAATTCTCAAAAAGCTGTGATTTCTAAAATTAGTTGATTGGGGCACCACAGTTCTGTTTACACTTTTATATATCGGTAATAACACATGAAACGTCAGCATTTTGAGGAGTCTGGGGTCTGTCCTATTCCTTTGATTTTCTGACCTCTCTTTTTTTTGTAATTCTTTGAAGTCTTCAAGACTTATACTGGTAGCTTGGGTAGCAACTTAATCTATGATGGCAAGTAATAGAATAATAAAAATAAGTGATGAAAGAAATCTCAGGTATAATCAAGTACAAACTCTAATTTTAAGGATGAGGAAAATGAGATCCAGAGACTTATTAATTGGATAGAGGACACAGTCATTAGTGACCAGAATGCTAGAATACTGGAACAACCTAAAACTGGAAACCTATCTCTCTGTATCTAATTAATAGCTTTTTTGATTATTCCCTAATGTCTGTTAAAAAAAAATGTAACTTATAGAAAAATTTTATACCTACCTGAAAAATATATCTAAGAAAGCATTTAAATAAAAATCAAAAGAGATTAATAGACAGATTTTGCTACTAAAAGTTATATGTATTCTTACTCTAATGCCCAGAGTAAACTAAAATTATATATCAAAAAAGTGATATCAATTATAATTTTTATTATAACTTTGTTAGGGTACTTATTTAATGACAACCTTCTAGTGTTTGAAAGATGTTCGAGAATATAGTTCTCTCAAGATTTGCTTAGGGCCATTGAGAGTAAGGAGAAAAACTTATTTCAAATATATTTTCTTTTGGGAGAAAATAGTTAAATATTTTGCTTTTAATAAAAGAATGGTTAGACTCATGGAATCCCAGAATTGGAAGGGCACATAGAGATTTCTAGTCTAACTTCCTACCCAAAATAGGAATCTCTTCTGCAGTGTCTCTGAGAAGCAGTCCTGTGGTCTCTGCTTGCATATTTCTAGTAATAAGAAACACACTATTTGTGAAGCAGCACTTTTTACCAAGATGTCATAAAATTCTTCCATATTGAGCATAAGGCAGCCACTTCACCTCAATAGTATTAGTTCTTCCCTCTAAAGGAAGGGGAAAATATTTATTTGAGTAGTCATTACACAAATATTTGGAGGTTGTTATTCTGTCTATTCTAAGTGTTCTCTTCTGCTGCACCAGCATTTCAAGTTTCTTTAGTTGTTCCATATAAAGCATGGCTTTGAGGTACCCAGTCACTTTAGCAGTTCCACTGAATCGAGTGATTTATCAGTGTACCCCCAGAAATTGATGCTCACATAATCATTGTACGTTCCCAACACTTTCTTGTATATTCCAGGTTCTGCTTACCAGATCAAGTATGGCTGTTTTATTACGCTCTTAGATTAGGGCATTAAGCCTCCAGTACAGCCCTGGCTCCTGCTGAGCTTGGGGGTCAATAAAATATCTCAGATCTTTTCAACATGAAAATCATCTCCCTGATCCAGTCTTGGTGAAATTTGGTCCATGAGACTTAAATGCAGAGCTCTATATTTTCCCCTTCTAGTTATTTTTTTCATGGTTTGTTTCCAGTTTTCTAGCATTTTGAGCTGACATAGACAAATGACAAAGCTTGGTGGTCATCTGGGGCTTACCCCATGTAAGGATAGATCCTGGTATTGTATCTAGTGAAAACTTTGGCCCCTAGGGAGCTTTGGTGGGAGAACATCTTAGTCTTTAAGGGACCACACTAACAGGGGTAAAGAGGTATTAAAAGGGGAGTAAGGCAAGAACCCAGGGGTAAAACAGGAATAAAGACACAGACCTATTTGAGAATGGACTTGAGGATATGGGGAGGGGGAAGGGTAAGCTGTGACAAAGCGAGAGAGAGGCATGGACATATATACACTACCAAACGTAAGGTAGATAGATAGTGGGAAGCAGCAGCATAGCACAGGGAGATCAGCTCGGTGCTTTGTGACCGCCTGGAGGGGTGGGATAGGGAGGGTGGGAGGGAGGGAGATGCAAGAGAGAAGGGTTGTGGGAACAGATGTATATGTATGACTGATTCACTTTGTTATAAAGCAGAAACTAATAATAAAAAAACAAAAAACAACCAAAAAAAAAACAAAAAAAAAATAAGGAAAGTCTGAGAAACTGACACAGCCAGGATGAGCTTATGGATACAAGACAACTAGATGTAATGTGGTGTCCTAGATGGGATTCTGAAGCAGTAAAACGGCATTAGATAAAAACTAAGGAAATCTAAATAAAGTATGGACTTTAGTTAATAATGATGTATTTAATGATTCATTAATTATAACAAGTGTACCATATTAATGTAAGATGTTAATAATAGAGCAAACAAGGTGGTGACTATATGGGATTTCTGTACTATCTTTGCAATCTTTTTGTAAATCTGGAAATTTCTAAAAAATAAAAATTATTGAAAATTTTAAAAAAAGGGGGGGAGTAAGGCAGAAGGGCAGAAGGGAAAAAGTGAAAGGCTTCTGAAGACAAAATTTGCAATTTTGTCTAGAGCTGGCTAGGCATAGGGCATTTTAAAAAGACATACTGATTTTATTTAAAAAGCTATAGGAGTAAATTAGGGGTAATTAATGGAAGAATCTCTGTTATTCTGATTTAAATTTCTTTAGATCAGGGTTTTTCAACCTCTGCACTATTGACATTTTCGGCCAAATAATTTTTTATTGTGGGAAGATATCCATTGAATTGTATAATGTTTAAAGCATCCCTGGCTTCTACCTACTAGACGCCAGGAGAACTCCTGCCCCAGTCGTGACAACCAAAAATATATAAGATGCTGCCAACTGTCTTCTGGGGGGAATAAAAGTGAGCTTGGTTGAGAACAGCTGGTCTAATTCAGTACATAATTAATAAACTACATCAATCATGGTAAAACACATTCTGTTAAATTTGTTGTTAAATAGCCAACAGCAAACATTAATTATAGGGAACATGACCAAAATAACATGTTCCATGCTCATTTCTGTACATGGTCTATATAAGGAATTGTTTATTTTTTACCCTGTGCCTTTATGCTCTTAGAAAGACCTCATGGAAATTTCTTTGCAAAATCTTTGAAATATTATTAATTAGTTAAATAATATTTGCTGAGCTGAGAATGTGCTCTGGGTAGAATTATGCACACTGAATTACAGCAATAAATAAGACATAAAGATCCCTGCCTTCATAAAACATACATTAATGTGTGTGTGTCTATGTGTGTGTGCATGCATGTGAATGCAAGTGTGTGCATGTGTGCTGGAAGTGAGGGTGAAGAAACAATGAAAATTAAAAAAAAATCATATAGCGCTACTAAAGCATTGAGGTACCATGAAGAAAACTAAAGTATGTAAGGTATAGGATGAAGAGGTCCTACGTGCTACTGTAAACTGGTATAGAAGACAGCCTGCTTGAAGAGATGATATTTAGGCAGAGGGCTGAATGATATGAAAGAAGGAACCATGAAAGTCCTTGGGAAACATTTTAGGCAGAGGTAAGAGCACTGTTACGGCCTCAATTGTATCCTTTCCATATTGCAATGCTGAGGTCCTAACCCCCAGCACCTCGGAATGTGACTGTGTTTGGAGATACAGCCTTTAAAGAGGCAATTAAGGTAAAATGAGGTCACGTGGGTGGTCTCTAATCCAATATGACTGGTATCTTTATGAGAAGAGGGGATTTGGACACAGACACAGACAGAGATGGTCATGTGAAGACACAGGAAAGGTAGCATCTGTGAGCCACGGAGAGGGGCCTCAGGACAAACCAAACCTGCAGCCACTTTGATCCTGTACTTCCAGTCTCCAGAACTGTGAGGAATTAATTTCTATTGTTTAAGCCACCCAGACTCTGGTATTTTGTTATGGCAGCCCACGCCAACTAATACAAGTATGTCAACTGTCAAGAGCTTGATATGTTTGATGAATGGCAGGTAGATCAGACTGAGAAGGGAACAGTGAGTGGTACGAGATAGGACTGGAAAGACAGACAGGGACGGGATCACGTGGTGATAAGGAAGCTGGGTTTTGTTCCTAGTAAGTGTGAACAGGTTTTTGCACGGGGGATTGACATGAGTGACTTAGCAGAGTGAAGCAGAAGCAGAAGACCAGTTCCCAGGCATGTGCTGTAGCCCACATGGACGAGGACGTGGCCTGGACCTGGCCTGCTGCTGGTGAAGGAGGTAAGGACCCCACAGATCTTGCTGGAAGTACCGTGTCAAGGAAAGAGAAGCAAACATGAATCCTACGTTTTGCTCCTATGTGAGAGGGCGAATGCTGCCTTTCTTTTCTGAGGGGGGAAAACTTGAGGGAAGAATTATCCTAACCCTTGAATGTAGCTTGCTATGTTTTGTTACGTTAAGTGCACCAAGAAATATTTTCCTTTACTTAAATATTTTTAAGTGTAATATTTGTGGGAAATGCAAAGAATATAAAACTATATGAGAAAAATCTACCTTTGTCATCTCACTCCTTAGAGTTGAGCACTGTTAACAGGTCATAGTGCATCTTTCTAGAACTTTAAGTACATTTAATCAATATCCATCTCTGTGTCTATCTCTCTGTACACCACACACGCACTTAGAAACTGATTTATATCATAATAAAAAAGTGACAAAATTCTCAAAATCATAGCATTCAATGGAACATGCATTTATCTCCTTTTTTTTAAAAATAACTTTAAGGGAGCTTTTTTTTTAAACATCTTTATTGGAGTATAATTGCTTTACAATGGTTTGCTAGTTTCTGCTTTATAACAAAGTGAATCAGTTATGCATATACATATGTTCTCATATCTCTTCCCTCTTGTGTCTCCCTCCCTCCCACCTTCCCTATCCCACCCCTCTAGGTGGTCACAAAGCACTAAGCTGATCTCCCAGTGCTATGCGGCTGCTTCCCACTAGCTATCTATTTTAGGTTTGGTAGTGTATATATGTCCATGCTAGGAGCTTGTTAAAATTGTGCACAGAGGACAGAGAGTGGGTGGTAAAATCACCACTTTGAGGAAAGGAAGAGTGGCATTCTCAAATGGCAGTATTTGCTGTTATTCTGGGCTCCAGGTTCTGGATCTTTGCTTTCAACTGGATTTGGTTTTTATTAAGGTAGATTTTGTTCAACATATTTAAATGTTGTTTGTCCATAATTTTACAAAAGGATCATTTTGGGGGCCTGGTGAAAAATTATAAATACCAATCAATGGAGCACTTTCTTAATTTCTTATTTGATTATTATTATTATTATTTTAAACACTAGGTATTTTTACATAGTGATCTATTTTTTTCTGACATTTTTATATGATTAAACCAAATGTGAACAAGGCAATTCAAGAAACCAAATGTACTTGCTGAATTCACCAAGTCTCCAGATGGTAAAAGCAGAAATGAACAGATTCCATATAAAACATACAAAGGAAAGGACAAAATAAAGTTAAATTCTTCATCTGAAATAGTTTACCAGATTAAAGTTTGTAGAGGCACCATAAAATGAGATAAAGTAAAAAAAATTTATGTGTGTCATTACTATGTTATTAAGTATCATAGAGGAACATTGTAATATGTTGTGTAAATGCTGGAATAGAGGTTCTCACCATAAAACAGCTGATTCTCCATAGTCTACCCTGTCCTGTTCTTCTCTATCCCCAAAGAACAAGATGGATATTCTAGAACAAATGAGCTACACAGTGCTTTCAAAGAGAATGAGCAAATTCAGAGGACCAAATACAGCTCTTGGGGAAGGAAACATAGATAACATAACCTGTATGGGGTCTTTGGAGGAGAAGTGATGTATCATCTATGCCAGTCACTGTGATAGTCTTTAAAGCCGACATCTCATTGAGCCCTTATGTAACCCCCATGAATGTTCTCATCCCATTTTGTAGACAGACCCAGAGACATGAAGTGACTTACCCAAGTTCTTCTATCTAGTAAATTGCAGAACAGGGAGGAATACAGATCTGTTGGATTTCAAGGACCAGGTTCCTTCCTCCATAATCCAGTACCTGCTGCTCCGCACCCCACTGGGGCTCACCAGAGCACTCATCAGTGACAAGTTTCACATGTATGTCACTTACCTTTAGCTCTTTTATATTAAAATATTTTAAAATTGTATTTCCATAACTGCATAATAATACTCATTGTGTCTTTTTTATTTTTAATCTCTGATGTTTCATCAACATACTTAAAAAAATTTTTTTTTAATTTTATTTTTGGCTGCGTTGGGTCTTTGGTGCTGCACGCGGGCTTTCTCTAGTTGTGGCGAGCGGGGGCTACTCTTTTTTTTTTTTTTTTTTTTCTGAATTTGTATGATTTTATTTCGGGGGCTACTCTTTGTTGCAGTGCACGGGCTTCTCATTGCGGTGGCTTCTTGTGTTGTGGAGCACAGGCTCAGTAGTTGCGACATGCAGGCTCAATAGTTGCGGCACATGGGCCCTAGAGCATGCGGGCTTCAGTAGTTGTGGCGTGCAGGCTCTAGAGCGCAGGCTCAATAGTCGTGGCGCACAGGCTTAGTTGCTCCGCGGCATGTGGGATCTTCCCGGACCAGGGCTCGAACTCGTGTCCCTGCATTGACAGGCAGATTCTTAACCACTGTGCCACCAGGGAAGTCCCTCATTGTGTCTTAAGCATCTTTAAGTCTCCATCCTCTAGCCCAACTCTTTACACAAAGTGGACGTGAAATAAGCCTTATTTGATGGACTAGTGAAGATTACTCTTTTGGCATCCCAAAGAGAGATTCTCTAAGATAATAAAAGGCTATTTTTATTTGAAACTATCTAATATATACACACTACATCTTAGTTTAATGTACACCATGAAAATAAAACAGAAAGAGAAACATGGAAAACTTTTATTTAGAAATGTAAAGGTGAGATCAATAGTTCTCATGCTGTGTAGATGAAAGTTATAATCAGTCCTTGAGAGTTAAATAATTTCTCTTATTGGCTTAATCTTTTCTGTGTTGAAAGAAGTTAAGAATTTTGTTATTTTAAATTATTTCTCAGTAGTAGTATAGTTCATTACTCTTCCTTGAACTTCTAATGATTTATTTTGTAAATAATTACAAAATGTGATGGGTTATTGCTGCATATATATTTCTCTGTCCACGTTTAAACTGGCACATATAATAACAGATTTTGAATTTTTCTTCACTTCTTTATATTTAACTAATGGAGCTTATCTAGGACACAACAGAAGGTATTTATGCAGGCTAATTGAATAAATTATAGCCAAATTCCTAGTTTTGTGGTGTCATATTAAGCAATTGAATAGTATTTGAATTACACATTACTTCTGAATCTTAAGCTTTTATGATACTTATAAGTAATACATGTTTATTAATATATAGAGTATATAATTCTAAAAACAGTTACTGTGAATGTCCATCATCTCATGTAGATACAAAATAGGAAAATATTTTCTTTGTGATGAGAGCTCTCAGGAATTACTCTCTTAGCATCTCTCATCTGTGACACACAGCAGCACTCATTGTATTAATCATGTTGTACATCACATCCTTAGGGCTTATTTATTATATAGCTGGAACCCTTCATCACCATTCAAATATATTAACTTATTATCGACTATATTCCCCATTGTGTACATTTCACCCCCGTGTCTCATTTATTTTGTAACTGGAACTTTGTACCTCTTAATCTCCTCACCTATTTCACTCATCTCTCCACCTCACTGCCCTCTGGCAACCACCCGTTTTTTCTTTGTATCTATCTACGACTCTGTTTCTGTCTTGTTATGGTTGCTCTTTTGCTTTGTTTTTTAGGTTCCATGTATAAGGGAAATCATATGGTATTTGTCTTACCCTGTCTGACTTATTTCACTTAGATTAATGCCCTCAAGTTCTGTCCATGTTCTCACAAAAGGCAAGATTTCAGTCTTTTTTATGGTTGAATAATATTCTATTATACATTATATATATTATCTATTATATATAAGATATATATATTCTATTGTATATATATCTACCTATATAGAGATATCTCACATATCCTCTACCCATTCATCTATCAATGAGTACTTATGTTGCTTCCATATCTTAGCTATTGTAAATAATGCTCAATGAACATAGGGGTGTACATATCTTTTGGAATTAGTGTTTTCATTTTCTTCAGGAAAAACACCTAGAAGTGGAATTGCTGGATCATATAGTAGTTCTATTTTTTTAAAAAATGATTAATTTTTTGGCTGTGCTGGGTCTTCATAGCTGCACGCGAGCTGTCTCTAGTTGCATAGAGGGGGGCTACTCTTCGTTGTGGTGTGTGGGCTTCTCATTGCGGTGGATTCTCTTGTTGCAGAGCATGGGCTCTAGTCACGCAGGCTTCAGTAGTTGCAGCACGCAAGCTCAGTAGTTGTGGCTCGCGGGCTCTAGAGCACAGGCTCAGTATTTGTGGCGCATGGGGTTAGTTGCTCCACGGCATGTGGGATTTTCCCGGACCAGGGCTCGAGTCCGTGTCCCCTGCATTGGCAGACGGATTCTTAACCACTGTGCCACCAGGGAAGTCCCGGTAGTTCTATTTTTAATTTTTTGAGGAACCTGCACACTATTCTCCACAGTGGCTGCACTAATTTACATTCCCCCCAACAGTGCACAAGGGTTCCCTTTCCTCCACATCCTTACTAACACTTATTTGTTGTCTTTTTGATAATAGCCATTCTGACAGCTAGGAAGTGGTATCTCATTGTGGTTTTGATTTGCATTTCCCTGATGATTAATGATGTTGAGCATCTTTTCATGGGCCTGCTGGCCATCTGTATGCCTTCTTTCAGAAAAATGTCTATTCAGGTCCTCTGCTCATTTTTAATCTGTTTTTTCTTTCCATTGAGTTGTATGAATTTTTCATATATTTTGGATATTAAACTCTTATTTATGAATATCTTTCATTGCTTGATTTAGATCACTAAATTTTCCCATTGTAAAGAAAGGATAACTTTTTGCCATTAAGATGGAGACCAGCAGTCTTTTCTCTGAAATAAGTAGGGTAAGATATAGACAAAGTTCCACCCAGAAAGGAAGAGGGAGTAGGAAGCCAACAGTTTCTCCCAGGGATTGTGGAAAGGGATAGATGGAGATTAAATAAGTGACAAAACTTCTAACTCTAGGCTCAAATCTTAAGGAACAGATTGTGTCATTTAGTTTAAGGGAAAAACCCAATGCAGAGGAATGTTAGGCCACTCCCCTTTTGGAACCTTAGAAAGAGTTTGTCTTAGTGTGTGGTCTCAAAAACAACATGGCAGAGGGATAATAGTGGTTCCCATTAGAGTAGCAGTAGCAGAAAAAGATGTCTGGAAAAACAAGCTTGTTTGTGTCAAGCTGACCTTGGACTCTGTTATCATGGAAGGGGCCCAGAAATTCAGACATGCTCTGTGGATTAAGTGGAATATATTTAAGAGTTTGACTGGCGAACTTGCCAGAGGGTTTATCATAGTAGAGTTGACTGGATGTTTCACCAGGACTGGAGAAAGGCAGACTTGTTGAGGCAGGATGGAATAGAAGTCACAGGCAGACCTCAGAGGAGACCCAAGTGCAGGTGAAAGCTACAGTAAGCCTAGTCATCAAGATATGCAGACAAGAGAACACAGCTGCCTGGAGGCCAGCAGGGTACAAATGACCAGGCTGACTGGAGACAGCACCATGGAGATCAGAAATCCCCCCAGATGGCGGAGACAAGGATTGCTTCTCCTCCCCCACAATGAAGGCATATGGACCTCCTACACCTCCTGCTTTAACCCAGATCGATCTTGAAGGGGAGGGGAGAGGGGAGGAAATGTGAATGATTAAGCCTTTATTCAAAAGAGACAGAGTCACAGAAAATTGTCCCTTGTACTGGAAGATGTTGAGATGGCCTAGTCTGCAAGGTTAGGATCTCTCTCTCTTCTGCCTAGGATGAGGACTTGTGAGGAAGGGTAGATGTATTTTCCTTGCTCATTTGTAAACCAGTGCAGTCCTGTAATTCTGGCTGAAAACTTTCTTCAGGCATCTTTTAAAAAATTAATTATTTTTCTAGACTGTGACACCACTGAGGCAGGAAGCTCCTTGGAAGCCACACTACGTTGCCACACACTCTCTGCTTCTGATGACTTTAAAGCGTCGTGAACCCACTGAATTATTCCTGGGTGGTCATAATCTGTGGGTGATAGTGCTTCTATCAGGCTCAGCATGTAAATTTTCCCTTCAGTCTTTAAGAAACATGGATGCTGATTCTCTAAATATACACTAAAATGTCTTTATTTGGCCAATTACATTTCCTTGTCTTTGGTTGATTGGTTGATTAATTAACTTATTCAACAAATATTTGCAGCACATGCATCAGGTGCAGAGGACAAAGCTGAAAAGTCAGACAGGATCTCTGTCCTCATGGAACTCATGTTTGAGTTATTTGGATTAATGTCACTGCACAGGCACGATGCAACTCTTGCATGCATAGTTCCTTCTTTATTCTTCACAAATATTTCCATTGTCAAACAACTCATCCTGTATGGGGTACAACATTTGTCATTTTTTCTCCACTTTCATTTTTATTTTTTCTATTTTTATTTCTCTTGTAATTTTATGCCTTTTAATAATACTTTCAACATTCTCACTGTGTGTTTGCACTTCTAGGACCTTATAAAGTCCCTAATGTTTGGAAAATAGTTAAAAATTAATCACATATAGAGAAAACACATCGACTAATAAAATCCACAATGGCCATTTCTGTAACAACCTGCTACAAACACTAACACTATGAGTTAGTGATGAGATTTTGCTCCACGGCATAGCTTTGTTTCTATCTACAGAAACCTCTGAGTCGAAAATGTTTTAATTAAAAAAATTCTACTTTTTAGAAAAGGGCCGATTTAATTATTTAATTGAAGTAAAAAGAGATGATAAAGTAGTAACTAGAAAGACAACTTTTAATAATTAGAAATTCCTGCTTTTTAGAAACTTATTGCCTGGATGAAGAGGCAATTATCTAAAAATAATCAACCTCACTAATCGTCAGGGAAATGCAAAGCAAAACCATAATGAGATATCACCTCACACCTGCTGGAATGTCTCTCATGAAAAAAGACAAGAGATAAGAAGTGCCAGGTAAGCTGTGGAGAAAAGGGGACACTTGTGCACTATTGGGGGGAATGTAAGTTGGTGCAGCCACTGTGGAGAGCAGTATGGAGATTCTTCAAAAAATTAAAAATAGAACTACCATACAATCCAGCAGTTCTACTTCTGGGTATATATCCAAAGGAAATGAAAGCAAGATATTAAAGAGATATCTGTACTTCCATGTTCATTGCAGCATTAATCACAATAGCCAAGATATGTCAATAACTGATGGATGAATGGATAAAGATGTGGTATTATACACACACACACACACACACACACACACACACACACACACCATGGAATGTCATTCAGCCATGACAAAGAAGAAACTCCTGCCCTTTGTTGACAACATGGATGGACCCTCCTATTTTAATTGGACAAATTATACTAAGTGAAATAAGCCAAACAGAGAAAAACAAGTCATGCACGGTATCACTTACATGTGGAATCAAAAATAAAAGTCAGAACTCATAGAAACAGAGTAGAAAAGTAGTTGCCAAGGGTTAGAGAGTGAGGAAAATAGGAAAAATTTGGTAAAAAAGTTGCTATGATTTTCACCTATAAGATGAATAAGGTCCTCAGAGCTCATATAAAATATGGTGAGTATATTTTATAACACTGTATTGTATAATCAAAATTTTCTAAGAGAGTAAAACTTAAATGTTCACACACACAGAAAGATGTGATGTGATGGACATGTTAATTAACTAGATAAGGGGAATTCTTTCACAATGTATACTTATAGCAAATCACCACAAGGTACACTTTAAATATCTTACAATCTCATAGGTCAATTATACCCCAGTAAAGCTGAAAAAAAGATGATTTATAAATTCTGTACTTGTATTTTGGAATATCTTGACTCATGGGAAGAACCTTTTGGTGGAACTCCTATTTTAATTGGATAAATATTTATTATATATTGGAATTGCAGTGGAATGAGAGTGCCTACCTATAATTTTGCAGGGTCTGTGTTTGGGAAAGTATTTCAGGGGTAATAAATCAACTTATTTTAAGAACTTTCCTTAAAAGGAAACATTCTTTGAATAGACAACGCTGAATGAAATTGCTTGGCCTACAAAATTGATCTGTTCCAAAACCAAAAAGATGAGGAAAATAGAAATGAGGATAGACTTCCTTTAGCAGACATTTTTCTGAGTACCTCAAAACCTTAGAAAGTATTTTTCTTAATTAATAAAAAGTATGTTTCATAGGAAAAATTTCATTGAAAGTGTTATAATTTTATATCTACTTATCAAAAATGCAATTTTGAAGAAGATTTCAGGAAACTTTATGAAAAATGTAAAAATCATAAAACTATCATGAAAATAAAATTCCTCAAAAGATACTATAAAACAATTTTAGATATTGAAATATGTATCATAACTAATTATTAATTTATGTTATTTTTAATGTACAGTTAGTCATGAATTTTTTCAATTTGCTTTATTTTTATTTTAAAACAATTATAATTTTGAAAAATTTCAAATAAAATTATTTAGTAGGTTTACTAATGTAATAAAACAAACTCTCAGTTAATAAATATTTCAAAAAGTCCTATAACTTTAATGACTTTTAGTGTTTTTGCTTATGTTCAGATGTATCGCAGTTGACAACAGATTTTATAGACATCTTATTTTAGTAACTGCATGACCTTAAGAAAATCACTTAACTACATTAGTCTTATTTTCTTATGTACAAATGGGGATGATGTTACTTATGTCAAAGTTAAGTATGAGGGGTAAAGAAAATAATATGTGTCAAGTGCTAATCACAATCTAGCAATATTATTAATATTATAATGGTTCTTAAAAAAGGGCTACAATCAACTAGACAATCCCAAGTATTCAAGGAATACTTTCCACTTGCCTAATACTTTTCTTGGTATTATGACCTGCAGGAATAAATCTCTTATAACCTCCTGAAGAGATACCACAAGCAGCCATGAAAAATATGGAAAAAATGATTATATGGGGCAGATTATCATTTTAAATGCTTATTTGTATGCTTACAGAAGTAGAAAAGGCATTAGCAATTGGAGAGAACATGATAAGCTGGTGTTATCATTTGGTCTTTACAATATGCCTAGTATTATGTGAGGAACTGGAAATTCAAGAAGACAGAGTTCTTATTCTCAAGAAGCTCAGAATCTCCTGAATCAAGGAAGGCATCACATGTCAGGTGAGAGGCACTGTTTTGGGCAAAAGAATAGAGCATTATGGGAAGGGAGTAAGCATTTTAGGTGTGGTGAGCTTTGTTTACCTGAGGCATTGGCTTGGCTGGAGGAGAGGGGGTATTGGAGAGTGGTGGGAGGTAGGGCTGGGTAGGCAAAGAGAGAAATTCCACAATAAAAACACTTGGGACTGCTTTCTGAGCATGGCGTCAGTGTGTTGCCTGGCAGAAGAATATTTTTCCTGAGCCCTGTTAAGTTGTTAAGTTTTCCATTATTAGCTTTATAATTCTTACATTCCTCCTGTATTATGCTGAGAACAAACAATATGGGCTTCAATCTTTTTAACACTTGTTCCTGTATCAACCAGTTCTCAACCACATGGAAGGATCGAATTAAGAGCCACACTGGTGTGGAGTAATTGAATGGCTTGATTTTTTCCAGAAGTTGACAGAGAAAGACATCCTGTACCAGTCATAGCATTTTAGATACCATCTCCTAATCTTATAGGAGAGAACTGAGGCTCACGGCAGTTGCTTAAGATCACTTGGAGTGCGTGGAGGGCTGGGACGCAGACTCCATCTCCTCATGCCAGACAGTGGCTTATTCTGCTCGATCAGCATCCCCGGAATGGGCGGCTAGGGACACTCATTCCAGAAGGTATTAATTGGAGCTCCCAGAACAAAGGGTTCTAGGGAGGAAAAGAGTCTTGGAAATACTGCATGTTAAATCCTTCTCTTGGGGATCCAAGTTTCATAGTAGCACATTAGAAACTTAAAGGAGTTCCAAAAGTAAAAACAAAACAAAACAACCCCCCCCCAAACAAAAAACTTCTTTAACAGTGTTAATAGTTAAAATGACATGTTGGCAGAGGAAGACTTTCTTTGTACATCTTGCTAATGGGGAATTATTTTCCCTTAACACCAGTTTGGGATGACCTCACACCTCTCATCCTCATTTCTCAAATTAGAGGAGCCCACAGCCTTTGCTGGGTGCAGCTGAGGTCAGAAGGACCAGGATTCTTAGCAACAAGAAAAGTCACGGTCTTCACAACAGGACTTTACACTCACAGGTGATTGAAGGAAAAACTGGCACCTCTGTTTTACTGAGTGCCACCAGACCATTGAAGCATCTACTGGGCTGAAATATGAGCTAAGTATATCTTATTTCTCATTTAATGAAAGCAGTATGGCTAGCAGTGAAGAGTTTGTATTTGGTGTCAGCTAACCTTGTTCTTGTCTAGCTATGGCATTTAGCAGTTCTGTGATCTTGGGGAAGTTATTTAAGCTTTTTGAGCCTCCATTTCCTTATCTGTAGAATGGGGAAAATAATTCCCCACCCTCAGAATATTTGTAAGAATGAGATGTTATAATATAGAACATATAACATGTCACATACAGTGCATAATGTATGTGTTTAAGATTCTTAGCAGTGGGGCTTCCCTGGTGGCGCAGTGGTTGAGAGTCTGCCTGCCGATGCGGGGGACACGGGTTCGTGCCCCGGTTCAGGAGGATCCCGCATGCCGCCGAGTGGCTGGGCCCGTGAGCCATGGCCGCTGAGCCTGCGCGTCTGGAGCCTGTGCTCCACAACGGGAGAGGCCACAACAGTGAGAGGCCCACGTTCCGCAAAAAAAAAAAAAAAAAAAAAAAAAGATTCTTAGCAGAATTCTTGGCATATAGTATGTGCTCATAGATGTAGCTATATGAGTATCATGTTATCGCTCCCTCGTACTGAGTGTATATGACAGGCATGTGCTAAGTGCCTTTACATACATAAACATATATGTAATACAAACATATATAAATGAGCTTTATATTTTGTATATTCACAATAGTAGTTGTCATTTCCTATGTGCCAAGTACTCTGCTAAGTCTTTTTATGAATTATCTAATTTAGTTTTGACAATAGTCATGAGGGGTTAGTATTTCCGCTTTGTGGAGGAGAGAATTGAGGTGCAGAAAGTCTAACTTATCTAAAGTTAACCCCCCCTTATCTAGGGGCAGAGCTAAGCTTTGAACCAGCCGAATGTTATGCTCTTGTACCTCTTTAATGAAGATAAAAATTGCTTAATTTCAAATTTTAAATTTCTATTTTCATATTAAACATACAGAGTATAATACACTTGGTAGTCAGGAATTGTTTTAAAATTTATAAAACAATATTAAAATTGATCTAAAAAATTTTAAAAATCCATCATACAACCATCCAAGCATAACTTTCATGTGTTATACTCCCTTCTAGCCCTTGTGCAAAAAATATTTTTCCATGATTGTAATCAATGTTGTGTTCTTATCAATGACGATTAAATTATAATGGTTTTAATGTTTCATTTTCATAATTATCATCTTCAATAGCTGCATACTGTTTCATCAAGACAACATAACAATTAGCCCAGTCATTCTTCTACTTGTCAGACTTTGATCTTTCTCCACCCTCCCGTTATTCGGCATGATCTAGGGTTACTATTTTTTTTTTTTTTTTTTGCGGTATGCGGGCCTCTCACTGCTGTGGCCCCTCCCGTTTCGGAGCACAGGCTCCGGACGCGCAGGCTCAGCGGCCATGGCTCACGGGCCCAGCCGCTCCGCGGCATGTGGGATCTTCCCAGACCGGGGCACGAACCCGTGTACCCTGCATCGGCAGGCGGACTCTCAACCACTGCGCCACCAGGGAAGCCCTAGGGTTACTTTTAATGCTACAAAACAAAACAAAACACCCACCCCCCGAATCATCCATATTAATTGTCAGTTTTGAACTCAGTATTTCTTTAACAAGATGCATCTGAGATTCCAGATATAGAATACCGTTATCCTTTGGAAAGGCTACTTAGTATTTTCTGGCATTTTAATGCCTGTGGGAGGTTGCACAGGTGTGATTCTTTCTTAGGGACATGGTACAGCCCATTCATGCAAACATTGCCATTGGACATTATCTCACACAACCTTTACATTAGGAAACAGACGAGGGACAGACCAAGTGATGCCAAAGTCCCATAGAAGAGAAATCTGCCTCCAGTTACCAGTCGGCCCTTGAAATAAGTCACACAGTGTCAACCACTCTGCTACAATGGACTTCCAGGTCTGGTGATTTGTTTTCTGTCATCTTTCTCTTCTGGTTATCCCTTCAGTTATGTATGCTCATTGCTATTAATAAAAGACTATCCGCCTCTTTTATTTCATTCAAAAGATACCTATTATGCCTCTACAATTTCTGGATCCAAAAAACATTGTTTTCCCCTAATTGAATCCACCTGCACTAAAATTATAAATTTTATTCTCCTTACTCCCGTCATTATTATAGATTTTGACAGAATATGGGATATTCATACTCACTTCATTCACTGCACTGTTTTCTGAGGTTATGGGATCCATACAGAAATGGCTTGGCTACAGTACATTTTGCCATCTAACTTTTAGCTACTGAACAATGCCACCTTATCTATTTTTGGATCATCCTCATATTAGATGAAAAAGTTTATTGAGGGTTTAAAAACTTCTTTTTCCAGACTGAGGCATACACTGAATTCAGTACTGCAATTTATCCCAACCGTGCAGGAACTGCTTTAAAAATGGTTCATTTTTCCAAAGTAACCTGAAAGGTTAGGCTTTGTGATCTTTCTTGGAGAGCCAAGTACAGTTTGCCTCCATTTACAAACCTAGGGGAAATGATCATTGCACAAACTTCATATTTTTAAATGGAAACGAAAAAAGCAATAGCTCTCCAAAGACTCCTTTAAGAAAGGCAAGTTTATGGAACTCAAATATTTGCTGAAATGTTTGGCCTCATGAGATATTTACATTAGGAACCCACTATTTTCCTTGAGCCCTCAAACTTTCATTTTAAGACCTATAATCATTCTACAGCTATAAGTTAACTGCTGAAGGATGGAATTTTACAGGATGTGCTACGGACAGGGTGTGAGCAGAGGAAAGCCTATGTTTTCACACTTCAGGTTGTTAAGGGAAAAACGGTATTTGAGCATAAATTGGCTTTAGAAGGAAGGAAAGTCTTGGTTGGTAGGAAAAAGAAGTCTGCTCTGCTGAACCACAATGTTTGAGTTCTTCAAAATCATGTGCAATTTTTTTCATGTTTTACATTTTTAAGCAAACTTGAAAGAAACATTGGGAAGGAAGGGATCTTGTGATCCTAGATTGAGGTTGGATTTCCATGGGCATTTTCATTTTCCACGGTGCCAGTGCTGCAAGAAGAACTGAAAGAAGACCTCATGTGGTAGAAGAAAACTGGATGATGGAGACATAACATTGAGAGCAGCAGGAGAAGAAAAGGAGACAAAAGAGGAGGCTGGGCAGTGGTGGCCTAGAGGAGGGATGATGGAGCCTGGGACTACGGATTAGGGAGGGGCAGTGGAACTCGTGAAAAGTGGATGAGTTCGAAATCTATTTTGTGTGTAGAACTGACAGTAATTGGGATGGATTTTTTTTAAAAAATGAAGACTGAGTGATGAGGCACTATCAAGAGTGATTCTCAGAATCCCTGCTTGAGAGACTGGGTGATGGAAGCGGCACCAGTTAAGCTGGAGAGCACAACTGGAGGAGGAGATGTGCAAACCAAGTTTGATTTGTGAGCAACAGGCAGAGGTATAAAGCAGGCAGTTGAATGCATGGAGCTTAGAAGTGAGTGTAGGATGAAAATATAAACTTTGAAATCATTAGAATATATAGATGGTATTTAAATTATGGGACTGTGATATGTATATATATATATATGTGTGTGTGTGTGTGTGTATATGCACACACACACACATACACACACAATGGAATATTTCTCAGCCATAAAAAAGAATGAAATGATGTCATTTGTAGCAAATGGACCTAGAGCTTATCATACTAAGTGAAGTAAGCCAGATAGAGAAAGACAAATATCATATGATATCACTTATGTGTGGAATCTTAAAAAAAGATACAAATGAACTTATTCCCAAAACAGGAACAGACTCACAGACACAGAAAACAAACTTATGGTTACCAAAGGGAAAAAGGAGGTGGGGGGAGAGATAACATATTCACACTACTATATATAAAATAGATAACCAGCAAGGACCTGTATAGCCCAGGGAACTACACTCAATATCTTGTAATAACCTATAAGGGAAAAGAATCAGCAAAAGAGTATACATTTATGTATGTATAACTGAATCGCTGTGCTGTACACTTGAAACTAACACAATATTGTACATTAACTATACTTCAATAAAAAAAAGTATGAGACTGGGAGTAATAACAGCAACTATATCAAACCTTGAACAACTCCAGGGCTGTTGGTTCCAAGAGGTACATAATGCTGTCTGAGCCATTAGAATGACTCTTTTGGTTGAAGACATATACCCACTAGTCACTAATGGCCTGAAGTTTTAGTGGCAAAATCATGCAGATATTCCTTCTCTTTTTTTTTTTTTTTTTTTTTTTTTTTTGCGGTACGCGGGCCTCTCACTGTTGTGGCCTCTCCCATTGCAGAGCACAGGCTCCGGACGTGCAGGCTCAACGGCCATGGGGCACGGGCCCAGCCGCTCTGCGGCATGTGGGATCTTCCCGGACCAGGGCACGAACCGGTGTTCCCTGCATCAGCAGGCGGACTCTCAACCACTGCGCCACCAGGGAAGCCCCCTCCTTCTCTTTTTTATCCATGTTTTCTAATAATACAAAAAATATCTTTGTATAAAAGAGTAGCTATTGATTGGAGTCCTATCTATCTAATATATGTATTTAGATTTGAATTTGCTCCATGAAACTCAGGTGGAAAAAAGTCACATTTTAATATATTTTGTTACTCAAATATAACCTGGCTTCCTGGCTCTGTGCTTTATTGGTGGGAAATTTAACTGCAGTTCTGCCTTTATTAGAAGAATCTATTCTTCCAGAGGCTTTGGCAAAAGTTCCAGGGGCTTAACTGGTCAGAAAACTTGGGCCAGGACCCTCTGAGCCCCTCACTTTCCCATGGTTATAGCAGCCACTATCAGCCAGTGATAGTGGCTTCATCAGCCAGTGAGAAGCTGCCTTTGTCTTAAAGGAAGCCATGTAGGATTTAATTTTGAGCTGAAAGTTGGGCTGATCTTCCAACCAGAATCTCTGAGAATCTCAAAAATTTCATGTTTTAATCCCCTTTCTATTTCTACAGAGGGCCCTGGGAGAGGAGGATCCAGGCTGTGGACTTTGCAGGCCCTTCCTGGGCCCAGGAGAGGCTGGCATTGCCACTTCGCAGCCCATCCCTTTTCTATTGCATGTCCATCACCAGGTGTAATTTCAGGTTTTTTTTCTCTTCCCTACCTGGATCAGAGACTAGTTTCTTGGGGGACCAGGACATTCTCTATCCCCAACTGGTTTGTGGTTTTCAAGCTCCACCAGGCCTGCTTTTGCTTTCACGTGATGCCTATGCCCTTGATTTCAGATTGCTGCGTGCAGCTTGCTCCAGCCCACTCACCTTGCCCACACGTAAAGCTAGCCAATGAGCAGTTGCACTTCTCAACCCCCTTGTTGTGGTTGTGCAGTGTGGTTCTTAGCCTCACTGTGGGCTCAGTCCTTCTCCTGCAAACCCTGGACCTTTGCCTGTTGCCCGACTAGTCACACTGATTAGTCACAAGCGAGCAGACTGACAGGCCTGCCCACTGGTAGGTATGAGCTATCTTATCTTGCCAGTGTGTTTTGGAAGGGGCCTCAGGAAAGATGCTGACCCCAGGCTTCCCAAAAGCTGACAAAGCAGCTGACTGAGCTTTCAGCTGCTCTGATAATCTCTTGTCCACTTTAGCTGGTTACAGACTAGATCAGTTCCCCTGAAATCATCCATTTGACACCTGTTTCTCAAATATTGGATGTGGGCCATCACTGTCTTCCTCTGCTTTTTTCTATAATGGCATCGGTAGTTGAAAAAAATGAGAGATGTGTCAGGGTTTAGTCAGATTGATCTCAGAGCAAAGCAAGTGGCTGAAAATTGTCCTGCTATACTTGTTTTTAAGAGACCATCCACATTTCTTGAGTCTAAAGGGACCGTGGCTAGAACCCCTCCAATCCGTCCACATTGTAGTGCGTATCTACACAGACACCTGTTCAACTGGCCTCCTGGCATTCATTCAAACAACTGACATGCTCTGATCTCTAGTATTCAACACATCAGGGCAACTGTTTTCATTAGTGAGACAGTCATTCAAATTCACTGAAGCCCTAATGGGTGGGAATTCTGTTTTTGGAAAATAAACTCAGTTATTGATAACTTACTTTTTACATCAAAGGGAATACAGCTTCCCCCCACTGCCTGTTTCGGTGTGTTAGCTGCTGTCTTGGGTGGTGTGTTTAAGTGAGGGACCATGGGAGTGTTTTCATACCCCAGGACTCTGGCATCCAGGTCATCATGGGCACTTCTTGTTTATGAAGACGTTTCCTGTTTGGAAATTCAGGATCTGAGACAGAGATTTCAAAAATCACTTTCTATGCTCCTCTATTTTTGGTGTTTCTCTAGTAATGACAGAGAAATCCACCTCTTTGGCAAACTCTTAAGATTGTTCTCAACTATTTTTCCTTTCTAAACTTTTTGAGTATTACTCTTCACTTTCTTAGGAGATTTAAAGCATTCTGTACATGCTTTCAAACACAGTTCTGTCACATCCACTGGTATTTCCCACATCCGTCGTTTTGAGAGTCCACGTTTATCTTTGCACAACAGGGCTCCGACGGGGTCACAGCTGTAACTGGTTTCTTAAGTAGTCTGAACTCAGTGGGGAATGAATACAAAACCATCCGGTTTTCCTGTAGTCACTGACTGGGACCATGCTCAGACGAATTTCTCTTTGTTGTATCTTGGACAACATCTTGGCCAGATTAGAATTGGGGTCACTTTGGATGATTTAAAGTGAGTCGATTTTAAAACTCTGGTCTCCTTTCTGACTGAACACTTAGCTCCTCCTCTCTGCCAGTAGATCTGGAATGGGAGTGGGCAGGGTCTGCTCTTTTACTTCCCTTTCACTTGCAGAAAGGAGGCTGAGACTAGAATACCTCAGGGCTAACGGTTCTTCTCTGAGAACAGGCAGACTCTGGTGCTCACCGGGGTTTCTGCTCTCCTTGCTGCCACTTGGATGAGTTGCACTTACCCACTCCCTTGTGTACTTTTATACTGACAGATGGAGGAAAAAGGGAATGTGAGGGAATCCTACATTCTTAACGTTTCTGTCTGGAAGTGACTTCTCTCACTTCTAGTCAGTTTTTATCAGCCAATGACCACCAGAGTCTACTTTTCTGGTCCTCAAATAGTTGGCTACCTCTTACCCAAAAGTTCCATCCAGGTATTGCATTCAGCCCCAAGTCCAAAATCTCTGAGTGATGCTGCAGAGTGCCTTTACTAGGTCTAGACATGGCCGCTGTTAGTCTGAAGATCTGTGAATGTGATAGACAAATTACCTATCTCCCACACACCCATTACAAAGTGGTGGGAGAGGCATAGGACACCCAAAACCAACATTCCCATTTAGAAAGAGGGAAGAACTGGAGACACAAAACAGCTTCAGGTCCCATAGCAATTCTGAAATCCAGACAGTGAGGAACATTCCTTGATTTAGACCCCAACTCTGCTCATTGGGAGAGCTTCCTGGTCCACTGTTCCCCATGGCTTTTGAATCTGTTGCTCTAGAATATTCTTTCTTTTCCATTATTCTTTGAGATAACCAAAACAGATACTGGGAAGTTTGTCTGTCATTGAGTACTGAGCAGTTTTATCAATCTGCTTCATACCTGTGGAGACCTGAGATCATTTTAAGTCTTGACCAGTTACCACCCTTTTTCAGTTTACATATATAGTTTCTGTGGTAGTATAACTCTGTTGAAAATAGCAAGCACCATATCTTTTAGATTCCATTCAGTTATATTTGCAATAACCAGTTCATTTTAGACATACTAATTCATTTTGCTGAAGTTCTCCTGTCTCCACTTGAGTTAATTAAGAGTGTATGAAGATTTTATCTTTTTTCCCTAAACCCTGTTTCCAGTTGGAAGAAATAATCATTAAACCTTTAGCTGTACCTTGCTGTGCTGTCTCCTTAATCTATTCAGAGGTTTTTTTTTTTTTTTTTTGCGGTACGCGGGCCTCTCACTGTTGTGGCCTCTCCCTTTGCGGAGCACAGGCTCTGGATGTGCAGGCTCAGCGGCCATGGCTCACGGGCCTAGCCGCTCCACAGCATGTGGGACCTTCCCGGACCGGGGCACGAACCCGTGTCCCCTGCATCGGCAGGCGGACTCTCAACCACTGCGCCACCAGGGAAGCCCTATTCAGAGGTTTTAACAATGAGTTTGAAAGCCACGCCCTTGATTTTATCCTCCATGCGTTCTAAGTGGTCTTTATCATTCTCAGGCATCCCTAATTCTTTCTTTTACAAATTGAGAAAGGAGAATTAGTAGCCTCTTGCAGCTTTTTTATTTCTGGATTTTATCTATTCCAGTTTATTTGCCTTCACTTCTGCCTGAAGCTATAGCCAATTCTTTTCTGAAATCATCTATTCCTCAAAATACTTTATCAAACGAAGCTAACAGCAAGCAGCACACAACAGTAACATTATTTTCTTATCTCTTTCACTAAAGCTACAGATTCTCTCTACATATTACCTTCCCTCCAAGTTATTTCAGGCAACAGTTTTACCAAAAATATCACTGGTATGTAACATTGATCCTCATCCTTTCAGTTTCCAATAACAGTGTCCAACTGCCCATCACCTGATTACTAAGCAATGCTATGTATTTGTGGTTTTATGTTACATATCATGACTGCACATCACACTAAGTGCTAATTTCTGTATCAGTAAGAATATGCTATGTAGTGCTAGCTAGAATATGCTGTAGTAACAAAACATCCCTAAAACTTCAGTGGCTTAACCCAACAAAGTTTATTTCCTCCTCCAGCTACATGTCCAACACAGGATAATAGAAGAACTTTTTTCCTTGTGGATGTTCAGGGACTCAGACTGATGCAGCCTCTCGTTGATGAAGGCTCCATGTAACTACCATTCATTGACTACAGCTAGTTACTTGGCTACACCTAACTTCAAATTGGATGGGGAATTGTAAGACTACCAGATGCCTGGAAAGAAAACTGGAATGTTTGTGAACAGCTCTAACGAATTTTATAATCTTTGGAGCAAAATAGTAATTGGTTCTAGCTTTTGCTATTTTAACTTGCCCATCTGTGGTGCAGATGTGGAATGCACAAGAATTCTTAGCAATCCTGATAGTTCCCCCCAAGCCTGTTTCTTTCATATTCTTCCCAATTTACTTAATAGCAATTCCATTTGCTCTGTTTTTTTTTTTGTTAAAAAATCTTATCTTCCATGTTTCTCTTTCTTTCACACTCAACCTCCAATCTGATAGTCAATCCAATTGGTTTTACCTTCAAAATACATCCATACTATTACCACTTCTTCCCAACTTCACGTCTACCATTTAGCTCTAAGCTACCATTGTTGTTCACCTCTTAAATTGGTTGCCCTTTTTCTACACCTTCAACCTGTAATTATTCTCAATACATTTCTCATCATAATTTTTTAATGCAAAAAGCATATCATATAATTCCCTTGCTCAAAACCCTCCAAAGGCTGTATCTTTAGTGCCTGAAACAGAACAATGTCTGGCACATAGTAGACACTCAGGAAAGTTTGTTCAAGAAATGAATAAAACAACATTGATCCATGAAAACACAAATAGATCCATGGAACCAAACTGAATATTCACGTGGGAATTTTGTATATGGTGAAGGTGGCATTTCATGTCAGTAAATAACAAATATTGGTAAAAATGTGGAGAAAAGGGAACCCTAGTACACTGTTGGTGGGATTATTAATGGGTGCAACCACTGTGGAAAACAGTATGAAGGTTCCTCAAAAAGTTAAAAATAGTACTACCATATGATCCAAAAATCCCACTTCTGGGTGTATATCCAAAGGAAATGAAAGCAGGATATCGAAGTGATAACTGCACTTTCATGTTTGTTGCAGCATTATTCATAACAGCCTAGATATGGAAATAACCTCAGTGTCTGTTAACAGATAAATGGATAAAACAGATGTGGAATATTACTCAACCATTAGGAAGAAGGAAATCCTGCCTTTTGTGACAACATGGATGGCACTTGAGGGCATTATACTAAGTGAAATAAGCCAGAGAGAGAAAGACAGATACTGCACAGTATTACTTATATATGGAATCTAACTAAAAAGTCAAACTCTTAGAAATAGAGAGTTGAAAGTTGTTGCCAGGGGCTGGGGGAAGGGGCAAATAGGGAGAGGTTGGAAATGGGTAAAAACTTTCAGCTAGGGCTTCCCTGGTGGTGCAGTGGTTGAGAGTCCGCCTGCCGATGCAGGGGACATGGGTTCCTGCCCCAGTCTGGGAAGATCCCACATGCCGTGGAGTGGCTGGACCCGTGAGCCATGGCCGCTGAGCGTGCTCGTCCGGAGCCTGTGCTCCTCAACGGGAGAGGCCACAACAGTGAGAGGCCCACATACCACAAAAAAAAAAAAAAAAAAAAAAAAACCAACGAAACAAAACAAAAAAACCCCTTTCACTTATAAGGTGAATAACTTCTGAGGATCTAATGTAAAAACATGGGGACTACAGCTGATAACACTGTATTATATTTAAAAATCTGTGTTTCTTCTCTAAAGAAAAAAAATAATGATGCCTGAATTAATGTTTCTCCCAGAACATTATTTGAGTTCTTCATTCATGCATTCATTTGACAAATACTTTTTGAGAACTAGAACCAGTCTCTGGTTAGGTCCTAGGTACAAGCCAGTGAACAAAATGGAGAAAACCTCTGCCATGAGGTACCTGAAACATTCATTGAGCATCCAATATGTACCAGACACTATGCTGAGGCTGTAAAGATGAATATAGTTCCTGCCTTCAAATACTTTTTAAAGAAACAGATAAGAACATATAATCACAACCCAGAAATATTATATACCATTATAACTCTAGAAAGAAAAGTGGTGTCCGAAAAAAAAAGATTGTATATGGCATATATACTATAAAAAGTCAAAACAAATAACATGACAGAAAAAAAGTAATTTCAAATTCATAAGACAGCTAACTGGTTAATTTCCTTGCTATATGAACAGCTTTTACAAATTGATTTTTAAAAAAAGTTCAGAAAAACCACAATAAAATGCACAAAGAATGTGACCAGAGAGAAAAAGAAATAGAAATGACTCAAACATATGAAAAGAAAAATCATGATCTCAGTACTAATATGGAAAAAAAAAAAAGCAAATGAGAACTTTAATGAGATACAATTTTTAAAAACACAATATTAGCAGAAATAATTTTTTAAACATCTGGTGTTTGACAAATAGGGTCAAGTTATAACTGTAGAAGAAAGGATAAACACCAGATTTTAAAAAATCGAACATAAGCTTTATAAGCAAATACAACTTCATCATGAATTAATTAAGTATTTTCTGTTAATACTTTATTTTCCCAAGAAATACTGATATCCTTTAAAATATTCTGAGGTTTGCATTTCATTTGGACAACAAATGATGGTGTCCATTCTAATGCCCGAAGCTGATCATAGGATTGGCAAGTTATTCCATGGAGAGTTGTCCTTGGATTCTTGATGTTATGTAGAAGGTTCATTGAGAAGACCTTCTTCTATTCCTTACTGGGGAGCTCATTTACTGAGAGAAAAACCTTTTTAGTTTGTTCTTCACAGATATAACAGTGATCAGGATCATACCTTTGTGGAAACCATGGACATAAAAGTAACTAAGCTGCCTCATCCAGGGCTGGGGACCCACCCAGGGAGGGCAGCTTCTCTGTAGGCAACACGGCTGTTGTACTCACTTCTGGTTCCTCACACCCTCTGTAGCAGCACCTCCCTTCTGGCAGGATTCTAGACGTTGATTTATTTTACTATCTGTGGCAGCTGAGCTCTAGAGCATTTGATCAAAAGGAGAGGCAACAAATTAATACAACCCTTCCTCCTGGGGGTCTGGAGGGAGGAAGAGGGCATTTAAACAACTGAAAAGGATGCTTAGCTGTTTGGATTCTCTTACATCCTCCCCTTACTCCTTGTTTTCTTCTGTTGCTTCTAATCCACCCAGGGTGTCCCTGGCCTCCCAGTACGGCCCTGTTTTGCTCAGGCACTGGATTTGGAAGGACTCTCTGTTAGGCAAGACCGGGTTTCAAGGAGGACCAGTCAGAGGATCCGTAGAGTGAACAGTCTGTGGGGCAGTGAAGCTGTCACAGAAATCTTGCCTCGAGGCCCAGAACGTAAACCCAAACTACTGGTAGGAAGCTGTAAATTCTTCATTTCAGAGAAAGGATTGGAGTATACTTTCTCCAGCTCACATGGAGGCTAACAGAAAACATTTATCTTATCCAACCTTGTAAAGTTGGTCCAGAAGCAGACTGGTTGAAGGGGACAGAAATGATGGGAAAGCACTAACCACCAAGAAGTCTCTGTCCTTCCAGGGAGTCCTCTGCGGGGCGGAGCATGTATCTACACAAAAACATTTTCATGGTCTGGCTCCACCTCTCTGGCTTGCAGGGGAGGCCAGATTCAAGGGCTTCCTTTGGGGAGATCTGCTGGTGATTTCAGTCACCCTGGACCCCACTTCACTAGAGTTACATTTTTCTGTCTCTGATAATGATGATCTGTAAACAGTCTCAGCCTCTGTGTTGCAACCCAGATGTGAATTATACACGCTGATGCAAAGAGAATTAAAAAAAAAATTGGTCCAGTATGTTCTTTGCAACATTTAGAATTCCTTCGAGAGGAATTTTCCAACTTAAAGGTCTTTTTTTTCCCCTCATAAGCATTTTATAAGTCTTGCAGGATGATTACTCATTTTTCTAAATAAAACATTAGCTACTCAATGTCTAAATAAGGTATTTGAAATGCAAAGAGGTTTTCCTTTGGCTCTTCTCAAAATAAAACATTTCTGAAAATTTCTTGGATGAAAGGATATTGAGGCTTCAATGTGTCAAAAGTTTGAGCAGATGGGGATGGAACCTATTTACGTGGTGACCTGGTTGCATGACTGCCCTGTGTTTGTTTTCTGTTAAATGATTTGTAGGGTATTGAACCTGGGAGGCCTTAGCACTATTCCAATGCATCCATGATGTTTTCATTGTTAATGTAATTATGGACTTTTACAGAATATCAAGGGTATATAAAAATGAATCATTCTCTTTCTGAAGGCGCAGTGGGCTTCTCAAAAGAGAAGGGAGAGAAAAGAGGTCGTGTCTATTAAGGAGGCCCCTTTCCTTCCCTCCCTGCTGCTCTTCCTCCCTCTCTCCCTCCTGTTTCCCAGTATAGCTTATTTCCTTAGTTACTATGTCTACTTCTTTATTTTTTCTCATTTCCAAGATTTGTCAATAACAGACTTCCAAACTCCCTGTCTTCACAACCACGGAACATGCCTAATTGTTTCTCTTTGTGGAAGAACTCTGAACACTATAAAGTACTGTAGTAATGTTAAGTACCTTTTGTTATGGAAATAAAAAGGAAAAAATAATAGAAATAAAAAGGAGACCAGGAGGCATAGATATTGCTCAATTTAATCACTTAGTGATAATCAGAGGAGAGCAGAAGTATAAGTTGAATCTTGTTCAGAGGCTGGGAAATTACTATTCCAGTGATCCCTGATTCAAATATGAATATAATTTTGTTGTATGGGTAAAAACTTAGGTACTAGAATGCAGAAAAGGCACATGGGCCTTTTAACTATTGTCTTTTATGTGTGATGTGGGAAATTGAAAGTATGGATAAATTAACCCAGTGGTTCTCAAGTGGGTTGTTTTCCCCCCAGGAGATGTTTGAACTGTCTGGAGACATTTCTGGTTGTCATAAATGAGGGTAAGGGTGCTACTGGTATCTAGTGGGTAAAGGATAGGGCTACAGATGAACATCCTACAGCATGCAGGGCAGCCCTCACAATAAGAATTATCTGGTCCAACATTTCAATAATGCTGATTTTGAGAAACCATGGCTTAATCTAATTCATCATTATTTGAAAATGAAAACTCAAAATAAGCAAACAAACATAAAGAACTAACCCTTATATCATCTTTAGCCATTCTTCCTTTTTTTTTTTTTTGGAAACGCTGGTCTGTGTCTAGCACTACTGAACTCTAGAGAGTCTAACTATGTGGAATTTTAAACTCTGTGCTATAGTACTCTCTTCTTCTTCATTTAATTTACATTTAAAGATATTCAAGACTTTTCTTATATGTCACTCTTACTATGTGAAGCTTTCTGTGACACTGTCTCCTTATGACTCTGTCTCCTAGGAAAAACAAATTATGTCCTAAACAACCACTGTAGTGTGCCTCTCTTACTTATTCTTCACATTCTATTGTTTGTTCCCATTTAAGAACCTTCCCCACACTATGAGCACTTGAGGGCAGAAGCTGGAGTCTACTCATCTTTAAAAGCCCTGGCAGAGAGTCTATCCCTCAGCAGCCTCCAAGAGATGGGGTTGAACAAATGCCTTCATGAGTGAAAGTCTCAGGGAAGGAGCATTCCTGGGTTAACTTCTCACTTACTTGTGCTTTGTTTATCTTTTGAATATTTTTGTGACATGTGAGCTTTGTTCAAGAGCTCATCATATCACTTTCTAGTCCAAAACTCTTTCTTGAGCTGCATTATTGGTGTATACATGTAAAATTATTTCCACTTTTTCCTGGATGTCTCTCAGGCACCTCAAACTTACCTACATCAAAACACTCCCTAACTTGCTTCTATTATTCCTCTCACATTATTTCCCTCCCTAACTTGCTTCTTTTCCCAAATACCCTGTATCAAGAGTGATAGAGCACTTCCAAACAGCTTCCAAATTTCTTTCTCATTTCCATGACCACTGCTTTAGTTTACAACTCTAACTCAGCATCCTACTTCCGTAATTCTTTTAATGAAAATCTCTTCTTTCCCCTGGTTAAATCATGCACTGATTCAATGGTTCCTCATTGCCTGTAGATAAAATCCACATTCTGTAGACTGGGAATACAAGACCCTTCATGATACTATCTCGTGCTATTATCTCCCCAGCCCGTATCAGCTCACACCTTCTTATGTGCTCCCAGCACACCAAACAATTTGTTGTTCCTTAACATACTGTGCTTTGTTACATGCTTTCATCTGTGTTGTTCCCCTTGCCTAAAAGCACCTCCTCTCATCTCCCACCTTTTTTGTTATCCACCCACTGTCACCTACCAGGTATCTCTCTCTGGAAACTATTCTCTTCTATCTTCAGGCTGGATGGGTGTCCCTTTGCTGGGGTCCCAGCTCATTCTGGCTATATTTCCAGGTCAACCCTTTTCTAATAGAGTTGTCAGTGTCTCTCTTCCCTATTAAACTATGAACCCATCAAGGAAGGAGAATGCATGGGACCCATTTCTTATTACAGAGTCTGACAGAGAGGAATAATAAACACAGAGCCTCTCCTGCAAGAAGTACTCAGTTAGCATGTACTCAGTTAAACTGAATCTTGGATGAAGAACCCATTGGGAATACATCTGGAAATGGAGTGGCTGTAGCATATTCAGCTTATTACTCATGTATCAGTGTTATTTAAAGGGACAAAAACTCAACTCCCCTCCCCAGAGTGTGAGGCTCCAGTCTCTTAGTTAGTCTGCTCTGTTGGATTTTGTTAGTCTCCATTCCTGTGGACGTTATTTAACTATTCAAACTCACAAGGATACCATCCAATTACTTTACTGAATGGAATTTACTTTGGCCTTTAGAAAGCTATCTTAACTCTTTCCAGCCAGTAGGTTATCATGTAGTTAGAGTATTGAGGTGGCTAGTGGTTGGGGAATGAATGAGGAAGTGATGGTGGCCTCTGACAACATTGCAGGAAGCACAGAAATGGCAGGAGAAATCTCCAAGTGACCACATGCGGGAAAGGATAAGTGGGTGTTAGGTGAGGGCCAACAATGAGATAATTCAAGTCCAGTTTCCAGGTTTCAGCTACTACAAAAATGTTGAAGATTTAAAAATAGATATAATCTGTTCCCCGTCCCATTCCCAGATGTGGAAACATCCTCCGTCCCATTCTCAGACTCTGTGGCCCCATCAAGACATATAAAATAGAGGAGGGGTGGTTAAGTCTGGACAAAATTGAGGCATGACCTAACGTTCCACATTCCAAAAGGAAAAAAAAGAAACTTCAAAACAAAAATCACATCACTATATTCTTGCAGACATAGCTGAGGTTAATATTAAAATTGTCGCATCAGTTTTATTTTATTTTCTCTTTCTGAGAAATGAAGCAGTGGGAAAAGGATGAAATGAAGTTGAGGAAGGTGAATACATGACTTATAGTTCATATTTTCCAGAAAAATATAGCATGTAAAAACCTTTCTGGAAAAAATGCTGAAACTGGATTGGATTATTATAAATTTTGAATTCAGGTACATCAGCTATTTTATCAAAATGAAAGTCAAGTTGTGTTCACCCAAAAAGCATTCCTCAGGGGTGTTAAGTATGATGACGGTTACAAACTTTCTCAATTAGATTTCAAGAAAAGAAAGAGTAAATGTAATTTGGCTTGTTATTTGTACTCTACTGAATTATGTCAGATCCAAACTGCACAAACCCTTTAGGTTCATTTTGGAAAAAAAGAAACTAAAAATCTTTTATGTGCAATTTTGTTGATACCGTTTAAGCTTCAAACATCACATATTTTATTCAGCTGCCTTTTTCTTTCTTTCTTTCTTTCTTTTTTGGCTGTGCTGGGTCTTTGTTGCTGCGAGCAGGCTTTCTCTACTCTTCGCTGCAGTGGGCGGACTTCTCATTGCGGTGCTTCTCTTGTTGAGGAGCATGGGCTCTAGGCACTCGGGCTTCAGTAGTTGTGGCTCGTGGGCTCTAGAGCACAGGGTCAGTAGTTGTGGCGAACGGGCTTAGTTGCCCCGCGGCATGTGGGATCTTCCCTGACCAGAGCTCGAACCTGTGTCCCCTGCATTGGCAGGCGGATTCTTAACCACTGGACCACCAGGGAAGTCCCCAGCTGCTTTTTTCTTAATTATACTTTGTTACTAAACAGAGTGAAAGTATCACTTGAGAAATCACTTACTTTTTCAGGAAAACTATGCATAGCATTAATAATTATTTGATTAAAAAGAGATGTTAAGAAAAGTTTTACTGAAGAAAAGTTGTGGAAGGAATTCCCTTTTTTTTGGTTTCTGGAAATATGTGGAAGTCAGGAGCAAAGCTTCGGCTATCTTTTATTGTGAAAAGATTCATTTCGTTTACTTTAAATGGGTTTATTGAGAAAAAGAAAGCGGAGAAAATTTCTATAACAATGAAAGAAACTTCCTTGGGCAAATCTGCTAGCTGCTTTATGCTTTGGTTGCCTCACGTATAAAGTCAGTTTGGATTAACTATATAAAAATGTTCCATGCTTTAAAATTCAATGATTCTGCTATCTTCTTAATTATGTAAAGGATAGTTGATTTAAAAAACATACAACACTATAAAGTGAGTACTATACATCTTGCTTTTGAAAAATAAAAGTTATTAAAGATCAAGTAATATTTAATTCATTCTTATTTTGCTCTTGTAGTCAAGATAATTTTTTTTTAATGAAGGAGTAACGGTTTTACAGATTAATCTGTTCAAAGAGGTAACAAAATACACATTTTGGCCAGATGCTGGAAGTTTGTGCATTAAAATCAATGCCTAGTTTAAGTCAAGGCTGAAGATCACCATCATAGAATGAGCCTCTGGGGCAATGGAGGAAAGCTGAAATTTTATCCAATAATTATTTATTATTAAATTGTCCTTGATAACTGTTCATAGTAAACATTTAAAAGTGTTAAATAACTCTGGAGCAATGGTGTCTCAACACTGCAGACAACAAATGGCTCTGAGCTTCCTCCAAACCACATTTGTGTTGCCAAATAAACATTCAACTGGTGTTTGAAAAACCCCACTTTTCTCTAACACCATTGTTTTTTCTTCATATTCTTTATTACTTCTGGATAGAAGACAGTTTTCATGGTTGGATATTGTCAACATGATTTTGGAAATTTTTTCCCCCAAATCTTGAAATCTTG
The DNA here is from genome assembly GCF_949752795.1 of Hyperoodon ampullatus. Classification (NCBI taxonomy): domain Eukaryota; kingdom Metazoa; phylum Chordata; class Mammalia; order Artiodactyla; family Ziphiidae; genus Hyperoodon; species Hyperoodon ampullatus. The sequence goes on from NC_136925.1 coordinate 7,341,656, forward strand.
AGATGTTAAATTAATATTCTGCTTTCCGTGTATCACAGCAAGATATAAAAATTACAAACTAGTACTACTTGAAGGATGTATGACTTAAAAAAATAAATAATTAATAAAAGAAATACAGTGTTTAAAGATATATATCCATGAGGTATCACTAAGACATTAATCTTTTCTTAAAAATTATAACTTTTGTTGTATAATCATTTATTTACAAATCCAACCCCCCAAAAAGCTCTGAAAATATGTTTTTTTTTTTGTAAATATGTGGCAAATATTTGGTGGCAAAACAGGATCTGAGCTGACATAATGTCATTCCAAGGTTTATTTACTTTACTTAGAATGACTGTTGCACTGGGAAAATATTACTATTCTTGATTACATTTGCTTCCCAAGCGCTGGGGATTTTATATAGGAAGCATTCAGATACCATGTTACCTTTCTAAAAGGTATAAAATTCTGGATTTTTAAACCCACACAGTCCCAAAGCTTTCAGATAAGATTTCCTGTATTCTTAAGGATATGCTGTGGAAGATTGTTTCCCAAAAATGTCCTCAACAAAATTTCCTATTCCACATGTTCTTTTAGAACCTTAACATGATATCATCAAGAGGTAAGACCTAATTCCTTTCTTTTGAATTTTGGCATGTTTGGGACTTGCTTATAATTAATAGAATGTGACATTATTAACACTATGTGTTTCTAAGGCTGGATTTAAAAATGCCACAAATGTCCTTGTTCTTGTGGGACACTTGCTCTTGGAGTCCAGACACCACACTGTGAGGAAGCCCAAGAAACCTATGAAAAAGCCAACATGGGGTTTTGTTCTGTACTTGTAGGTGAGCTATCCACCAATAGTCTATACCAGTGTGTCAGTCATGTGAATAAGCCATCTTGAGAGTTAACTATCCAGTCCCCAGTTGAATGACTTTAGCTGATGCTGTGCTTTAGCTGATACTGTGAAATCTGAGTCCTGCTCAGATTTCAGATTCATGAAATTTGAAGTCATTCATGAATCAATTAATGATTTTTTTGTTGTCACTAAGTTTTGGGGTAGTTTGTTATGCAACAATAGTACTGGAGGCCTAAACTGCCTTGTAAGCAGCTCAGTTGCCCCAGGGAAGCCATTCATCAGAGAAGCCCAAGCTACCCCACATGGAGAGACCTTATGGAGAAGCTCTTAGACTGCATTTAGAAAAATAGATCCCAGCCAGTCACCTGCTCCAGCTGCAGCCAACATTTGACTGACTCAGAGAGAGACTGACTCAGAACACCCCATCCATGCTCTTCCAGAATTCCTGATCCAAGAAGCCAAAAAGGAAGAGCTATGAACTTAAGAAATGGAAGAGGCAGCTAGGTGAAACCATTTTTAGGAAAGATCAAACTGGTTCTGAGTGGCTTCTGTACTCATGTGTTCTGCGGTTTTCACTCTGATCACCCTCAAAGAGATCAGACCTGCACAGAGTATTACATATGTATGTATGTATGTATGTATGTATGTAGGTATGAGAATACAGTGTGTACGGGAATATAGAAAGGAGAGTAATTAATTCTGCTCTGGGGCATTTGTGAGCAACTTGTAGAACAAATCAAATTTAAACTGGTGCCTGATGGTTGTTTAGGAGATATTTCCAGGTTGTAAAGTGTGGGTTTGTATGTGTTATGGCTATGTGAGGAGAAAGGAAAAGAGGAGGAGAGACAGCTGGGAGAATGGCTACTGAGACTTCCAGAGGCTAGGTCGTGATTTTTGTCCTTTCTTCCTCCCTAAGAAATTTCTTCTTTTGATTTCCTTGAGATAATCCCATTTAAGGTAGTAAGTTTTTTTTTTTTCTCTGAAACTTGCCCTCAAAAGAGCCTTGACTACGACAATTCTTTTGGTTTATGACTACCCTATTCTAGGTACTGTGATAGTCATGGTGCATATGTTAATCAATTTAATTCTTACAACTACTTTTTGAATTTCAAAAATTCAAAATGGGGATATCATCAACCCCATTTTGTAAATAAGGAAGCTGAGACTAAATACCTATTAAAGTCACAAAGCAGGAAAATGAAAATGGCCTGGATTCAAAATCTAGACTTTAACCCTTCATTCTACAATGGCTCTCGTGTTTGATCTTATTCTCTTTAGAGCTCATCTGGTATTTATATATTTGTGGTGCCCATATATTTTATATGTAGACCTGCTTTATCCCCACAAATTCAGAGTAGAGTAGAATTTGTATTTTAATTTTATTTTTTTCCTTTGAGTTGGCCTTGTATTTTGACTAGAATAGATGCTTTAATATTTAGTTGACTCAGTGAAAAATAATGAAAAAAACTAATGGCAGATAAAAGCTTTGGATTATGATTAAGACTTGAATGAAAATGAGAAAGAGACGTGTTTCTTCTGTTTTTTCTGTGGGAAGGAGGAAAAAGGCTGTGACCTCTGGTGTGTGGGACTTTGCAGGGTATTTATACAAGGCTGGAGGTCTGCAAGGCTCCACTACAAGAGCTGTTCATCTTTGTTTTATAGCTGTTTTCTATGACAAAATAGACATTTGAAAGCAATTCTTGAATTCTTTGCAGATGACCAGATTTAATATTATTTTCTTTAAGAGATTCTTGCCTTTGTACAGTGAGATTTTCCTTAAATACTACTTCTTTAAAAAAATATTCTGCATGGGTATTATTTACATACTACGTAATTTTTCTCTTGCCTCAGATATTTTTGTTCCTTTCCTGCTATTATAGTAAAAGATAACAACCACAGCAAATCTGACATTTAACTGACTAGCTTCTTTTGGAATACTGATAAATTAGACTAGATTTATATTCTATTATATAATGTCAATTAAGTTTTTCTTAAACCTTTCACCACCAAAACTATCCCTCAGGTGAGCCTAATGTATTGCATAAATGTTCATGTTGAATCATAGACTAATAAATTTTAGTATTTGAAGAAGAAAAGGAAAGTATGCATGCAGAGTGGGGTCTGGACATTAAACACACACACACACAAACCCTCCAGGTGACTCTCAATGCCCAGCCAGGGTTGAAAAACCAGTGTCCAACCTTTTATCTTGCAGACGAAATAATTGAATCAGAGGAAATATTGGTAAAATGTCATTTGGGTTCCAGAAGAATGCATAAAACTAAAAATAAACTTAAAACTTCACCTAACAGGAATGATTTATTACCGTAATATATTTAGTAATAACACTTATTGGCAGATGACTGAAAGCCAACCCCAAATGGCGTATGAATAAAGGCAAATGGGTTGGCTTATAGAATTCAGGAAAATGTTGACTACCAAACCCTGGAAAGGGCAAGGATGCAGTTGGGCGTGAGACACATTCCACGCCAGGTACTCAAATGTCACCATTCATGTCTGTTGTTGAACTTTATTCTCTTCCATTGAAAAACACACTTCTCCACATGGCAGAACATGTGGTTGCCAATGGCTTTCAATCTTTATACTTCATCCTTTAAGACACCAGGAAGAGAATGACCTCAAGATATCTCACTAGGGCTGAATTAAAATATCCTAGAAAAGGATTCAACTTGAGTTGAGCACAAAACATAAATCAAATTGGTCCAAGAGACAAGGTCACACTGTACTGAAAGAAGCATTTCCATCTAAACCATAATGATGGGGGAAGAGGCAGTTTGTAGACAGGAGATCCTTAGCAAACCAGCTCAGGTGTCTACTAAAGTAACTTAGTCAGTTAATTGAGAGAAATGCATTTAAATATCTTTAAAATTCTTTCATTGGAAAATCTTTACCTGAAGTACAGGATAATTTTCTTGGGGAATCATTCTCTAGACTAGAATCTTCCAACCTTCTAGTGGTGGTGGCCCAAGAACTCCATAGCTCAATGCACAGACTTTTACCTACTCTCCTTGCACTTCATCCTGTGCCTCATTCTTTGTGCTACATGAAATCTGCATCCCCAGTTTAAAACAGCCTGGTTCAATTTCTCCAGGGAATAAATCTCTCTTACCTGGCAAAGGAGTGGAGGAAGAGGAAGTCATTTTGTAAAAGTTGAGATGGGTCTGGGGAGACATTGCACTGCAGGCTGAAGCTCCTGTCTTTAGAAGGACCTGCTTGCAAGGTTGGCCTTTGGCTGGCTTCTTGTACCTTGGCTTTCAAAATGTTCCCTCTGTCCCTAAGTGGTAAGGTTAGTTGCTGTGCCTCGTCTGTTTATACAACACTGTGATTTATGGTGAATACCTGCTTTCCTGCTGGGAGTGTAGATTTTTGTAGTTGCTAGGCAAAAGGTGCTTACATGATTAGCCACCAGTAAAAACCCTAAACTTTTAGTCTCAAACAGGCTTCCCTGAGCAGCAACGTCACACATGTTGCTGCTTTTTCCTCAATGGCAGGAATGTGTGTTCTGTGTGACAGAGGATGGAGTGTAGGAAGCCCTCACATTGATTCCTCTAGACTCCACCTATGTCTTTCCTACTGATCCTTCTTGTATCACTGTAATAAATCTTCGTGGTGTGTACAACTATATGCTGAATCCTGTGATTCCTTCTAGTGAATCATCGAAATTGTGGGTGGTCTTGGGATGCCTGAAACAAGGATCTCACTTTCCAACTTCACGGTTTGCCCCAATTCTGAACCTCTCTTCGATATTGCTTTCCATGGCCCTAATGTTGTAATTCATCTGCTTTCCTTCTTCCCAAACTTGGATGGAATCTTATCTCACTGGTGTCCCCTTTCAAATTCTTTTGTCCATATGGACTTTCATTACCACTTTTCATTACTGTAATGTGATTTGAGTGCAGAGTTATGTAAGGGAGGATAGAAACACGTGGCTAGCTTGTCATATTTATGTGGAAGCCCTCTATTATATCTGTGAGGGTTTTTTCCCTTTCCCATTTATCCTAGTCATTTTTCAAAAAACACCATATTTTGGGTCCCCAATATCTGTCTTCATATCTACCTCTAATTATTTTTATCTCTTTGTCCATTTCTTCATTTTGTGTAATTTTTCTGGTGTTACTTTTCCATACCATCATTAGAGTCTCCTGTGTATTAATGGTTTTAATTAAATTATAAATCCTTCATTAGTATTATTTTTCTCTGTAGTTTTTCTTTGTGCCTATTTGATTTTAAAAGTAAAATACCACCCTAATGCCTTATTAACTCATGTTTCAGCATGTTTCATAGAGTTACTGTTCTCAACATTCCTTGAAAGTACAGAACACATGTTATTTAATTCTTTGTGATATATTTCAATTTCATAAAATTGCTTCTCATTTCTGACATCCTCTGTACCTTTTGTAATATATACCTGAAGTCTTTTTGACAAAGTTTCAGGTTGCAATATTTTTCTATCTACACATCTTGGAATAAATGGTTATTTCTCCACCTATTATTTGTTCCAGAATAGTGTAGTTGTAATTTCCTTGACTTTGTTATTTGCAGCTACAATCTGAGTTTTTGTTTTTCTCTGTTTTGTTTCTTTGTTTGAGTGATTTTTCTTTAATTGCTTGAGACTATTGTGTTGGCAAATTGTGACACAACTTTTGCTTCTGGATGTGCCAGCACTTTGGTGAGAATACAGTTTAGAAAAATGTTTGATTGACAGTATTACTTCTTAAGTCAGTACATTTGTTTCCTCCAAAGTTACCTTTGTTCTGAAACTGCAGAGTTGGCTATGGGGATATTGTTTTCCATCTCACACAACCCACTCTTACCTCTACACCTAACACCTGACAGTTAAGAAGTGAGGTTAGAGGAAAAGTACTGGTAATACATTGGCTTCTGGTCTCCCCTCCAACCCCACCCCCACTGATGATCTGTGGAAGTGGGGAAATGTGCTCCAACTTAGGGATTCCCCATCTTTTTTTGTCTGTATAATCTCCAGTGCTTGTGCATGTGGGCTTCAGTAGTTGTGGCATGTGGGCTCAGTAGTTGTGGTGCAAGGGCTTAGCTGCTCCATGGCATATGGGATCTTCCTGGACCAGGGCTTGAACCTGTGTCCCCCTGCATTGACAGGCAGATTCTTTTTTTTAAAATAGGTCTTTACTGGGGTATAATTGTTTCACAATAATGTGTTAGCTTCTGTTGTACAACAAAGTGAATCAGCCATATGCATACGTATATCCCCACATCCCCTCCCTCTTGGGACTCCCTCCCTCCCATCCTCCCTATCCCACCCTTCTAGGTCGTCGCAAAGCACAGAGCTGATCTCCTTGTGCTATGCTGCTGCATCAACATATATACACTACGAAATGCAAAACAGTTAGCTAGTGGGCAGGATCCTTAACCACTGTGCCACCAGGGAAGTCCCCTCCAGAAGGCTTTTAAATGACAAACCTCTCAGATTGATATTATATGAACTTCCTAGCCTGAAAGGAAACTTTGGATAGTTTAAACTGAAAATAAAATGACCCCAAAGATGGGACTACCCCATCATCACATACAGTTATTTAGAAAAGGTACAGTCTGAATTGACAAGCTAGAAAAAAGACTCACCCTCTGAGTTGATAAGAACCGAAGCCAAAGAACAATGTTTGGTGAGTGAAGCAATAAAGATTTTGGTTGTCACTCAAGCTTTTTGGCTGGGCATAAACTATACAGCATAATAAGTCACCCTTCAAAAAAACATGGTAGGTATCTAGTAAAATCAGTAGTGTTTAATTTCTATGCAAAAGAAATTGATTGGAGTCCACAGCTAACATCATAGTCAATTGTGAAAAGCTGATAATTTTCCTCTAAGATCAGAAACAAGACAAGGATACCCAGTCTTGCCACTTTTATTTGACATAGTACTGGAAGTCCTACTCAGAGAAATTAGGAAAGAAAAAGAAATGAAGAGCATTCAAATAAGAAAAGTAGTAAAACCATCACTATTTGCAGATAACATGATACTATATTATAGAAAACCCTAAAGAATCCACCAAAAGCTGTTAGAACTAATACATGAATTTGGTAAGGTTGCAGGATACAAAATCAACATATTAAGTTTTCTTTGCATTTCTATACACTAATAATGACCTGTGCACTGAAAACTATATGACATTGATGAAAGAAATTAAAGATGATACAAATGAATGGAAAGATGTCCCATGCTCATGGATTGGAAGAATTAACATTGTTAAAATGTCCATACTGCCCAAAACAATCTTCAGATTCAATACAATTGTTATCAAAATTCCAATGGCATTTTTCACAGAAATAGAGCAAACAATCCTAAAATTTGTATGGAACCACAAAAGACCCTGAACAGCCAAAACAATCTTGAGAAAGAAGAACAAAGTTGGAGGCATCATGCTTCCTGATTTCTAACTAGACAACAAAGCTATAGTAGTCCAAGGAGTATGGTATTGGCATAAAACAGACACATATATCATTGGAACCAAAAAAAGAGGACAGCAGTAAACCCACACATATATGGTCAATTAATTTATGATAAAGAAGTCAAAACTGTACAATGAATGGTGTTGGGCAAACTAGACAGTCATGTGTAAAAGAATGAAACTGTATCACTATGTTACACCATACACAAAAATCAACTCAAAATGGATTAAAGACTTGAATTTAAGACCTGAAACATAAAACTCCTGGAAGAAAACAGGTGGTAGGCTTTTGGATATAAATCTTAGCTACGATTTTTTGCAAAACAAAAGCAAAAATAAGTAGGACTGCGTCAAACTAAAAAGCTTCTGAACAGCAAAGGAAACCATTAACAAAATGAAAAAGCAACCTACCAAATGGGAGATAATAGTTACAAATCATATATCTAATAAGGGGTTAATATCCAAAACATATAATGGATTCACAAAACACAATAACAAGAAAACAATCTAATTTTAAAAAGGGCAGAAGATCTAAATAGACATTTTTCCAAAGAAGATATCCAGGTAGCCAACAGGTACAAAAAACACTCAAAATCACTAATCATTAGGGAACTGCAAATCAAAATCACACTGAGATATCATCTCATGATGGCCATTCTAACTTATTGAGTTATAGGACCCATGATGGCATCTTAGTATAATTTCTAACAGATAATAAGTTTAAAAATTTTATAAATGTAGGCTGACAAACGGAAACTTGACTGCAAATTACTGTAGCATGTTATCAATCCTATAAATTTTTGTTACTTGAAGTATAAAAGATTTGTATTTTAATAATAATATTCATGAGGTAAATTAACAACTGAATATTTTCTGTACATCCTCACACTCTGTGTTTAGCTGCCTGGAAACTATTCAACACCAACTTATGATTGTTTTTTAGCACCTTTTAATGCAAACATTACATAGAGTAACTGTTAAGTTTCTTTGGAGAGCAGAACTGACATTCTGGGTGGATAAAATAAGATTAAAGTACTTTAAAAAATACCCTAAATCTGTCATGTAAAGACGTTTCCTGTTAGCACCAAGAGTTGCAGATGGTCTCATCATCAAATATATCTACAATGTATGTTATGGGATTATGAAGTTGAATTTCTAAAGCTCTGACAATGTTCTCTGGTTGCTACCACTTATAATATCTTAAGGTTGTTTACTTCTTTTTCTTAACACATTAGTACCAGGTTTCTCCTGGAATAAGAGAAGAGAAATGAGAGGTTTTTCATAGCTACTATAGATATAGAGAAGATGAACTTTGCAATTTAGTTAAAAAACCGTAGTTGAAAAGTAATATTGAATTATCATCCAGCTATCTATTTAGACAAAATCTCTAGTATTAAGTCCCACAAATACTGAAATATACTTTAAAAATAAACATGGAAAATTTTATCCCTTTGATTACAAGTGTAAAGGTACTTGTTCTATGGAAATGTATACATATAAAATGGTATACATAATTTATGACATTATTTATAGTAAGTATATGAAAATATAATAATATATGCATATAAAGAAACTATTGTGTGTATGGAATAAGGTGTGACATTGACATTCAGCAACCCAACAACCTTCCTCCAATTTTGACAAATTGAAACTTCTGAACTGCAGATAACATGATACATTAACTTCTAAAAATTCAGATATTTAGTTCATGGATCTTGGTTACTTTTTCCTCTACAATTTGGCATAGATATTTTGCTCTAGAAGGCTCTGATGTAAGCAACACATTTCATTTTGGTACAAACTGTTATGAATGGCTTGGGAAAATACGTTATTCTATAACTTGAAGAGTGGAAAGTTTCACACTCTAATTTAGACTTTCAGACTTTCTATTGAAACTTAGAATATTACATCTATTTTTAGAAAAGAACATTGTGGAATCCACAAAGGATTCATTAATATATTCTGTTGAAAGTATGGGTGTCTCCTCCCTGCATACACTTGTCTGCCTCATTTCTAGGCATCACAATCCCATCTGATCCCTCTACTTGGATTAAATACTCAGAGGCTGCACCCAGGAAAGCGAACAGGTGATTCTGAGGACAAGACAGGCAGTGGTCTGCAACCACATTATAATGAAAAATAAAAACATACTCCTCATCATGAGCAAAAAATGCTGCTGAATTATCAAAACACAGGCCCAGAAGATAGAATGGTATTAAGACCAATTAGTGAGAGGAGTTGTTGGATAATGAGGTTTTCTCGTGAAATGAAGGAACTTTTCAGGTAAGCAAGGATTCTGAATTAATAGTGTTTGTTACACAAAACTCTTACAGACAAGATAGAAAGCGGCAATTGATCTAGAAAATCTGTGAATTAAAATAATACTTTGATTGATCCTATCAGCTATATAATAAAAAAAATACCCTAGATACCAAACAGTTTCTTAGAAGTGGGGAAATGAGAATCCCATGGTTATTATCCAATTGGCAATTTAATATCTCTAAGAGTTATGTATTGGGCTTCCCTGGTGGCACAGTGGTTGAGAGGCCGCCTGCCGATGCAGGGGACACGGGTTCGTGCCCCGGTCCAGGAGGATCCCACATGCCGCAGAGTGGCTGAGCCCGTGAGCCATGGCCGCTGAGCCTGCGTGTCTGGAGACTGTGCCCCACAACGGGAGAGGCCACAACAGTGAGAGGCCTGCATACCACAAAAAAAAAAAAGAGTTATGTATCAATTATTGAGATGGGATATACAACTCAATAATGAAACAACCCTGATGTGAACGTGTAATGATCTGATATGGGAGATCTTGATAGAGAAATTAAAGAATTTGTTTAATTGTTACCCAACTTATAAATGTACATGCCTAGAATGTTGTTTAGTCTCAATTGTTCACCACATTTTGGTGATATCACAGGTCAAAGCAAAAAAAATTAACTTTATAAGACATATTAAAGAAGAAATATGATTTAAATTTGATGCCTCTGAATTTGTTTGTAGAATTGATATAGAATGCTCTTATAGCTATGAGTAATATATAAATTAACACAAATGTCCAGGCATTGGAGAAGTGTAACCTCAACTTTAAATCTACTGAAAGTACTATTAGAGACTTAATTTTACTTAAGTCCTTGATGAATCCTATGGTACTAAAGCAACAGGTGATATTTAATGGTTCAGTAGCAGGAGCGAAGATTCCTGTAATATTTCAGTTGTGACATCTGCTTAAACCATTCAGTGTTTGCATATTAATCACGTGATGCAGTAGGAATAACTGACATTTATAGACTCTAAGAACCATTTTGCTTGTGGACAGATAAAATTGGCTTAATTCTCCTTAGTTACTGAGAGTAACTGTGTCATCATAGGTGGTGGTGTAGATTAATAGACAGTATAAGAAACAAGAAACTGTTTGGTTTTTCCTTGTGATATTAAATTTTAAGTTATTGACTCACTTTCCCCTCATGTATTTACAAAATTTTTAAGGAAAAACTTGCCAAAGAAGAGACACACACACACATGCACAGGTAAATGTGCATACACACACACACACACACACAGATTAAATGTGGAATATTTTAAAAAGATAATAATGCATCTAAGAGGAGAAAAACAATTATGCTCCATAATTCCTCTGACAGCATAAATTCTGATAACAGTCACAAAGGCCAAAAAGATAGCATTTTAAGTTACATATTTTCATAATCAGAGAAGGGAGAACAGGCTGGCTATTGAGAAAGACAATTCTGTTCCTAATTACCAAACTTAAAAATAAAAGGACAACAGTAGTTTTACAGTAAATGTAGAATCAGAATTCAAAGGTTTATTTCCAACATTCACCTTGATAAACTCCAAGGGCAAAAACTACATTTTAAGTCTGTGATCAACCCCCTACAAGGAGTTAGTGTAACAAATATTAAGGTATTTATTTGGTATGGAGAGCTCTCAAGTAGACCTTTAATGACTCATTTGATTCAAGAGTAGCATTAGAATCCTTAAATGAATGTTCACAAAGCACTCATTCTGGATTGCAGACATCATATATCACTTATTGTCAAACAACACATTCACTTTGGGAAGCCAGAGAAGAAGGAGTTATGACTACTTTGTGCTAGTGAAAACTGAGAAGGCTGCCAGTGCTCTCCCCTGGATGGAAAGACCCTCTGCTTCCCCAAGAGTTGGAAAGATGATGTATATATACATATATATACCTGCATCAATCATATATCCTCTGATACCTGCACTCATGATTACTGAGACTTACAGTTGTGATGGGCTGAATTGGGCTCCCCCTTTCATATGCTGAAGTCCTAACCCTAGTACCTCAGAATGTGACCTTATTTAGAGATAGGGTTTTTACCAAATTAAAATGAGGTGATTATGGGCCCTAATCCAATATGACTGTTTTCCTTATAAAAAGAAATTTGGAGATGGACTCACATACAGGGGAAAAGCCATAGGAACATGAAAAACGTCCATCTACAAGCCAAGGAGAGAGGCATGGAATAGGTCCTTCCCTCACAGCCCTCAGAAGAAACCAACCCTGCCTACACCTTCATCTTGGACTTCTAGCCTCCAGGCTGTGTGGCTGTAAATGTCTGTTTAATACACCCAGTTTGTGGTATTTTGTTATAGCAGCTCTGGGAACCTCATACCCCAGCAATGATTTAGGACATTTGACCATGCACCAGAATAAATCCAAGAACTAAAATAAGCTGAGGGAAAAAATATAGCTTTCTTTTTATGACTCTTCGTATTTAGTTGCCATTTTCTGCTGAATATGACTATACAGTTGTAAACAAATATATACTTCTAAGCTGTTAACCAGACACAAATTCTTACATTTAAAATAATTTAAAAATATCCATAGGGAATATGTAAGAAAATTTTATTTTCATAACTGTATTTTCTAAAAAAAAACTTGATTTTTATTCAAAAGTTTTATTATGATTATGTATAAAAATATTTTTCAAGCTAATTTGCTTATCCTTTTGAATTTCCACTTTTTTTCTCATCAGAAAACATCCCTTACCTAAAGATCTTGATCTGTGGTGTATTTTATACTGTCATAAGGTAGAATGCTGAAATGTGATCACTGCTTTTAGTCTGATTTATGTGGAATTTACCAAACACTGAAGGTTTAATAAAGTTATAGTAGGCTTTTTTTATTCAGTGAATTTACTGACCTTTCTGACAGTAAAAATATTTAAATTTGAATTCAAAACTTTTTTATAGATGCCAAAATACATTCCTAGACTGAATTAAAAAATATACAATAAATTTAAAGTTAACCTTTATATATATATCTATGTATTACAAAATACTTATTGATAGTAGAAGCAAAAGGTTCTTATTAACGTAATTGTTTTTACCAAAGTATCTGAAATCCTGAACCGAGGTTAAGTATTTTAAAATAAATTTTTATCTCATTTTTTGGCTCAGTAAATCTATTGCTGTTCGATAGCTTATGCCTCTGCATTCAGAGTAGGACACACAAGCTTAATTCACATTGTAAGCAAAATGTTGTGTCTTTTTCTTTTTCTTTTGTAACAGTAATAATCATAGACTCCTCATGAATATAAGAGATATTCTATATGTGTTTCTTTACATAGAAGTGCCAGCTCCTGCTCCCATTCAGATGTTAATCCTCTGGCTTCTGTAACCTTGATTACTAACATCTCATTCCCTTTTTAAAATTCTAAATTTCACCTAACATGAGAGTAAGTTACAAGCTTTATTTTCCTAATCCGTATATAAATTATTTTCATGTTTAGAATTCTATTTAGCCAAAAAAGGACACATAGGAAAATGAGTATATGTCCTTCTTTGACTTACTCCTTCCTTGTCACTTATGGGTTTTTAGTGTATATATAAACTCTTCCATTTGTCATTTAAGTGAAAACTGAGTGATTTTACTGTGTGATGTTTTTAGGCTTAAGTGGTTTGATGATATGGCTATTAGTGGTAACAGTAACTAAAACCAAGCATGCAAAATCCGTCATACCATTCTAAAACATCTGGATTCTGCCCTACCTCAAATCCCCCCAATTTCTATACATTTAATGACTTTTAATCTACTGGGAGTCTTGTTTTCTTAGGCGGTAGTAATCTTGCTCACTAGGTAGCATAAGGAAAGTCTTTCAATAGAGAAAAATTTTTGGACAAGTGAGATTTGTGATTGTCATAAGAGCTCATTGGCCACAAAAGGAGAGTCAGCAACTTGGGACGCAGCCGAGACCAAAGATGAAGCAAACTCAGCTGGCTTACAAAGACAGCTCCTCCTCAAAAACCGTTCGTAAGACAACACTCCCTAAATTAATCATCTCACTTTGATTAACAATGTAATCAAAGATTATATTGGAAGCCGGGCTCTACCCTTCATCCATTTAAAATGAAATCTCAATTTTAGACTTATCATAAAAATCGCTCAAGGAAATAATATTGTTCAAGGTTTCATACACAGCTCAGTTTGAAAATTGTATGCAAATTGTCTACCCAAACGTTTTAAAGCCAAAGATTTAGCTGTGGCAGAGATGACTAGTGCTCATCAAACATGTACTTCTCCTTTCTTGGTATAGAATTGTCTCTGGGAAACAGCTGCTCAACCAGCAACCACATTTCCCAAGTCCTCACAGCCTTGACATTTTGATAAAGGCTCTGGGTAGAGGGACTGCCATGAATTTCTGAAACCACCTGTGACTTTTAGAATGCCATTATTTTAAGTATAGTCTATCTCTCCCTCTTGGAATCTTTAAGCAAAAATAATGCTAGTCCTGAATACTTTGTCTTCCTCAGTTGTCTAGCAGACACGAGAGCTACTCATCCATGTGATCAGGCTCTGTGAAGTCAGCTGACCCACAGGTGCTGGCATGGATTCCCCTTTCTTGGCTACCATGCCCACTTTACAACAGAGGTGGCTAGATATGATTTTCTATTTTTATCATGACTGAGTATGCCTTTGGATTCTTTATAAGATTGGCAAAGTGTTTGTAAATTTGAAAAACCACAGAGTTACAACTTAGGTTAAATACAGGAGAAGAGGTTGTTCCCCACACACAATGCTTACCCTTTGTCCCCACTACTCACTCTTCCATGCTCAGCCATGTCTCACATTTGCAGTTAGTTATGTGGCCTTTGTGTTTCTAGCTCACACTGTACAACAGATTTTAAACCTGTCATAAAATTCCCCTTTTTATTAAGTGTAAAAATAATTCTCTGACGGAGGGGCTATAACAAAATTCACTTTATGTTTACCTCCCATGTGCAGCCATTGTGACAGTTTAAAAAATCCAATGTTTGCTTTGTTGTATGAAATAAAAATGTGATATGCCTCCAGTCACTTCATATCATATACTGGGGAAAGTGTATTTGAAAGAGACTTGAACACGTGGAGGTGGGGACAATGACACTAGGTTTCTTTAGTATAGAAGATGGTCCAAGAACTTCAGTTTAATGGGAGAAAAATGAGGGAACAACCAGTTATCAGGGCCAACTTCTTAAGAATTCTGCTGTAGGTACTTTCTCTTCAGTGTAAACAGTGAATCCAAGTGAACCAAAGAGAATTGGTTTAAGCATCGTCCCTAAAATTAAGATAATTTCATGGATTGGATTTTAAAAGCCAGTGGAAACAAAATGAAAAATAAGACCTCACATTTGTGTTACCTTCTCACCTGCCTCTCACAGCAGCCTTTTGGAAAAGATGAGGTCATATTGTTTGATTCTATTTTAGAGGTAAGGAGGCTTTCACTTACAGAGGTGATGATGTGTGCAAGTTCTCAAAACTGAGACTTGGGTTAAGTCTCTCCTTCATTATTGCAGGCCCTGCTTCATATACAATGATGCTGCTCGTATTAGGCAGGACCGTTTAGTAGCGTGAAGAGATGGTGCTCTTTGTAGGGCATACAACATCCAAGAATAGGGTCAGTTGGCTTCCTATTGGCTTATTTTGTCTACTATGAAGTTGTGAAACCTGTCAAATGATATTCAGAATTTTTATATTACTATAAAGTGAAAACAAGTGTATGCACACACACACGTATCACTGAAATAATACCATTTGAAAATTTAAGCTGAATACTTGCTATAACATTATCATCAGGGAGATATTCAGAATATTTAGGCACCTTTTATGGCACAGACAGTAGCCCATCAAAATAGAACACTGGCCAATCAGAATGGAAGTTGATCATAAACAGCCAATTTGCATGTGTCTCAGTGGACAATCAGCTCTAACTCTGAAGTATCCACAGACCGGGATACCTGGGGGCAAAGGTAATGAAGGTTGGCTTCTTCCTGCTCTGTCCCAGCACCAAGCACAAGGCACCAAATACACTCTCAATACAGACTTTTAAATGAGTGAATCCACAGGCATTGAATTTAAAATTTTTCTGAACTCACACGAGAACTTCCTACCATGATGGACAGACGTATTTATGACAAAAGAGGGAAAACTGGCTAACAGTGACTGAAAAAAAATTTGTGAAAAATGATTCATAGACCATGCTTCCGTTTAGTCTCTTATTTTTCAAAATACATGGTTCAAACTTTCACAAATTACTATATTCATCAAAACATTATCTTATGTTAAAAAATCACACACTGAGTTTCAGACTCTTGCGAAACTGTGAATAAACTTGATCTCTCTCCTGGGCCTTTTTTTTTTTTTTTTTTTTAACATCTGTATTGGAGTATAGTTGCTTCACAATGTTGTGTTAGTTTCTGCTGTATAACAAAATGAATCAGCTATATGTATACATATATCCCCATATCCCCTCCCTCTTGAGCCTTCCTCCCACCCTCCCTATCCCACCCCTCTAGGTGGTCACAAAGCACCGAGCTGATCTCACTGTGCTATGTGGCTGCTTCCCACTAGCTAGCTATTTTACATTTGGTAGTATTTATAAGTCCATGTCACTCTCTCATTTCGTCTCAGCTTACACTTCCCCCTCCCCATGTCCTCAAGTCCATTCTCTATGTCTGCGTCTTTATTCCTTTCCTGCCCCTAGGTTCTTCAGAACCATTTGCTTTATTATTATATATTTTTAAGATTCCATATATATGTATTAGCATAGGATATTTGTTTTTCTCTTTCTGACTTACTTCACTCTGTATGACAGTCTCTAGGTCCATCCACCTCACTACAAATAACTCAATTTTGTTTCATTTTATGGCTGAGTAATAGTCCATTGTATATATGTGCCACATCTTCTTTATCCATTCATCTGTCGATGGACACTTAGGTTGCTTCCATGAACTGGCTATTGTAAATAGTGCTTCAATGAACATTGTGGTACATGTCTCTTTTTGAATTATGGTTTTCTCAGAGTATATGCCCAGTATTCTCTATCCTGGAAAATGTTCCATGAGCACTTGAGAAGAAAGTGTATTCTGTTGTTTTTGGATGGAATGTCCTATAAATATCAATTAAGTCCATCATGTTTAATGTATCATTTAAAGCTTGTGTTTCCTTATTTATTTTCATTTTGGATGATCTGTCCACTGGTGAAAGTGGGGTGTTAAAGTCCCCTACTATGATTGTGTTACTGTTGATTTCCCATTTTATGGCTGTTAACATTTGCCTTATGTATTGAGGTTCTCTTATGTAGGGTGCATAAATATTTACAATTGTTATATCTTCTTCTTGGATCGATCCCTTGATCATTATGTAGTGTCCTTCTTTGTATCTTGCAATAGGCTTTATTTTAAAGTCCATTTTGTCTGATATGAGAATTGCTACTCGAGCTTTCTTTTGATTTCCATTTGCATGGAATATCTTTTCCATCCCCTCACTTTCAGTCTGTATGTGTCCACGGGTCTGAAGTGGGTCTCTTGTAGACAACATATATATGTGTCTTATTTTTGTATCCGTTCAGCCAGTCTATGTCTTTTGGTGGGAGCATTTAATCCATTCACATTTAAGGTAGTTATCAATATGTGTGTTCCTATTACCATTTTAAAAATTATTTTGGGTTTGTTATTGTAAGTGTTTTCCTTCTCTTGTGTTTCCTTCTTAGAGAAGTTCCTTCAGGATTTGTTGTAAAGCTAGTTTGGTGGTGCTGAATTCTCTTAGCTTTTGCTTGTCTGTAAAAGTTTTAATTTCACCATCAAATCTGAATGAGATCCTTCCTGGGTAGAGTAATCTTGGTTGTAGGTGTTTCTCTTTCATCACTTTAACTATGTCCTGCCATTCCCTTCTGCTTTGCAGAGTTTCTGCTGAAAGATCAGCTGTTAAACTTATGGGGATTCCCTTGTATGTTATTTGTTGCTTTTCCCTTGCTGCTTTTAATATATTTTTTTGTATTTAATTTTTGATAGTTTGATTAATATAAGTCTTGGCATGTTTCTCATTGGATTTATCCTATATGGGACTCTCTGTGCTTCCTGGACTTGATTGACTATTTCCTTTCCCATATTAAGGAAGTTTTCAACTATAAGCTCTTCAAATATTTTCTCAGTCTCTTTCTTTTTCTCTTTTTCTTCTGGAACCCCTATAATTTGAATGTTCGTGCATTTAATGTTGTCCCAGAGGTCTCTGAGACTGTCCTCAGTTCTTTTCATCCTTTTTTCTTTATTCCACTCTGCAGTAGTTATTTCCACTCTTTTATCTTCCAGGTCACTTATCCGTTCTTCTGCCTCATTTATTCTGTTATTGATTCCTTCTAGAGAATTTTAAATTTCATTTATTGTGTTGTTCATCATTGTTTTTTTGCTCTTTAGTTCTTCTAGGTCCTTGTTCAATGTTTCTTGTATTTTCTCCATTCTCTTTCCAAGATTTTGGATCATCTTTACTATGATTATTCTGAATTCTTTTTCAGGTAGACTGCCTATTTCCTCTTCATTTGTTTGGTCTGGTGGGTTTTTACCTTGTTCCTTTATCTGTTGTGTATTTCTCTATCTTCTCATTTTGCTTAACTTACTGTGTTTGGGGTCTTCTTTCTGCAGGCTGCAGGTTGGTAGTTTCCATTGTTTTTGGTGTCTTCCCCCAGTGGCTAAGGTTGGTTCAGTGGGTTGTGTAGACTTCCTGATGGAGGGGACTGGTGCCAGTGTTCTGGTGGATGAGGCTGGATCTTGTCTTTCTGGTGGGCAGGACTGCGTCCAGTGGTGTGTTTTCTGGTGTCTGTGAACTTATGATTTTAGGCAGCCTCTCTGCTAATGGGTGGGGTTGTGTTCCTGTCTTGCTAGTTGTTTGGCCTAGGGTGTCCAACACTGTAGCTTGCTGGTCCTTGAGTGGAGCTGGGTCTTAGTGTGTGATGGAGATCTCTGGGTGAGCTTTTGCCATTTGATATTATGTGGGGCTGGGAGGTCTCTGGTGGACCAATGTCCTGAACTCGGCTCTCCCACCTAAGAGGCTCAGGGCTGACACCTGCTGGAGTACCAAGACTCTGTCAGCCACCTGGCTCAGAAGAAAAGGGGGAAAAAAGAAAGAAAGAAAGAAAAAATAATAAATGAAATAAAATAAAGTTATTAAAATAAAAGAATTATTAAAAATAAAAAAATAAAAAGAAAGAGCAACCAAACCAAAAAACAAATCCACCAATGGTAACAAGTGCTAAAAATTATACTAAAACAAACAAACAAACAAAAAATGGACAGACAGAACCCTAGGAGAAATGGTAAAAGCAAAGCTATACTGACAAAATCACACAAAGGAGCATACACATACACACAAAAGGAGAAAAAGGAAAAAAAATATATATATACTAAAAAAAAGGAAGAGAGCAACCAAATCAATAAACAAATCTACCAATGATAATAAGCTGTAAATACTAAACTAAGATAAACATAAAACCAGAAACAAATTAGATTCAGAAAGCAAACCTCACGTCTACAGTTGCTTCCAAAGTCCACCACGTCAATTTTGGGATGATTCATCGTCTGTTCAGGTATTCCACAGATGCAGGGAACATCAAGTTGGTTGTGGAGATTTAATCCACTGCTCCTGGAGCTACAAAGAGAGATTTCCCTTTCTCTTCTTTGTTCGCACAGCTGCCTGGGTTGCCCCGCCTCTGCTTGTAGGTCACCTGAGGGCATCTGTTCTTCGCTCAGACAGGAGGGTGTTAAGGTAACAGCCGATTAGGGGGCTCTGGTTCACTCCGACTGGGCGGAGGGAGGGGTACGGAATGTCGGGCCAGCCTGCGGCGGCAGAAGCCGGTGTGACGTTGCACCAGCCTGAGGCGCGCTGTGCGTTCTCCCTGGGACGTTGTCCCTGGATCCCTGGATCCTGGGATCCCGGAAGTGGCAGGCTGCACAGGCTCCCGGAAGGGAGGTGTGGAGAGTGACCTGTGCTCGCACACAGGCTTCTTGGTGGCGGCGGCAGCAGCAACCTTAGCGTTTCATGCCCGTCTCTGGTGTCCACGTTGATAGCCGTGGCTCGCGCCCTTCTCTGGAGCTCATTTAGGCAGTGCTCTGAATCCCATCTCCTCGTGCACCCTGAAACAATGGTCTCTTGCCTCTTAGGCAGTTCCAGACATTTTCCTGGACTCCCTCCCAGGCTAACTGTGGTGCATTAGCCCCCTTCAGGCTGTGTTCACACAGCTAACCCCAGTCCTCTCCTTGGATCTCTCCTGGGCAATTTGAATAACATGAGTCTCTTACTGGAGACTGATCCCTTCTCTGCTTAGCAAATCAGCAGCAGGCGCCACTGGACCCTGTTCCTGCCGTACACCCTTCAAATCCCTCAGCCATCCTCTGGACCCACTTCCTCTGATTATGAATGATTCCATATGGTCACATGTTTCATACTTATGTAATATAATGATATAATTATTTTACAGGCTTTTTGTCATAATTTCAAAAGAAACACTTTTCCCCCATATTATTTGTAGACTGAATTCTGCTTAAAAGTATCCTGAAACTTAATGATAAATCTGGTCCTTTCCATGCAACAAAACTTGCACAGTTACAGATAAATGCAGAAAAGGACTTCCCTGGTGGTATAGTGGTTAAGACTCCACACTCCCACTGCAGAGGGTGCAGGTTTGATCCCTGGTAAGGGAACTAAGATCCCACATGCTGCAGGCAAAAACAACAACAACAACAAAAAACAAATAAGTGCAATAGCTATTTTTATTCTTTTCATCAGTATGACAACCCGCACAAATAGGAAATACAATAATAAATTGATGCAGACTTTAAGAGAAATTAACAGCCATGTAAATAGTTGAGATAATGCCACGAGGTTTGTCAATAAATATTTTCTGAAAAAAATTTGGGGAAAGCTATTTGCATAATTTCCAGTAATATAATAAATTCCTAAGGGAAGTATGCTTACTGTTAACATTTTATTCAAGTTTTGTACATTCAGAGTTGCAATTAATCTGTGGGGAGAGGGTGCTGAGATTATATAGTCTCCAGGTTCAAATAATTGTCTGACCTATTTTTAGTAAATTTCTATAAACTAGATAGCAACTGTTAAGGATACTTCCTTTTAGAAGAGGTATTTACTAACTGAAATGTAATATCCTGATTTATAGAGCTGGTTCTCCGGCCTTGCAATGACATATTTAAAGTCATGCTTTTATTTTCAAGTGAAATTGAGGGAAAACTGAAAATTTGTGTCTTTGTTTAACTCCTGCTTTCAACTTTCCCCCTGAGCATTAAATATACTTTTTAATGTACATAACATGTAACCACTGAATATTTATTTAGATGATTTTTGTTTGTTATGAACTGAATTGTGCCCATCCCCATTTATATGTTGAAGTCCTTAACCCCCAATTTGACCGTATTTTGAGATAGGGCTTTATATGGAGGTATTTACGATTAAATGAGGTCATTTAAATGAGGTTAAATGTGGCCCTAATTCCACAGGAATTGTGTCCTCAAAAGAAGTTTTCATAAGAAGAGGAAAAGACATCAGAAATCGCTCTCTCCATGAGCACACAGAGGAAAGACTTTGTGACTCTATTGCCTAGTAAAAGAGAGAGACATGACATTGAAAAATTGGCAGTGGCCACCGATTTCATGCATGTGCTCTGATGCTCTTATGGATCTCCAAATAATTTTGGAGACTGTTTACACATGGTTGAAGAACTACAAGAACACTGATGTGCAGCAGATCCAGACCACAGGTATTTGGTCATCACTAAAAACAGATTTACCAGTGGGAATTTGCCAGTTTCTGTTTTTCAGAACAGCTGTTTTCTTCTATGTTCTCAGTAACATTCAGTTTTGTTTACTGATTTGTCCTTTTGGATAGATCACTATGCTAGCCACCGTGAAGAAGTATAAAGAAAATCAGACTTCCAGACTTCGTATTGAAGACACACATATTTATCTGAAAATCTTCCACAAACCCCACTTGAATTAGTGTAGAAGAACAGAAAAGGTATAAACTTGTAATCAGAATAGGAGCAAATGGCAAAGAAAAGGTCTCAGTTAAATTTTAGGGAGTAGGGGTCTGGATGAGGAACTGTAAGGCAAGGTATTGCTATTTTTTCTTTTAAATAAGATTTTAGGACTATTTACTTTTTCTCGTTAAAAATAGGGATATTATTTTGATAAGATAATTCTTTTTTTAAAATAAAGAAATTATGAACACAAGTCTTGCTATCCCTGGCTCTTCTGGGGAAGAAGTGGGTTAGTAGCCAGGGAACTACAGTGGTCACTGTCACAGAAGCAACTACAGTGGTCACTGTCACAGAAGCAAAGTAAAGGCACTATCCTTTGCTGTGTGAGGGGTGCCCCTGCTCCCATTCTCTTGCTATATGCAACCCTGATAATATATCTTGGCACTGGCAACACGTCTCAAAGAGGCAACTGTCACAGGTTAAAATTTACAGTCACAAACTCATATTTTTTGAAATGTAACTTAAACTTTCCCAAGAGTGTTTATTTCTGTTCAGGGGAAAACACTTAATATTGCCACTTCCAGGAGCACTGTTTCAAAATAGTTGCTTTCAGGATATGTAGTTCAGTATACAAAAATACCTTTTTTTCCAGGTGATTTTCCCTTATCTAGGGGTTTCAAGGGGAACCAAACCCTGTGTACCACCAGTGTGCAGGGATCTTGGTTATATCTCCCTACAAACAAGACCCTCCTCTTAGCTCCTTCTAGTAATGTCTATCTGCTAAGTCTTGACTATGTCTTTCATCCTTTCCCTGAAATATCTCACTCCTCAGTATAGGGTTGCCAGATTTAGTAACTAAAAAATATAAAATGCCCTTGTAGTTACAAGATGGCAGCCCAGAGCTTGACACTGTTACTACAGTGGCCTTTAGTGAAGTGGGAGATGGTCTCCTCCTCACTCTGGAACATAGTGATGAGGCCCCTGGGAAAAGCAGTGTTTGAGACTCTGGGCTTAATAACCATGAAGTTTTCGGAATAACATGAGCCCTAGAAATTCACTGGGAGCAACCAAGTGCTCTTCCATGAGACCAGCATCTACCTCAGACTCGAGCTACTCTATTGTGACCTTGGACTTGCCAAAAGAATCACAGAGAAGGAATAAACAGAAATTGGGATCAAGATGACAAAGCAGAAGATGTGGGAGCATTCTCTGTGGTCAGTGAGGAAGTCTTGAGGAATAGAGTCATTAAAAAAAGCAAAGTGTAGGAAGGTTAAATTTCAATCTGATGGTGAAGGGGCTTTTAAATGTTTCAACAGTTTGGTTGTACTTTCTGGAGGAGGACAGTTTTCTGGATTTGGTAAAGGCACTGGAGTTCAACCTTCACAAGGACTGTCAAATGGAAAAAGCAGTAAATACTGCCCCTTCCCTCAATAGTCCAAAGACTGGGACGTGGACCAAGGCAGCCTTTGATTCTATTACTTCAAAAGGTGAGAAAAAGAGTTCAAATCCCCAAACTAATGGCCTTTTTCCTGTCTTTATTGGGATAAAGCATACCAATGGAATGTTAGTAACAAGCAGTCAGCTGTGTTAAACTTTTTCTTCATGATTGGATAGTGAAGCATGTGACACAAACCCACTCTGATCTGGCACCTATCTTTAAAGACTGTAAGAAATATTTAGCAAACATTAAACATGAGGACAGTGGCAGTAATAATTATCAAAATGGAACTAACAAAATGTTGGTTGAAACACAGTCTCTTTCCCTATTTGGTTCAAACAAATTACAACAAGAATCATCATTTTTGTTTCATGACAGCAAAACTAAAGCTACATCTGAAAAGAAAGTGAAGTCTGTGTCTGAAAAGAAAATGTACCCATTGCTAGGAGCAACAGATGCTTTTGCAAGAAAATTGCTACCTCTGTTTTAGGCTTGTTAAGCTTTGGCCCCCTGACTGGATTTTTATTTTCCCTTGGCAAACCAGCTTTTTTGGCAAAAATATCACACAAAGTAAACCAGTTTCTTCACCATTTTTCACTAAAACATTGGTGAACCAAGCAGAAATGGCAGAAATGAATGCAAAGGTAGAGATAAAGGAAGGGATGATGAACCACCCAAAATAGTAATTACTCAAGAAAAAGGAGATGCTTTTTACTCCAAAAACTATAAACTATTTTATAAGAAAATGAATTTAAAGAGAAGGGTATACGTACCCTGCATTAAAACCTATAGCAAGTCAGAAGCACAGCGTTTAGTGCAGGCAGACACCAATTTAGGAAATATACTGCTGAATGTTTTTTGCGGTACGCGGGCCTCTCACTGCCTTGGCCTCTCCCGCTGCGGAGCACAGGCTCCGTACATGCAGGCTTAGCGGCCATGGCTCACAGGCCCAGCTGCTCGGTGGCATGTGGGATTTTCGCAGACTGCGGCACGAACCCGCTTCCCCTGCATTGGCAGGCGGACTCTCAACCACTGCGCCACCAGGGAAGCCCACTGCTGAATGTTTTGATCCCACCTATAACTGCTCTAAAAAATGAAATTTACTTAAAAGGTGGAGGGAGTCTGTGAGAATATATGATGTCACATTAATATTTAATATTCAAAATATGCTGCACCTCTGTGTTACTTTATAGTGTCTCCAGGTGTACCTGGGAGTCCTCAAGGTTGTCTCACAGGTGTCAGTAAATAGTGTATTCGTGGTCACTGACTCAGGCTGCCTATGTGAAGTCCACTGTGCTAACAATCTGAGAAACACGCCCTTCACCAACAGCACAGCTGCTAGAGCCCCTGAAAGGAATGCTGCACTGCAGGGGGCCCTGTGGACCTTCTTGTCTCTGTTTCCAGCAAAACAGAGCAAAGTGGTGTTCCATAGTGGTTGCCTTGACTGGTCTAGCCAGGCTGTTATGAGGAGGGTAGGATGAGGAGCCATCCCCTTTATTTTTTTCTTCCTTTCACTTTCTCATTGGAATTGAAAAGTCCAATACTGAAATAAAAAATTAAAATCATTAGAGGCATTCAACAGCAGATTTGAACAGGCAGCTTAAAGGAGGTAGGGAACAGAGATATATTAGAAGAAAGTTTTTGTATACTACTAAAATTAAGTTAATATTAAACTGAATAGGTTGTTATAAATTAAGATGATGATGTTGATAATTCCCAATGCAACCACTAAAAGAAAAAACAAAAACAAAAACTAAAAATTATATAGTAAAAGAGCAACAAGAGAATTAAAATGGTAAACAAGAAAATAGCCATTTAACACAAAAGAAGACAAAAATGGAGGAAAGGAGGAACAAAAGAACATAAGATATATAGAAAATAAAGAGCAAAATGACAGGCATAAATCTTATCTGTAATTTAGTTAAAGTAAACTTATTAAACTCCCCAGTTAAAAGGCAGAAGAGATTGGCAGAATTAGTAAAATAAACAAACAAAGAATTGAGTCCCCAAATAGAAGAAAGAAAATCTGACAGAATTAAAGGGAAACATAGATATATCAACAATAATAGATTATTATTATAGCTCATTAAAAATATATGGAACAACTAGAAAGATGATCAGCAAGGAAATAGAAGACTTGATTGATACTATAAACCAACTAGACCTAACAGACATCTATAGAACACTCTACTGAAGAACAGTTGATTATACATTCTTCTCTAGTGCATACGGAGCATTCTGCAGTATAGATCATATCAAGGCCATAAAAAAGCCTCAAAAACTTAATAGGATATAAATCTTACAGTGTATGTTCTCCAACCACAATGGACTAAAATTAGAAATCAATAACAGAAGGATATTTTGGAAATTCATAAACATGTAGAAATTAAACAATGCATTCTATATAACTAATAAATGAAGGAAGACATCAGAGATACTAGAAAATTATTTGAGATGAATAAAAATGAAAAGAAAAGATATCAAAACTTATGGGATTTAGCAATAGCAAAAGGGAAATTTATAGATGTACATGCTTACAATAAAAAAAAAAATCTCAAATCCATTACCTAATCTTCCTTCTTCCTTCTTAAGAAACTGGGAAAGGCAAACTAACCAAAAGAAAGAAATAATACGGATTTGAGTGAAAAAGTCAATTAAATAGAAAAAAGAAGATATAGAGAAAATTAATGAAACTTCCAAAAAATAGGGGAGAAGGGAAACATTCCTATCTATTTTAGGCCAGTGTTTTCCTGATAGGAAAACCAGACCAGGATATCACAAGAAAAGGAAACTATAGGCTAATACACCATATGAATATGAACCCCCAAATCCTCAACAAAATACTGGCAAATCAAAACAAGCAGTATATGAAAATGATTAAACACCAAGACCAAGGGGGATTTATCCCAAGAATGCAAGTTTGGTTCAACAAATGAAAATCAATCAATGTAATACATCATATTAGTAGAATAAAGGAAAAACACATACATGCATACACCAAACGAACCACCTGATCATCTTAAGAGAGGCAGAAAAGAATCTGAAAAAATCCAACACCTTTTAATGAAAAAAAACATTCAATAAATAAAGAAGAGAGGGGAACTTCCTCAACTTGATAAATGACATACATGAAAAACTCATGGCTAATATAGTACATAGTAGTGAAACACTGAAAACTTTCCTCCTAAAATCAGGAATAAGACAAACATGCCAGCAATTTTCACTTCTGTTCAACATTGTACTACTGGATCTGGCCAAGACAATTAAGCACGAAAAATAACGCATCCAGATTAGAAAGGAAGATGTAAGATCTCTTTTATTTTCAGATTATATGGTCTTTCATGTAAAAAATCCTTTAAAGTCCATAAAAAGCTATTAAAGCTAAAAAACAAGTGTAGTTTGGTTGCGGGATACAAGATCAATATAAAAATTGGTTGTATTTCTATATACTAGAATTAATAATTCTAAAATGAAATTGAGAAAACAACTCCATTTACATTAACATTAAAAATACTTAAGAATAAATTTAACAAAAAATGTACAAGATTTATAGACTGAAAACTACAAAACATTGTTGAAAGAAATGAAAGAAAACCTAAATAAGTGGAAAGACATCCTGTGTTCATGGATTAGAAGACAATATTGTTAAAATAGCAATAATCCCCAAATTAATCTACACATTCATCACAATATCTATTAAAATTCCAACTTCCTTTTTTACAGAAATGGAAAAGATGATCTTAAAATTTATGTGGAATTGCAAGTGTCCCAAAATAACCAAAAAATCCTGAAAAAGAAGAAAAAATTGGAGAGCTCATACTTCCTGATTTCAAAACTTACTGTAAAGATACATAAATCAAGATTCTGTAGTACTCAAAGATATGCATATAGACTAATAGCATAGAATTGAGAATCCAGATATCAACACTTATAGTCAATTTATTTTTGACAAGGTTGCCAAGACAATTCAATGAAGAAGAGTGCTCTTTTCAACAAATGATGTTGAGAGAACTGGATATCAATAAGCAAAAAAAAAAATGAATTTTTACCTCTATTTTTACCATATAATATAATTCACACAAAATTGATTAAGGACATAATGTAAGCACTAAAACTATAAAACTCATAGAAAAAATCATACGTGTAAGTTTTCACAACCTTGGATTAGGTAATGATTTCTTATTTATAACACAAAAAGCACACAACACTAAAGAAAAAGTAGATAAAGTGGACAACATTAAAATTCAGAATTTTGCGTTTTAAAGGGTAGCATCAAGGAAGTGAAAAGACAGCCTAGAGAGTAAGAGAAATATCTGCAAATCACTTATTTGATAAGCATCTAGTATCCAGAATATGTAAAGAGCTCTTACAACTCAACAATAAAAATACAAATATCTCAATTTAAAAATGAGTAAAGTATCTGAAAACTTTTCTTTAAAGAAGATGTACAAATGGCCAATAAGCACATGAAAAGATGATCAATATCATCAGCAAATCAAAACCACAATGATATACAACTTCCAACCCCTCAGGTAGTTATAATAGAAAAGGTGGATGATAAAAAGTGCTGGCAAGGTTGTGGAGAAATTGGAACCATCATACATTGCTTGTGGGAATGCAAAAAGTTGCAACTACTGTGGAAAACTTGGGCAGTTCCTCAAAAAGTTAAATATAGAGTTACAATATTACACAGTAATTGCACTCCTTGGTATGTACACGAGAGAAATAAAAACACACAAACACTTTACACAAAAACTTGTATACAAATATTAACGGCAGCAGTCTTCATAATGGCCAAAAAGTAGAAACAAACCAAATGTCTACCAACCGATGCATAGATAAATATTAGCAGTATGTCCATACAATGCAATATTATTCTACTGGAAAAAGGAATAAAGTTCTGATAAGTGTTGCAACATGGATGAAACTTGAAAACATGCTTTGTGCTTTCCTTTTTCTGACAAAAAAGGCCACAGTTATATGGTTCTATTTATATGACAAGTCTAGAAAAGGAAAATCAGACAGAAAGTAGATTAGTGGTTGCCAGAGATTGGGGATTAGGAGGGGAATGGAAGTGACTGCAAACAACTACAAGTTTTTGTTTGTTTGCTTGTTGGTTTTTTTTTTCTCAGTGATTGTAAATATTCTGAAATTAGATAGTCGTATTGGCTGCACAACCTCTTGAATGTAGGAAAAACCACTGAGTTGCATACCTTAAATTGGTGAATTTCATGGTATGTAAATTATATCTTAATGAAAAAATACAAAAACTGAAGGAGGGGCTTCCCTGCTGGCGCAGTGGTTAAGAATCTGCCTGCCAATGCAGGGGACACGGGTTTGAGCCCTGGTCGGGGAAGATCCCACATGCCACGGAGCAACTAAGCCCGTGCTCCACAACTACTGAGCCTACACTTTAGAGCCCGCCAGCCACAACTACTGAAGCCTGCATGCCTAGAGCCCGTGCTCTGCAACAAGAGAAGCCACTGCAATGAGAAGCCCGAGCACCACAATGAAGAGTAGCTCCTGCTCGTCACAACCAGAGAAAGCCCACGTGCAGCAACAAAGACCCAACAAAGCCAAAAATAAATAAAATAAAATAAATTAATTAAAAGAAAAAAAACGCTTAAAAAAAACTGAAGGAGGACTTCAGTCACAAACAAAAGTCTTTATCACATTAATTCAGGCAAGTAAATGCATGGGACTTTGACAGACTCACATACCAATTTATACTCAGCTTGAAATTACACATATTTATAAATTTATTTTGATACAGAGTACAAGAGACATCACATTTTTAATTTTCTCCCTGCTGTCTCTTCAGGGGGCATAAAAAAGTTCTTATTGTCTTATGCTACATGTCCCATTCGAGGAAAAGCCTCATTCTGTGTTGGTTACCACTGAGGTAATCGTTCTGAGCTTGTTGGTGGGGGTCCTGAGTGCATTCTTGCTGGCCTTGGTCCAGCATAGTTTCCTATGGCCTTCCACGGCTCAGTTCTTAATTTGGGGAACCTTGCATATCTCTTAGCTTCTCAACAAAAGTCCCATCACGTCTTGTGGTTTTTCTGCAATATAGAAGCTACCGAAAGACAAGATTTGGCTAACTTCTCAGGATAAATGAAGAAAAATACCTACAGCAGATAGAAGAAAACACTGAACAAATTATCTGTCCATATAAGCAGAGGGGAAAAAAAATGCCTGGAATGATTTATACCAAAATGTGTTGAGTGGTTAGCTTTGGATAGTGGGAATAATAATGGTTTTAAATTTCTTCCCTGTACTTTTTGTAGCAAAAATACATTCTTTAGTACTTTTTAAAACCCTACTTAGAGAATTCAACTTACCCAGCAAAGTAGACTAATGACCAATTGCAGCTAAATATAACAAATAAATGCCAAATAATTTGCAAAGTAATAGGAAATGTGATCCAGTTGATAATGTGCAATAATAGAGCAGAAGGCATCCGAAAAACATTTCCTTTATTGCTTTCAAATGGGAGCTTACAGAGGAAAATAGCTTCTCATTTCTACCTTCTATTTTGGCTCAGTAGTGAAAGGTAATCAGAACACATAGGGATGGATCCTTTAAAGCTATGGTTTCCTTAGATATTCATCAATAAATATTTATAATTTTTATTTCAGTTAAGATCATGGGCTTTGGAGCTAGACTGCTTGGTTTTCAATCTCAAATCTGCAATTATTAACTGTGTTACCATGGGAAGGTTCAGTTTGCTTTCATTCATATGTAACAATAGCACTCCTCTTCTAGGTATGTGTGTGTGATCATATAGAGAGCGCTTAGTACAATGCCAGGCATTTAATAAACATAAATTTAATAAATGCTGCCATAGACATTTAGCTTAAGCAACCCCATAGACACAGTTTATTAATAGAAGTAAATTTGGCCTTTAGTATAGTGTATATCCTATAAGCATTGAAAAATTCAAAAGCAAAGACTGTATGGTATATGAGTTGATTTTAGAAAACACTGCTAATATTAAGACTCTCAATTTAGCTGTAAAGTCACTTCCAACACGAGACACCAGTGGTTATTGTGCTTGAACAATTAGAGAACTGCTTTTGTAAACTCTAATCTGAGTTGTGGCCTTGAAATTCGAACGATCAAATTTAGTTCTAATGATTCTAATGATTAAAATAAGTGTGCTTTAGAGAAACAGAACCCAGTGTAGGCTCTTAGAACAAAATATTAGCAATTGTGTTAGTGGTCATAGATGTGCCTGCCATCTGTGGTTAAGTGTTTTGATTAAGTCTATAATCTGAAAATGTGTTGTTTTACTCAGCTTGAGGCTTGTAGAGGAAGGAGTCCTATTCTATTCTGACTGCACGATGCTATTTGGTGGGGATGCATGCACCCTGTTTACTCCCAGAATCATTAGACCACGGGAAAGTTTGCCAAGTTCCATCTATGCATGTGTAGCTTGAGGTCAAATCTGTTTTTCCTTAAAGTTCAATTTCCTTAATAAAGACAACCCTGGCCTCCAGACATCCCCATGCAGTTTTCTTTGTGAAAAAGTAAAATTAAAAAAAAATCTAGCGCATTCTGCAGTTCACCTTGGCTTCATTTCCATTGCTCTATTTTTTTTTGAGTTGTTCACATTGCAGAAGAAACACGTTTATATCCCTTCAAATGAGCAGGGACCATTTAAAATAGATTAATAAATAGTGACTTTATAGATAGATATCAGGGTTCAAGGATATGAAAATTAATGCTAATTTATTTTCATTTTTGAACAAGCAAGATTTGTTACCAGAAACACATAATTTAGGTAAAATAAGCAGATATTGGAGATTGCATTTACGCATACTTAAGGCTAAATGAAAACATTATGGATATAATGAGGAATGAATTATTATTCTCTAATACAAAGGTGGTTTATTTTGAAAATTAATGTCAATTCTGCTGAAACTTAATGCCTCAAAACTTGCCGAATGCTTTCTTACTTTGTTAGGAATAAAAAGGATTATTATTTTCTTCAAGGGACAGAATGAGGTTTCGCAGGGGACAACATTGTTATTAAATCTCAGGGACAACACGATATGCTGAATTTCGATTGGAACAAAATATTAGCCGTTCTTTTAGTGGTCATGGATGCACCTGATATATGTGGTTAAACATTCTGATTAAGTCTAGTCTGTCGTCTGAAAATTTATTACTTTACTTAAATTGATATTTTATGTAAAAACCAAGACACTCTCAAAGTGCAAAATTTTCTCTTCCTCTGCAATAAGCCAGGTCTTTTAACTCATACTTAAATATTCAACATGCTTATGACCAATTTTCCACTTTCAATTTATCTTTCTTTTAATACCAACATCAAATTAATCACTGTAGGTGGTGTCTCTCTGTTCCATAAAAATTATTCCCTATGGCTTTGAGGTAAAGTGCATACTCTTTAAATCGAAATACCCAGCTCTTTCCAACACGGCTCAATCTGGTTTTCTAGCTTATTCTTCTAAAATTTTCCTTTATGGACCTTCACTTTATTTCAGTCAAACTTTCCTAGTTGACCTCTTGTAAATTTGTTTATGCTTTTATTTCTCTAAGCTAGCAGGGTGTTTGGAGCCCATGAATCAGAATCCCAGGGAGTGTTTTTATGGAGCAGGTGCTTATTAAAAATGCAGATTTCTTGGTCACACTCCAGATCTATTGAATCAGAATATCTGGGTGCAAGGCCTCCAAATGTGCATTTTGACAAGCATCTAGATGATTCTGATTCACATGAAGCATTTGTCTTCATCTTTCCAGCCACCTTATAGTAAGTATCGTTTTCCTAGTATGTCGACCTATTGGGATTCTTGTATGTAATTATGAGTTCTTCCAAACTCTGTTCAAATCTCACCTCCTTCAAAAAGCCTTTTCTGATTCCCCAAGGAAGATGTTTTATATTTTCTTTACCTTCATGTTGCTTATTGTTATGACTCCTCTTATAAGACTTATATGCTATGTCTCTGGTCCTGGAACAACACTGAAAAAGGCATAAGAGCAGAAGATTTGAACTGTTTTTTCTTGATCCATATATAAGAAGTATATTTTATAGCCAGACATAACACACACACATACACACACACACACACACACACACACACACACACACCCCACACATACATCTAAGTTGAAACAAATTTTTTTTTTTTTTTTTTTGCGATATGCGGGCCTCTCACTGTTGTGGCCTCTCCCGTTGCGGAGCACAGGCTCCGGACGTGCAGGCTCAGCGGCCATGGCTCACGGGCCCAGCCGCTCCGCGGCATGTGGGATCTTCCCGGACTGGGACACGAACCGTGTCCCCTGCATCGGCAGGCGGACTCTCAACCACTGCACCACCAGGGAAGCCCAAAGTTAAAACAAATTTTACAAAACAATATTTATCCTTATTGTATTAAATGCCATTTGGTTATTCCCATTTTGTATTGTATTGTACTCTGTTATATTCTATCTATTTCGTTATGAAATACTTATAGAGACATACTTAAAAATATCATGGCTCACCCATAGGTCACTATAAATGTTTTGAAAAATACAGATTTAAAGGGCTAGTTTGCACCCAGCAAAACACATTGTAATGTTTTCCCAAGTGTTTAATTCCTTGAGAAATCATTAGGCTTGGTAAAAAACAGATTATTTTGAAACAATTAGATTATGGATTGACAGAAATTAATATTCAAATGCAATGAGTTTAACTGGTTACATGATAATTTTGATTTGAGCTAGTTTCTGACAGTAATACTTGCCTGATCATATAATTTAAAAAAGCTAGAGTAGTTTGAATTCATCAATAAAAAGATCATATTAAAAGACATAAAAATAGTTGGATTTCTCTGAAGACTCAGGTATTGCATCTGTCTCTTAGAGTCAGTTTTTCCCTTACATTTTCAAAAATAATACCCTGTCCCTAATTAAACCTCAACAGTTTATTTGACAGAATCTGAGCATATCTATTTAGGATGATGAGTTGCCTTGAGGATTATAACTTGGTCATTTTACAATCCATAACCTAGCACAATGCTATTCATACAGTAAATTATCAATACATATTTATGAATAAATAACTTAATGAAGAAACTATGGATTAATATCTGAATTTCCATTTCCTGAATTCATAAAGCTATATTTTACTTATGCCATTGCAACCCATTCTAGATTTAAAATTTTTACTTAGAAATAATTTTAGATATAAAGAAAAGTTACAGAGATAACATAGACAGTTTTCATATACTCTTTACGTTGTTTCCCCTAGTGTTAACATCGGTGATAGACTGAAGGTATCCCCTCATAATTCATTATGTTGAAATCCTAACTCCTAATATGATGGAATTAGGAGGTGGGTCTTTGGAAGGTTACTAGGTCATGAGGGTGGAGCCCTCATGAATGGGGTTAGTGCCCTTATTAAGAAAACCCAGAGAACTCCTTCACCCTTTTGCCATGAGAGCACACAGGGAGAAGATTACAGTCTGTGAGCCAGAAAGTGAGCTCTCACCAGGCACAGAATCTGCTGACACCTCAGTCTTGAACTTCCCAGTCTCCAGAATTGAGACAACTAAATTTCTATTGTTTATAAGCCACTGAGTCTATTGTATTCATATGTATCATAGTACTTTTGGTCCAAATTAAGGAATCAACATTGGTACATTACTATTAACCAATTATTTAATAATTTTTCCACTAATTTCCAGAATCCAATCCAGGATAATATATTTCCTTTAGTTGTGATGTCTCCTTAGTCTCCTTCGATCTGTGACGACTTCTCAGTCTTCCTTTGTTTTTTATGATCTGACATTTTTGAACAGTACTAGTCAGGTACTTTATATAATGTTTCTCATTAGGGTTTGTCTAATGTTCTTCTCATGAGGACTGGGTTTGTGGATTTTGGAAGAATACCACAGAAAAGAAGTACCCATCTCATCACATATATATATTTAGGAGTATATGGCATCAACATGATATTGATAATATTAACCTTGATCACTCAGTTAAGGTTGTGTTTGTCAGGTTTCTCCAGGTTTCTCCACTGCATGGCTATTATTTTTTTCCTGCCTGTGTCCTTTGGAAGTGCATGACTAGGTCAAGTTCACATTCCAGGGGGTCGTTATTAAGCTCCACTCCTAGAGAGAGTAATATCTATATACAGTATTTGGAATTCTTTTGTAAAAAAAAAAAAAACTATCCCTTTCTCCTCGTTTATTTATTAAAATAATTTATTTATACCAGTATGTACTCATATATATTTATTTTATACTTTGGGTTATAAAACAGTGCTATTGTTATTTTTTTATTGCTCAAATTCTTTGGCCACTAGAATCTTATTCAGATTGGCTTTTATATCTATTTTACAGCACCACATCATTTTTCTTTTGAATACTTCATTCCTTTGTGGCACTATGAGATACTCCAGGCTCATCTCATATTTTCACTGCCTCAGTTCTAGAATCAGCAATATATTCAAGTAACTATTATATACTATAATAAAATTAATGACTTAAAAAAAGTAGAAAGAGAACAATTAAACACCAGAAGAAATTAGTAAGTATAAAAATAGAAATTAATGAATTTGGAAATAGAAAAATAGTAGACCTAATAAATAAGTCTAAATGGAAATTATTTGAAAAATATCCATTTTGTTTATGGAAATGCTTTGCTGAAAGAAAATTCATTTTGGAGGCTACCAATGAAACAAACAAACAACTAGCTATCCTACCAACATAAAAACAAGGCACAAATATACAAAATTAGAAATGACAAGTGGAAAATAACTATCAAAAAAGAGAAAATTTTTAAAATGATGAGACTAATTTGCACAACTTTGCAAATAAATTTGAAACTCTAGATGAAATGGAGAAAATCCCAGAAAAGTTCAACTTATCAAAATTGACGTTGGGAAAGACAGAAAATCTAAACAGATTAATTACCACAGAAAATATAGAGAAAGAAAAGCTCACCCACCCAATGAACGTTCAACACATACCAGGTCAAGATGGTTCTGTAGGGAAATTCTATCAGCTTGTTAATGATCAGATACTTTCAATACTGTTTGAATGATTTCAAATCAAGTAAAAGAAGGAAAACATTCAAATCATGTTTTAAAAAAATCCTGAGATAACTCATATATATTATGCACATTTTGTTGCAACTTATGTTTTTGATTTAACAATATTTTTGGATATTCCATGGGTTAAAGTGTATGAGTTCTAAATTATTCTTCTAATGTCTAGTTTCATACTTAGTAGAGATATATAATAATTTATTCAACTATTTCCATACTGAAGGGTATTCACATTGTTTCCAGTTTTTTGCCCTTGCAAGTAATGTTATATTAAATATCCTGTACACACATTGTTGGAGACCACAGCTTAGGTTTTTGTAGCACTAAGCAGCAGATCAAGGTGATGAGATATAGAAATTATTTTAGGGAATAAATATGACACAAAACTGAATTCAAACACATATTCATGATAATTTCCTGGAAAATCAGTTTGTGCATTAATACTATACTACTGATAATAGTTTATATAAGTAAGTGAATATAATAAACATTTATCTAAATTTTTTGGTGCAAAAATCCACATCCTTCAAGAATGTAATTAATTTGTTTCCTCAATGCCATTTTCCATTGCAAAGCATTATCTCTTCCGGAGCACATTAGTGACTGAATTTCCAAAGAAGCAGAATAACAGTCATGCATGCCTGTCTTCCTGTTAAATTATTTCAGTCAATGAAAATCAAACAAAGAAAAGAAACACACTGAGGCTATATTTTAAAATGGGAATTCTTCAAAGACATAATAAGACTTTTATTTCATAATCACTTTACTACTTGAGTAGTATTCCATTTCAAATGGACATTACCCTCTTCCATTATTATTTGGTTAGGTGCTTAGTGCATTGCAATTTCATAGTATTAAAAATATTGCTTTATTGTGGTATATTCACATTAATAATGAAAAACATACTTATTGCATAAATGGAAAATTGTGTGACTCTGACAAGTTAAATTAAACTTGTTAAAGTCTGTTACTTAATGCAAAGAGGTTGACTTAATTTATATCTATGCACATATATGTGCATATATAAATATATGTGTATATATATATATAGATTTTATATGTATGTGCTTTTTTTTTTTTTTTTTTGTAGTATGCGGGTCTCTCACTGTTGTGACCTCTCCCGTTGCAGAGCACAGGCTCCGGATGCTCAGGCTCAGCAGCCATGGCTCATGGGCCTAGCCGCTCCACAGCATGTGGGATCTTCCCGGACTGGGGCATGAAACTGTGTCCCCTGCATCGGCAGGCAGACTCTCAACCACTGCACCACCAAGGAAGCCCTATCTCTTCCATTTTATATCTGAATTATTGACAACACAGAGTTCCACCAATCACATTGTACTAACTCAATATTAAAAGATATTTAATGAAGATTTCTGTAATTAATATACAGAACATCTCCAAGTCAGAAAAGGAGCTGGTTTATTTTTTCTCCTACAAAACTGCTTTTGGCATCATTTAAAATTATCTTGATATATAAAGATAAAACATTTTAAAACCCTGACTAGATATCAAAAATATTAATGTTTTTCTTAAATCACTTGACTCCATTTAATGTTTTTATATAATTTTCATAGGTTAGCATATATGTATATGTATGTATATACATATGTATTTATTTATCTGAAAGTATAAGCATAGTGAAACAAAATAGAAACATTACTATGTGTGTCCCTTTCCTCTTATACACTCCATTTCAACCTTTGCTTTTAATTATATTCTTTCTTAATAGCCAGTGTACCTTGGGACAACATTTATATTTTCTTTAATATCATTGACATATTAAGTAATTGTAAAAATGGTACATAGAGTATATAGTTAAATATGATCAATAAACAAGTGACATGTATATAGTAAATAAAGAACTTTTTATGGTAATCAAAGGGCATTAGGTATAAGTAACAGTAGATAGAAAAACCTTATCTTAACACAGATATGTTTCATAAAATTAACTAAAAGCCAGTTTTATATAAATTCACACACATAACACCTCAGGGTGATAACAACTCCTCAGACTTTCAGAGAGTATTTTCAGGTTAAGATTGACAGAGAGGTTATTTGCGTTTTCTGTTTCTTTTCATTCATTTATTTATTTGCTGGGCACATACCAGGTGTTAAGTAAACAATACAAGCAAATTCCCTATTCTCATGGAGTTTCTTTTCTACTGGGGGAAGGCAGCATGGAAATATGTAGACAAATGTTAAAAATGATAACATTTCAAATGCTTTTCAGAGTTATAAAGAAAATAAAGGTGGGTAGTGGAATATGGGAATAATGACTGGAGAATGCAGTATTTTAGGTATAGAGATAGAAAAGGCATCCTTGAGGAGACATATCTATTCCAAAACCTGATATATGCAAAGCAGTTAGACATGTGGAAATTTGAGGGAACCTGCCCCAAGAAGAGGGACCCCAAGTGTGAAAAGCTAGGGGCAGGAACAAGATTGATCACCTGTGGAAGTGGAAGAAAATTAAGTAGTGGGGTTCTAGTGAAACAGGCTGTAAAAGACGATGTAGGAAAAGTAGTCAGGGGCCGTATGGTGTAGGGCTCTGTGGGCTCTGGTAAAATTTGACTCTATTCTAAAAGTCAGGAGAAGCAATAGGAAGATTTTAGGCAGGAGAGTAAAATAATCTGATGATGAACCACGTGGACTAGAGAGCCGGCAGGGGACCTTCTGGTTTGGCTTTAACAGGTGCATCTGATCAGCCATCCTAAATTCTCTCCCCATTTATCTTGTTTTAACTGCATCCAAAGCCAAGCAGGGGACTGTGGAAAGGCAACCTCTTTTGAAGAACATAATGGTTTAAAGGAATCTGTTTCTTTTGGAGAGTATTGAAGACCATAAAATGTTGGAATGTTGGTAGATTACCCATGAGAGAAAGATTGCCAAAGGGATTTAAAAATGCGTATCAGGAACAAAATGTTCCCTTATCCACAGGATAAAGAGTAGAAAAACTGCAATCTCTCTTTTTCTCTCTCTGTCTCATTACAACATTCTTCTTCATTTTTTTAAGCTACTATATTGTTTAATCAATAGAATTTGTACAATTCTTGAAAAAGACATGCAACCTCTCATGTGTTTTATAATAAAAGTCAAACAAATGAGAAAAAAACTAAAATTATATTTCTATCTCTTTCAATTTTCTTCTTTTTCAATGATCTTTCAATAGATCATAAATTCTTTTCTTTTGCTAGAGGTTCAAAAGGAAAAAAAATGATAGGACAGACAATCATTACACTTCATTTTGGAAGAAATAAAACAGATTAAAGTGTTATTTATAACTGTCATGTTACTATTCCATAGAGCCCAAAATATCAATGGTAAAAATGATTATGTAAACACTTTTGCATATTTCCAAATAACTAGGTAATATTTTTAGAATGTTATCAAATCAGTTAAATACCATTAGAAATAATGAAAATGCTTGAGGAATTCTTTACCTAACTATAAAGCATTTGGCTTTTAAAAGATATATTTGATTGCATTGCCTACAAAATCTAAACAATGAATATCTCTGGTGATCTCTTGAATATTTTCATAAAAATTGTGCTCATAAATTTTACTTTTTTAGATTAATGGCTTTATTATTTTATAAAAATTATGTATGCTTGGGATAAATATTGAAGAAATATATAAAATGAGAAGAAGGTTTTTTAAAAACCATTCCACATCTAACCAACTAGAAATAAAAGTGGAAGATATGTGATTTCATCCAGAAACTCTCTCACCCCCCACTCTTTCACTCACTATATCTATCTATCTATCTATCTATCTATCATCTATCATCTATCTACACCTGTGTATCTATATCTATATCTACACACACACACACAGTATAAGAAATAATAGGTCGGGGGGGGGAGGAATCAAGATGGTGGAGTAGAAGGATGTGCTCTCACTCCCTCTTGTGAGAACACCAGAATCACAAATAGGTGCTGGACATTCATCGACAGGAAAACACTGGAACTCACCAAAAAAGATACCCCACATCCAAAGACAAAGGAGAAGCCACAATGAGATGGTAGGAGGGGCGCAATCACAGTAAAATCAAATTCCATAACTGCTGGGTGGGTGACTCACAGACTGGAGAACACTTATACCACAGAGGTCCACCCACTGGAGTGAAGGTTCTGAGCCCCACGTCAGGCTTCCCAAACTGGGGGTCTGGCAATGGGAGGAGGAATTCCTAGAGAATCAGACTTTGAAGCCTAGTGGGAAGTGATTGCAGGACTTCGACAGTAATGGGGGAAACAGAGACTCCACCCTTGAAGGGTACACACAAAGTAGTGTGCACATAAGGACCCAGGGAAAAGAGCAGTGACCCCAGGGGAGACTGAACCAGACCTACCTGCTAGTGTTGGAGGGTCTCCTGCAGAGGCGGGGGAGGGGGGTTGTGGTTCACCGTGGGGACAAGGACACTGGCAGCAGAAGTTCTGTGAAGTACACCTTGGCATGAGCCCTCCAAGAGTCTGTCATTAGCTCCACCAAAGAGCCCAGGTAGGCTCCAGTGTTGGGTTACCTCAGGCCAAACAACCAATAGGTAAGGAACCCAGCCCCACCCATCAACAGTCAAGTGGATTAAAGTTTTACTGAACTCTGCCCACCAGAGCAACAGTCAACTCTACCCCCCACTGGTCCCTCCCATCAAGCCTCTTAGATAGCCTCATCCACCAGAGGGCAGGCACAAAAGCAAGAAGAACTACAATCCTGAAGCCTATGGAACAAAAACCACATTCACAGAAAGACAGACAAGATGAAAAGGCAGAGGGCTATGTACCAGATGAAGGAACAAGATAAAACCCCAGAAAAACAACTAAATGAAGTGGAGCTAGGCAACCTTCCAGAAAAAGAATTCAGAATAATGATAGTGAAGATGATCCAGGATCTCGGAAAAACAATGGAGACAAAGATCGAGAAGATGCAAGAAATGTTTAACAAAGACCTAGAAGAATTAAAGAACAAACAAACAGAGATGAACAATACAATAACTGAAATGAAAACTACACTAGAAGGAATCAATAGCAGAATAACTGAGGCAGAAGAACGGATAAGTGACCTGTAAGACAGAATGGTGGAATTCACTGCTGTGGAACAGAATAAAGAAAAAGAGTGAAAAGAAATGAAGACAACCTAGGAGACCTCTGGGACAACATTAAATGCAACAACACTCACCTTATAGAGGTCCCAGAAGGAGAAGAGAGAGAGAAAGGACCAGAGAAAATATTTGAAGAGATCATAGTTGAAAACTTCCCCAACATGGAAAAGGAAATAGCCACCCAAGTCCAGGAAGCACAGTGAGTCCCATACAGGATAAACACAAGGAGAAACACGTCGAGACACATACTAATCAAATTGGCAAAAATTAAAGAAAAGAAAAATTACTGAAAGCAGCAAGAGAGAAATGACAAAGAGCATACAAGGGAACTCCCATAAGGTTAACAGCTGATTTCTCAGCAGAAACTCTACAAGCCAGAAGGGAGTGGGATGACATATTTAGTGATGAAAGGGAAGAACCTACAACCAAGATTACTCTACCTGGCAAGGATCTCATTCAGATTCCATGGAGAAATCAAAAGCTTTACAGACAAGCAAAAGCTAAGAGAATTCAGCACCACCAAACCAGCTCTACAACAAATGCTAAAGGAACTTCTCTAAGTGGGAAACACAAGAGAAGGAAAGGATCTACAAAAACAAACAGAAAACAATTAAGAAAATGGTCAGAGGAACATACATATCAATAATCACCTTAAACGTAAATGGATCAAATGCTCAAACCAAAAGACACAGGCTTGCTGAATGGATACAAAAACAAGATCCATATACATGCTGTCTACAAGAGACCCACTTCAGACCTACGGACACATACAGACTGAAAGTGAGGGGATGGAAAAAGATATTACATGTAAATGGAAATCAAAAGAAAGCTGGAGTAGTTATACTTATATCAGATAAAATAGGCTTTAAAATAAAGAATGTTACAAGAGGCAAGGAAGGACACTACATAATGATCAAGGGATGAATCCAAGAAGAAGATATAACAATTATAAATATATATGCACCCAACATAGGAGCACCTCAATACATAAGGCAACTGCTAACAGCTATAAAAGAGAAAATCGACAGTAACACAATAATAGTGGGGGACTTTAACACCACACTTACACCAATGGACAGATCATCCAAAATGAAAATAAATAAGGAAACAGAAGCTTTAAATGACACAATAGACCAGACAGATTTCATTGATATTTATAGGACATTCCATCCAAAAACAGCAGATTATACTTTCTTCTCAAGTGCACATGGAACATTCTCCAGGATAGATCACATCTTGGGTCACCAATCCAGCCTCAGTAAATTTAAGAAAATTGAAATCGTATCAAGCATCTTTTCTGACCACAATGCTATGAGATTAGAAATCAATTACAGGGAAAAAAACGTAAAAAATACAAACACATGAAGGCTAAAAAATACGTTGCTATATAACCAAGAGATCACTGAAGAAATAAAAGAGGAAATAAAAAAATACCTGGAGACAAGTGACAATGAAAACACGATGATCCAAAACCTATGGGATGCAGCAAAAGCAGTTCTAAGATGGAAGTTTATAGCTATACAAGCCTACCTCAAGAAACAAGAAAAATCTCAAGTAAACAATCTAACCTTACACCAAAAGGAACTAGAGAAAGAAGAACAATCAAAACCCAAAGTTAGCAGAAGGAAGGAAATCATAAAGATCAGAGTAGCAATAAATGAAATAGAAACAAAGAAAACAATAGCAAAGATCAATAAAACTAAAAGCTGTTTCTTCGAGAAGATAAACAAAATTGATAAACCATTAGCCAGACTCATCAAGAAAAAGAGGGAGAGGACTCAAATCAATAAGGTTAGAAATGAAAAAGGAGAAGTTACAACAGACACAGCAGAAATATAAAGCATTCTAAGAGACTATTACAAGCAACTCTATGCCAATAAAATGGACAAACTGGAAGAAATGGACAACTTCTTAGAAAGGTATAACCTTCCAAGACTGAACCTGGAAGAAATAGAAAATATGAACAGACCAATCACAAGTAATGAAATTGAAACTGTGATTAAAAATCCTCCAACAAACAAAAGTCCAGGACCAGATGGCTTCACAGGTGAATTCTATCAAACATTTAGAGAGGAGCTAATGCCCATACTTCTCAAAGTCTTGCAAAAAATCACAGAGGAAGGAACACTCCCAAACTCATTCTACAAGGCCACTATCACACTGATACCAAAACCAGAAAAGATATTACAAAGAAAAAAATTTCAGACCAATATCACTGATGAATATAGATGCAAAAATCCTCAACAAAATACTAGCAAACAGAATCCAACAACACATTAAAAGGATCATACACCATGATCAAGTTGGTTTTATCCCAGGGATGCAAGGATTCTTTAATATATGCAAATCAATCAATGTGATATACCATATTAACAACTTGAAAAATAAGAACCATATGATCATCTCAATTGATGCAGAAAAAGTTTTGCCAAAATCACCCATTTATGATAAAAAAAAAAAAAACCTCTCCAGTAAGTGGGCATAGAGGGAACCTACTTCAACATAAAAAAGGCCATATGTGAAAAACCCACAGCAAACATCATTCTCAATGGTGAAAAACTGAAAGCATTTCCTCTAAGATTATGAACAAGACAAGGATGTCCACTCTCACCACTATTATTCAACATAGTTTTGGAAGTCTTAGCCATGGCAATCAGAGAAGAAAAGGGAATAAAAGGAATACAAATTGGAAAAGAAGAAGTAAAACTGTCATTGTTTGCAGATGACGTGATACTATTCATAGAGAATCCTAAAAATGCCACCAGAAAACTACTAGAGCTAATTAATGAATTAGGTAAAGTTGCAGGATACAAAATTAAGGCACAGAAATCTCTTGCATTCCTATACACTAATGATGAAAATCTGAAAGAGAAATTATGGAACACTTCCATTTACCATTGCAACAAAAAGAATAAAATACCTAGGAATACACCTACCTAAGGAAACAAAAGAGCTGTATTCAGAAAACTATAAGCCACTGATGAAAGAAATTAAAGATGATACCAACAGATGGAAAGATATACCATGTTCTTGGATTGGAAGAATCAATATTATGAAAATGACTATACTACACAAAGCAATCTACAGTTTCAATACAATCCCTATC
The DNA here is from genome assembly GCF_949752795.1 of Hyperoodon ampullatus. NCBI lineage: Eukaryota > Metazoa > Chordata > Mammalia > Artiodactyla > Ziphiidae > Hyperoodon > Hyperoodon ampullatus. The sequence continues at coordinate 7,384,922 of NC_136925.1, forward strand.
AAATTACCAACAACATTTTTATGGAACTAGAACAAATCATCTAAAAATTTGTATGGGAACACAAAACACCCCGAATAGCCAAAGCAGTTTTGAGGGAAAAAAACGGAGCTGGAGGAATCAGACTCCCTGACTTCAGACTATACTACAAATCCACAGTAATCAAGACAACATGGGACTGGCACAAAAACAGAAACATAGATTAATGGAACAAGATAGAAAGCCCAGAGATAAACCCATGCACCTGTGGTCAACTAATCTATGACAAAGGAGGCAAGGATATACAATGGAGAAAAGACAGTCTCTTCAATAAGTGATGCTGGGCAAACTGGACAGCTACATGTAAAGGAATGAAATTAGAACACTCCCTAACACCATACACAAAAATAAACTCAAAATGGATTCGAGACCTAAATGTAAGACCGGACACTATAAAACTCTTTAGGAAAACATAGGAAGAACACTCTTTGACATAAATCACAGCAAGATCTTTTTTGGTACACCTCTTAGAGTAATGGAAATAAAAACAAAAATAAACAAATGGGACCTAATAAAACTTCAAAGCTTTTGCACAACAAAGGAAACCATAAGCAAGACGAAAAGACAACCCTCAGAATGGGAGAAAATATTTGCAACCGAATCAGCGGACAAAGGATTAATCTCCAAAATATATAAACAGCTCATGCAGCTCAATATTAAAGAATAAAACAACCCAATCCGAAAATGGGCAGAAGACCTAAATAGACATTTCTCCAAAGAAGACATACAGATGGCTAAGAAGCACATGAAAAGCTGCTCAACATCACTAATTATTAGAGGAATGCAAATCAAAACTACAATGAGGTATCACCTCACACCAGTTAGAATGGGCATCATCAGAAAATCTACAAAGAACAAATGCTGGAGAGGGTGTGGAGAAAACGGAACCGTCTTGCACTTTTGGTGGGAAAGTAAATTGATACAGCCACTTTGGAGAACAGTATGGGGGTTCCTTAAAAAACTAAAAATAGAATTACCATATGATCCAGCAATCCCACTACTGGGCATATAACCAGAGAAAACCATAATTCAAAAAGACACATGCACCCCAATGTTCATTGCAGCACTATTTACAATAGCCAGGACATGGAAGCAACCTAAATGTCCATCGACAGATGAATGGATAAAGAAGATGTGGTACATACACACAATGGAATATTACTCAGCCATAAAAAGGGACGAAATTGAGTCATTCGTTGAGACGTGTATGGATCCAGAGAGTGTCATACCGAGTGAAGTAAGTCATAAAGAGAAAAACAAATATCATATATTAACGCATGTATGTGGAACCTAGAATAATGGTACAGGTGAACCATTTTGCAGGGCAGAAGTTGAGACACAGATGTAGAGAATAAACATATGGACACCAAGGGAGGAATACTGCAGTGGGGTGGGGACGGTGGTGTGCTGAATTGGGCAATTGGGATTGACATGTTCACTATTATGTACGAATCTGTGAAGCTCCACATTATAAAGAATAACTTCATTTATGGTCTGAGGTCAAGAAGATGGGAAGAAAGAGTTAGGTTGGAACCTCATATTTTTAACTTTAGCCAACATAGTCTTCCTGGTTAAAAAGAAAAAGAAAGGAAACAGCAAAATTAGGAAATGCACAGTGAAAGACTTTAAAAAATATTCCTTTCTGACTCAAAAATGAAATCAAATGAAATGAACACTTATTGGTGTAGGAGAATACTATACATAGCAGATATTTAATAAATATTTGGTGAATAATTTTACATTGACAAATATATTTAAGCTTTTGCAGCAAATGACATTTTTGGACCTCTCAAATACTATCATCTGATTTTTAGAATATAGTTTACAACTTTAAAATTAACCGAGTGGTAATTTTACAAAAGCTTTTGGAATAATTTAGTGAATGCAAATATTTTTGCTATTACATTCTAGGAACTGATTGTTTAGAAATATGAATTAGGTTTTTAAAAATTTATGTAAATTTTTATCATACTACACAAATAAACAATATTTGCAAGCAGTAGAATCACTTTTTAAAAGAAGAGATTTCACTGAAATTTGTCGTCTTAAACCTTTATGAAAAGTCTTTATTTGAATCTCAGAGTGTCTACCGTTATATAATGCAATAAAAAAGCAATATAAAAATATGCAGGAAAAATGTTAAACATGTAAACAAATGCATGAATTAATGCACAATTTCTTATATTCTCCACACACCTCAATAACCTTCAGTATCAAGTTCCAGAAATGTTAATGTGAATGTGGTTACAAGTACTATTATTTCTGGGGGGTAAGATTATACCTTTGTTGAAAATAAGGTCCTCCATACAACCTCCTGCTTACTTTCAGTGTATGAGGCCACTGCTTTTAAAATTGCTGTTCAGCTCCTGCTGTTGCTCCCATAGGTGATTCTGTAAAAAATACATCAAACTTTTAGAGAATTTGAGGGTTCCACATGTTAGGTGAAGTTGAGCTTGGAAAAGCTGCAACAGTATTGGGGAATTCATACTGGGTAGTGTCTGAGGCACAACCAGTGGGCCTGAATGGTGCCTACCATTTCCTAAGGGTGTTTCTTCCTAAAGCCTGAATATATTCCCTTCAATTTACATTATTGCTTAAAATTCCACCAATTCGGGTATATATCCAGAGAAAACCATAATTCAAAATGACACATGCACCCCAATGTTCATTGCAGCACTATGTCCAATAGCCAGGGCATGGAAGCAACCTAAATGCCTATTGACAGATGAATGGATAAAGAAGATGTGGTACATACATACAATGGAATATTGCTCAGCCATAGAAAGGAATGAAATTGGGTCATTTGTAGAGACGTGGATGGATCTAGAGACTGTCATACAGAGTGAAGTAAGTCAGAAAGCGAAAAACAGATATCGTATAATAATGCATATATGTGGAATCTAGAAAAATGGTACAGATGAACCAGTTTGCAGGACAGAAATAGAGACACAGATGTAGAGAATAAATGTATGGACACCAAGGGGGGAAAGTGGGTAGTGGTTGTTGGGGGATGAATTGGGAGATTGGGATTGACATGTATACACTAATATGTATAAAATAGATAACTAATAAGAACCTCTGGTATAAAAAAATTAAATTAAATTAAAAAAATATAAAATAAAAAGGAAAACAATTCCACCAATACATTTGAGTTATAAATACAAATATTTCTGGGAAATGTATGGAGTGTTAGAGAAAGGAACTCAATCAGATTGGTTTTTTTGCTAGGAACTAAAGTGAGATCCCACTCTGGGACTAGGAGTTTGTACAGAAAGCAGGCGGAGTGACTATGCAGGATTCCCTTCAGTAAGAAGACCTGGCACAGCAGGATGGAATGTTCTAAGGCTCTGCAGAAAAAAAAGGTGCATGGGTACCTACAGGAAGTTTAAAAAAGCTTTATCCTGAACCTGGGAAAGGAGTGACAGAAGCAGAAGTCCAGTTGTCAAGGTTTAGGGAAGAATAGGGATTAGAGGCAATTAGGGCATGAGTGTTATGCAGGGAATTTGTAAAGAAAGAAAATAAATTGCAAAGCAACTGAAAAGGGTAGTGAAATTGAACTTTTCCCCCTTACTCCTAAATTACTCATTCCCGGCTCTCAGGAATTACACATAATATATTAACAGTCTCACTATGTTTCAGTTTTTTTAATGGTAAAAAAAAAAAGACTCTTGCTGAGGAGAATGGGAACCTAATCATTATTGTATGTGCATTTTAAATTCCAAAAAACAAACTCTTTACAGTTCCCATCAGAAAATGCCTCAGAATGGCAAATAATTAGTACTTCATGATCTACCCTTATTTTGAGATAAATCTGCAGTCTCTCATTATTGTTAATCAGATAGAATGTTTGTAGTTCTGGGAACACATAGGGAGGTCTCATGTCCTTGGGATCTGCTCAAAACTTCCAGCCCCTGCCCTCACTGCCCCCCATACCTTCAACCCAACTTGGGTTGGATTTCCTAGACTAGGTGATAGGGAAATAGTGTCTCATTTTTTAAGACAACAGACAACAGCTCATTTTTCAGCCTTTTATGACTCTCCCTGGATGATTTGGCTATTCTCTCCATCACACCCCTATATATCTTGTTTCTTCTCTTGTCATATCTGAAATATTTCTTTGCTCTTCCCTGTTTTCATATCTTTCTTCCCCTATTAGAGGGTAAATCCCTTAGAACAAATGATTGTATGTTTGTCTTTGCAATCTCAGGGCCTATCAAAGTAAAATTTTCCCCCCAAATGGGTGAATGAGTGAATGCATGTATGGATCCTTCAGTGAATGAAGCAGCAGGCCGGCAATTCCCCTTTGGTATGTAACCCATTCATCAGTTGGAGCTGCTTACCTGCCAGGAATTACTCAGAACTATGGCTTTGGTTCTTGTGCTGGTTTCCATTTCTCAGATATCAAGATAATTTTAAATACTCAGATGTGAAGATTGTAAGCAATCTAAGGGGAAAATTAAATCTTTTTCTTTTTGTATTCCTGTGATGATTCAAGAAATTCTCCCTTCCATAATAAACATGAACTAGCAAAAAATAAAATAAGACCCTGTTCACTCCGGCTCTATGACTACATATGTATCTGGGAAACAAAGAAAGGGGAGGGATCCCAAGCCACGAATGATGGTTAGAGATAAATAAAGATGATGTATTTCCAATAAAACAACTTACAAACCTGCTAGAGATTTTAAACAAAGTAAAAATGAAAGCTTTCTTCTGGATTGCTATTAGCCACATCAGATTCTCTAGATGATTTGAAACTTCCAATGGAAAACAACACAAAATTTATGCAGTGCACTCCTTCTCTTCAGAACTGTTGTTGTGCAGAATTAAAGGAGAAATGTGACCTTAACTGCATTCCTGGAGGCCATGCCTAATCTAATTTATTTCCAGTAGAGCTGAACAAGGAAGAGATGGTGCAGTCTGCTGGCCAGGTCTGCCACCACAATACTTTCTTCAGAAAGTTTTGCCATCTGGAAAATGCATAATTCAGCTTCACTGGCGTAAGTACATCATATGTAGGAAATAGAAGAACAATGATATTAACTGAACAAGCTTCAAAATAAATATGGACTATTTGAAAAGGAATGCTAACCAGTTGCTGAAAAGTGAATAGGTCTAAATGGCTTTCATCTTGATGTTCTGGACCATCCATTTCAGTCTGTTTTTATTTTTGGAGTAGAATTTACTTATTTTTCAATGTAGGGAGTATAAAGAAAAAGAAGAGGTAAGTGTAGAATGTAAAAGAACATATCCAGAGGAAGGGGGCCCTGAAATAAAGGAATCCTGGAATTGGAATATTTGATTTTTTTTTCCATGAAGAATTTTACTCATAAGAATTCTGTCACAAGCAATGGAAAAACAGTGATAATAAGCTCAATGATAGTGTTGAGAGTGAAATGCTTAACTTGTATGGTGTCGGAACAGCCAGCTTTAGCAGCACCAATGATATCCTGAAAAGTTGGTCACTCTCACATGTGGAACTAAAATTGTTACTAGGTGACACCTCTGACCATTGGTTTTCATGTTCATTTTGCACAATTCTTTTAACCTCTCCATAAATGCACCAAATATCAGGCACGCATTCCCAAATATATAAACACACTTCATCAGGCACAAGGACACTTCTCCCAGCTAATAGTCATCATTATTATCACCATCATCATCGAAAAGAATATTTATTTATTTATTGAGAACCATCAACATTTCATCATTTCTAAGATGAACGATTTTTTTTTCATATTTTAACATCTCTGGTGTCAGAATATGTTTTGCAATCAATGTCTTATAATTGTTATCAGTCAGATGATTAATACAGCATAGTTGTTTTACCTGACATTTTTGGAAATATTAAGAAATGGTCAAAATATGTATAATGAGTGTTGTCAACTTGAACTAACACTCTGGGTACAATGATGAAATCTTTTAGGAAATGTTGTATGACCCATGATCATGAAGACATTGAAAAAATATCTTGTGAAAAAATACAAAAATCAATGAATTTAATTCTAATTAATTAATTTTAATTAATTCAAAATGTTCTGAATACTTTAAGCAAATTATTTCATTTGTATTGAACTTTTCATTTATGTGAAGAGTGATATATGATAAAAATAAGGAATTGGCTCACATAATTATTGAGACCAAGACATTCCAAGATCTGCAGTCAGCAAGTTGAACATCCAGGAGAGTAGATATATATTTCTAATCTGAATTTTAGTTTGAAGATCTAAGAACCAGGGGAATTAATGATAAGTTTCAGTCTGAAAGCAGCAGCAGGCTCAGTATCCAAGAAGGGCCAGTGATTCAGTCTGAATCCTGGAAAGCTAGAAAACAATGTTCCAGCTCAAACAGACAAGGGGATGGTTCCCTCTTTTTCACAGGAGGGTCAGCCTTTTTTATTCTATTCAGGCATTCAACTGATTGAAGGAGGCCCACCCACATTAGGGAGGGCAATCTGCTTTACTCAGTCTACCAATTCAAATGTTAACCTCATCCCCAAACACCCTCACAGACTTACCCAGAATAATGTTTGACAAATATCTGGGTAACCCATGGCTCAGTCAAGTTGATTTAGACATCACACGTCCTCCCCTTGTCAACTTGGCACCTATATGCATCTCCTTAAGCCATGCTTAATCTCCAAATAAAGGCAATAACAAGGTATTAATTCCACTAATGTGATACAACTCTCTTGCGTAAAACTGGAAATGCACTAACTCTTTCCCCAGAAGAGGAGCTAAAGTTCTTGAGTGATGAACTCTTCTCTTTGATGTCCTGGAACTTAAATGCTGTGATGTAAAATTAATAGAACTTAAATACTATGATATTACAGATATATTGATATATATATATATATAATTTTATTATAACATATTTTATATAAAATACACAAACAAATGTATTCATAAAATAAGGAGGAAATATTCATGAAAATTATAATCCTAATTTCTGCTACTGGTCACATAGCCATAGCTGGTATTTATAATTATCTCCTTCCACTACCCATTTTGTATTCTCTTTGCCTCAAAAAGCTCTTCAACTGGTTTTTATTCTTTGCTTGGTGGAGGGACCCAAACTTTCATTCTTGAAGGGTCCAGGCCATTAGTAGTCCTGCCTGAATTGGGTTGTTGTAGTTTTCCATTGACCTTAATCTCAGAGCATGGTGATGCTAAGAGACACCCTAGGGGATCTCCTGTATCCAGACATACTATTCCTCACCTCTACTGTAGTCATCCAGTTTCTTCAGAGTAGTCACACTCAATCCCCCCAGATAGCACAGTAACTCCCTTCTTTGATTCAGAGACATAAAGAGCCCAAAAATTCAGTGGCAGTTTTAAATTCCTGTTCAGTGACATCACTACTGTATCTTCTAGGGGAAGCATTCCTCCCTTTGGAAATAAGACCTCCAGGCCAGCAGAGCATAAAGTCTTGGAAACAGGAAGCAAAAACTTTGCTAGTGGATCACTAGCAAGTAGTGTCACTCCCATTTCCACTACTTAATTCCTAGACTCATGAATTCTAGCTAAGGAAGAAACAGCACCATATATTGAACACTGGTTGAGAGCATAGACAACCTTCTGGAGAACCTTGTCTCAACCTTGCAAGTTATTGCCACCTAGCTGGTACTGTAACTGTCTTAAAGAAGCCATTCCACAGTTTTATTGAGCCAGCTGTTTCAGAATGGTAGGGAACATGGTAAGACCAGTGAATTCTATGAACATGGACACGTTGACACACTTCCTTTCCTGTGAAGTGTTCCTCGATCAGAAATAATATTGTATGGAATACCATGATGGTGGATAGCCTTATACATGGTATTCCATGTATGTCTATGGATGATAGTTTTGGCAAAATCATAGTGTGAATGGAAAGCAAATCTATATCTAGAGTAACTATTCCAATAAGAACAAAACACGGTCTCTTCCATGATGAAAGCAGTCCAATGTAATCAATCTGCCACCAGGTAACTGGCTAATATATGGAATGGTACCATATCAGGGACTTAGTGTTTGTCTCTGCTGCGGGCAGATTGGGCACTCAGTGATGGCCATAGCCAGGTTGACCTTGGTGAATGGAAGTCCTTGTTGCTGTGCTCATGCATAAATTCTATCCCTGCCACCATAGCCACTTTGCTCACGAGCCCATTTGTTGATGAGAGGTGTGGCTGAGCAAAGAGACTGACTGGTCTCCACAAAATGGGTCACCATCCCATCCACTTGATTATTAAAATCCCCTTCTGTTGAGGTCACCTTTTGGTGAGTATTCACAGGGGGCACAAATATATTCACTTTTTTTTTGCCCTATTCAGAGATGTCTATTCATATAATACCTCTTCCTCAAATTTCTTTCCAACCAATTTTTCTATCATTTTCTTTCCAAGTCCATGACCATTCAACCAAACTATTGGCCACAGCCCATGAATTCCTATATAACCACACGTCTGGTCACACGTCTGGGTGGTGCCTGCATATTGTTCAGAACCATATCTAAACCAGGCTCAAGACTCTTCTCCTCTATCAGCTAATCATAGGAAACTCCCCAGTAGGCAGTCTGGGAGAAAGAAGGCAGTATAGCAGGAGTTTGAACCATGAGTATTTGGGCTACATCTTCATGTGTCTTTGAGGCTTGGTTGGGCCTGATCACACATATACCACTTTCATTTGATGGTGGAGTACTGTTGTGCTTGTCCAGCTTTATGGTTTGCTGTGTCAGAAAACACCCAGTTCAGGATGGGCAGGTCAAGTTGTTTGGTTAACTTGGAGACCCATGGTTAAGCATTCAGTCGCCACTAAAGCCCAGTAGTAGGCCAAGGGTTCATTTTCATAAAAGGAACAGTTATTTATAGAGGATGGCAGTTTTTTGCTCTAAAATCCTGAGGACCTGCACTGAAATTTATCTACAGGACCTGCCGAAGGCTACAAACAGCATCCCTATTTGCCGCCAATACTGCAGGCAGAATTAGGTCTGCTGGATCATAAGACCCAAGTGACAGAACAGCTTGCAACAACTGCCTGGACCTGTTGGCAGAGCTTTCTCTTGTTCTAGGCCTCACCTAAAACTAGAAGCTTCACTCGGTAAATGGGCCAGAGTAACAAGCAAATGAGGAATATGTTGTCTCCAAAATCCAAAGAGGCTCACTAGGAATATTGTGCGTTTTTTTTTTTTTATTGTAGAAGAGGCTAAAGCAACAACTTATTGTCTACATGGCCACACCACTGGACCCCTGGAAGACCCTTGAAATTTGGTCAGATATATTTCTCAGCCAATGACATACCAATAAGTCTTACCAATAAGTCTAAGGTAGTCATGTCTTCTTGCTCACTAGTTCCAATCAGAATATGTAATGGACCAGTGTGTTATCTTGTGGAAGGGAAAGGTGATCAAGGTCCCTGGAAATTAAATTATTACATAGGGCTGGAGAGTTGATACTTTCCTGAGGTAGGACAGGGAAAGTGTGCTGCTGATCTTGCCAGCTGCCAGGAAACTGATTTTGGTGCCTTTTGGACAAATATGGAGAAAAAGGCATTTGCTAGATCAATAGCTGCACACTAGGTACCAGTGAATGTGTTAATTTGCTCAAGCAATGAAATCACATCTGATACAGTAGATGTAATTGGAATCATCACGTGGTTAAGCTTATAATAATCCACTGTCATTCTCTAACCTCCATCTGTCTTGTGTACAAACCAAATAGACTAGTTGAACAGGGATGTGGTGGGAATCACCATCCCTGAGTCTTTCAGGTTCTCGATAGTGGCTCTAATCTCTGTAATCCCTCCAGCAATGCAGTATTGATTTTGGCTTACTATTTTCCCAGGTAGAGGCAGTTCTAGTGGCTCCCACCTGGCCTTTTCCACCATGATAGCCATAGGTAAATAATCAATGTGGGAATTCTGCTAGCTGTTGAGTATATATATTCCAGTTATGAATTCTGGAACTGGAAAACATCCACAGGATGGGTTCAGAGACCCACTGGGTCCACTGTGAGAAAGACTTGAGCTAAAACTCCATTGATCACCTGACATCCATAAGTGCTTACTCTGTCTGGTGGATCACAATGACATTTTGAGTCCTGGAATTAATGTCAGTTCAGAGCCAGTATCCAGTAGTCTCTGAAAGGCTTGATTATGTCCTTTCCTCATAGCAGTTACTCTGGTAAAAGGCTGCATGTCCTTGGGTGAAAAGCTGGGATAACAGTTAAGAGTATGAATTTTTGGTAGTGTACTGAGGTCCTTTCTCAAGGAGAGCTCACCACCTCCCCTACTTTCAAAGGGTTCTGGGTTTATAAACCCACTTAAATCTGGGAATTGATTTAAGGACCATGACATTCTTGGGACAGTTGTTCATCACTTTGGCCTACATAATAGTTTGCCAATAGTGTTTCTCACAGCTACTCAGAGAGCTTCTGAAAATGCACATATCAGGGCCTCCTTACTAGAGATTCAGATTTGGTACATCTGTGGTGAGGCCCAGGAACCTCAATTTTGAATAAGTACTCCAGGCAGTGCTGAGGCTAAGCTTTTATAAACACTGGTTAAACAATTAACAAATCATTACTTGATGATTCAACACACAAACAGCACTTTGGAATCAGGTTTATGGTATTGAGAACCAACCAATTAGGTTTCCCCAGACGTGGAAGGCATTTACAATCCACCCTAACTTATAACACTGTAACTGTTGTTGAACCCCAGCTTGTGTGCTCAATGCACAGTGAGACCAAACAAACCAAAATGTTGGAGTTTGGAGCACAGAAAGTGTATCACAGTGGATGAGCAAGGAGAACGGGTTGCTAGTACTCAAATGACTAGAACTCCCCAATGGTTTTGAGGGGAGAGTTTTTAATGGCAAAATTTGGGGGAGAGCTGCAGGGTGTGTAACCTTCAACTGACTGGTTGGTGGTGAGGTAAGAGGTTGGTGTCCTATAAATCTCAATCATCAGCCTTATGGTTCCTACCAGTCTGGACCCCACATGCTTGTGCTCAGCCTGAAGTTACCATACTCTGGCCGGGTGGGGGCCTTAGTTTCTGTAGAAGAACTCAAAGATATATTGTTATGTATGTCTCTTGATGAGGAACCAGGACACTACTTTATCCCTGCACTATTGTTTCTTAACCACTCCTCCTTAGTTTCTGCATTCCATCCCTTCCGTAATTAGTAACTGTTTGAATCTGCCCTTTGGAATTCAGGGAAGGTCTAGGAGACTGAAGCCTTTTTCCTACAAATGAGAAACATGGCACACAGAAAGTGTTTTGTACCAAGGAGGGCCCCAAAGAGTCCTGCTCAGTTTCATAATTATTAAAATAACCAATATAAATACTTACTAAATATTTTAATGTAAACAATTGTGATATACAAATTACAGTAATAATAATAATTGACACTATTAACTGCTAACTGCTTAATGTAAATTACCCATCAGCTTCCTTTCCTTCCTCATCCTCACCCCGAATCCAAACCCCAACCCTAACCCTAACCCTAATGCTAATCATAATCTCATCAAATCCTCCAAACCAACTTCCAGCCTATACACATCATACTTTTCATAAATCTTTTCTACAACTCGTGCTTGGACATTTGCTTCTGGTTCTTCAAACTTCATTTTGAACACTTGGTTGAAATTGCCCTCTTAGAAAGCATTATATTCATGGTCAAATAACTAATATATAGTTGAGCCAGAATTTGAACCCAAACCCATCAAAAGCCAGAGTGAATTGAATCAGTTCACCTGGATCTGGTTCTACTACATTTATAAATCAACACTTATTTTGCTATAGTAGGCAGAGAGCTTAATTTAGCCCTGTCTCCAGTTTTACTAAAGGTCTACAAGTGAATCCAGTAAAATAATTTCGACATAGAGGAGTTTTGGGGGAGACATTGTCAACCTTCTGCATCATTCTAATTATTCTCTTCCTCAAGAGGTTGCTGCCATGGCCACTGTCACCAGGGCCTGAAGGCAAAGGAAGCGTCCTGGACCCAAATTGTCTTATGCAGCTAGAGGTAATGAAAAGCCCATGTCACCTGAGCATTCCAGTTATCTATTGATGTAAAATAAATTACCCTAGAATATCATGGCTTAAAACAAAGTCAGTTTACTGTCTCTCACAGTGTCTGTGGGTCAAGAATTTGGACAGAGTTGGACTGGGTGGATTTGATTGAAGTCTTTCAAATCACTGCAGACAGATGAGATGGTGAGAAGAACTGTAGCAGAGTGTAGTCAGGAGCTCCCCAGGCATCTGTCTCTTCATGTAGCATTTTGAATACACTAATTTGGGCTTCATAGCATGGCAGCCTCAGGGCAGTTTGACTACTTACATGGTAGCTGACTTTCCTGGAAGTGAGGGTCCTAAGAGAGCCAGGCAGAAGCTGAATTTCCTTTTATGACCTGACCTCTGAAGTCACATAACATCAATTCCACCACATCTAATAACTGAAACATGACAAAAGTACACTACTCCCTCGTGGTAAGAGTGTTGAAATGTCTACAGACATAATTTAAAATCACCATGTTGAGCCACTGATAATGTCTCTTGACTCTGAGCTTCTCTGAGTGTCCATGGCTGGAAAGTGGAAAAAGGCAAAAATACAGGTGTATGTGATATATGTTAGCTTATAAGTATACTATACATCTGTATACATATATTATGTATACAAGTTATTTATATGTATATGGGCTAAAAAAATATCATGGATTATAAGGGTATGAGTATTTAAATCTAGACATTTATATGGATTTGTTTTCCAAAGTATATGAGAGTCTCTATACTCTCATATAAGCATACACGTATTATGACTATATGGGTGTTTTGCTTGAGTAGTGAAACCACTCTACATTTCTATTTAAAGTCATTTTCCACATTGTTTTGTTTAAATAGTTTGAAAATATTCCAAGAGGAAAAAGCCTGGTCCCTTAAAAGATTGAAAGCAGACCCTTGGTAGATGTTACATTTTTAAATGGCAAAATAAATAAAGAAAACCACTCGATGGTTAGGCATTGCTTATGAAGGAGGGTGGGGTTGAGTGAATGAATTAAATCCATTGCCAGAAAATTCTTTCCTGATTAGAAATAAAATTTCACAGGTTTTTCATACAGATTCCACCCTGTTTGTGCATAGCATCTGAGGAGACAAATTTACGTCTTCCAGATTAAATTAAACTCTATATAATTGAAAGTTTACTGAGGTGGACTTGACAGGTTCAGGAAAACTTATGAAAGAAAGTTGAAGAAGGTGCCTTTCTGTGACCAGTTGTGAGAACATTAAAGGTTGGAGTGAAGATTCCCACTAATGATTTTATTCCCAAACATCTCAGCGAAAGAGATGCAAGTCAAGACAGAGAATGAGCTCAGTGGTCCAAGGTAGGGCTTAGGATGCATAGGGTTTCTTTTACTCCATATTGTTCCCAGAGTTGCTGGAAAATTTACTGTCATTAAAGCATCATCCAAGAAAGGTCGTCTGAGTCCTGTCTGGGGGGAGGATGGCTAACTACCCAAGCAGCAGTCACAGCTTGGCTTTATGGCAACTTTTCACTTAATCTCTAGCCAAATAGGCCCAATTTCTTACTTCCTTCTAACTAGAGCACAAGTAAATCTTACAATCTGAGGTGCCACTCTCTACATTTCCATTGTAGAAATAAAAAAGTGGATTTAAGCTCTTTTGTCATTGTTCTTCAATGTAAGTGTCTTCATGACTTTACTACTTGGATTGATTTTGATTTCAGTAAGACTAATAAAGGGATTGGTGCCACATTTGGCTGAGAAAATGTGTCCTAACTTGGCAAGATTGCAAATTTCATCCTCCTTAGTTTGTTTCTTTCTTACTCTTCTGCCTTGTACCTAGCACTTGGACTCTTGAGAAAGCCTTCTCATTGAATTTAAAATGCTTACAACTCTGTCAGAATTTGACTCAGTTCTTTTTTCCTCTTCATGCAGATCTTCTAGTCTCCTCAGTGTTCTGCATTTTATCATCTGAGTCCTCTCTTCATGATTTTAACTTGTCTAGTACTGAGATATGTTGTACTCAGTGTTAAAACTTGTACTTAGAAATTCTAGCCCAGGAATGAGAAGTTGCATTTTAGTAAATTTTTTCTTTTCTTGTTTTGCTCAGGGTTACCTTACTGACAATTCAGATTAAGAGATCTGTCTCTCGTCCCTGAAAATGTTCTCCTCTGCTAAGATGCCCCAGAATCTTGAATTCTATTTCTAGACACTCTTTACTTAGGGAGGTTTCCTAACTTTACTTAACTGTTTTTTTCATAAGCATTATAGGAAATCTTGTTGAGCATAGAATTTCTGCTTTACCCCAAATCACTATAATCAGGATCCAAATGGAGGAATGAGAATTTCTGTATATAACAAGTTCTTTTATATATAATAGGTAGTAGAATCTGGGTAATTTGGGAAATACGAGTTGGCAAACATTTTCTGTAAAAAGCCAGCAAATAAACATTATTGGCTTTGTGAGCCACTTGGTCTCCATTGCAACTACTCAGCTGTACTGCCATTATAGCAACCACAGACAATATATAACAGGTAATCATAGCTATATATATTGTCCCCCCTATTATTTACAATACTCAATGAATAAGATATCAATATTCCTATTTTGCAGAGGGAAAATTGGAATTGGACATTAATTCTGGAACATAGTGTCTGGAAGGAGGTACTCAATAAATGTTTGGTGAATACATGGAGAATGGATTGGATGGATAGAATTTAGAATATATATTATAACAAGACATAAAAGTTTGAAATTTCATTAATTATTATATATTTATGAAGTATTTACTCTATCTTCTATTTTATGCATAATTATCTGCAGATATTATTGGTAAAGACATAAGGGTGAGTGAGATTATCTTGGTAACAGAATAGCAGAAGCCAGACAATAAAACTTGGAGGAAAGTGACATATAACTGTATTTTACCAAAGCAAAAAATCTAAACTGATATCAATTTAGGCTGAGATTTTTCAGTCCAGCTTCATGAAACACTTATTTAATCTTGTCTTAGAGAATTTGGTTAATCAAAGTTTCTAAAATATCATTATTTCCTCAAAAATACCATACCCTGGAAAGTTCATAGGTTCAACCCTGATTTGGTTTACTAATATAACTATATTCAACCTCAGAAAGTAACTAAAAAAGTTAGAAAAGAAAATAAAACATTTTTTTCAAAATAAGTATTATTAAGAAAGTCATCCCTAGATCGGAAATAAGATGCTTTCAGAAAGACCAAAAGACTACTATAGAGAGAAAAATAGAATGAATATCATAGATGTTTTATTGATGTATTGAAAAATATATTTAAAAGTTATGATGTATAAAATATGTCTAAAAATAAACTATAAATACGTACTACTGAAACTTCCAGATACACCAAACTGTGGACACAACTGGAAAATAAATATGCTGATGCAGTTTTCATACCCACTTGTATTACTTACTCAAAAGATTCTGTCTTGGATCATCTTTAAAACTCTAAGGTAAATTTCCTGCAGTTTACTTTGTGCCTCAATTTTTTATTTCTGTAAAGTGGAGAAAATAATCTTCCTTGTCTTTCAAAATTGTGAAAATTAAATACATTAATACACATAAAGCTCTTGGAGCAGTGCTTTGCACATAACACAAGCTCAAAATGTATTACCTATTACTTTTTTAAATTATAAATTTATGGCACCTATATCTTTTGAAGTTCTCCATGAGGAAAATCTTCCTTTATAAAAAAATAAGATAAGGAGAGAAAGAGTTCAAGATGGTAGCATAAGAGGCCCATCCTCACCTCTTCTCATGGACACAACAAATTTACAGCTACACATGGAATAATTTTCCCCTGAAAAGGACTTGAGAACTAGATGAAAAGAACCTGTACAACAAAAGATAAAAAAGATGAATTGTATGGAGACAGTAAGAGAGGCAGAGAATCAGTCTCTCGTCTAGGACTCCACACCAGGTTCAATGTCCCACAACTGGGAAGGGGTCCCCAAAATATGGACTTTCCTTCAAGGAGTGAAGTGTCTGTGCCCTACATCAGTCACCTTGACACCTGGGTCCAACACTAGAAAAATGAGCCCCCCAAATACCTGGTTTTGAAAATCAATAGGGATGAAATCTAGGGGAGCCATAGAACTGTGAGGAGTGGAGAACACACTCTTGAAAAGCTCATGTGAGAACTCACTTCCCCTGAGATCCAACACAAAAGCAACAGTTTGAAAAGTGAGGGAGACTCACTTACAAATCCTAAAGCAGCTGCTGGAGAGGGGGCAACCTGCAGTGACATTCTCTGGGGATGGCAACACTGACATGCATCATTTTTGCAACCTCATTCTAACTTGCCTGTGACGGAGCTGGTGGGTGCCATTTTTGGTGCCCTCCCTCTAGCCTGCTAGCACTGGTGGGCAGGTCCCATATCCCACCCATCCCACATAGCAGCTGAGAACCTGCTCTAAAAGGCCTCCCACACAGACTCAGTTACCCTGACATCCAGAACAAAAGCAACAGTTTGAAAAGTGCCTAAACCAGAAGTGAGGGGGACCCATTTGCTAATCCTAAAGCAGTTGCTAGAGAGGCAGGAAGCTCCAATGATTTTCTCTGGGGACATAAATGTTGAGTGGGTGCCATTTTTGCAATTTCATTCCAAATTGCTGGTGATGGAGCTGAGGCCCCCATTTTTGGTGTTCTCCCACTAGCACCAATGGGCTTGTCCCAAGCCCCACCTGCCCTGCCCAACCAAGTTAGTTGAGTGCACTGGGCCTAGCCTATCTTGTGCAATAGCTGTGGCCCCACCATACCTTGCAAGGGTGCTCAGTCTGCTCAAGGGATGACCCTTGAGTGCTGGACTCTGGAGACTAGGATAGATTGTGCTTCTGGGCCCCACACATCACAAGACCCCACAAGACCCCATGAGACCACATCTTCAAGACTGGGAGAGGTAGCTGTATTGCCTAGTGCATACATACAAACACAGAATCAGGCAATATGAGGAGACAGAGAATAAGACACCAAAGAACAAGACAAATCACCAGAAAAAGACCTTAATGAAATGGAGGTAAGCAAGATACCAGATAAGGAGTTCAAAATAATGGTCATAAAGATGCTCACCAGGCTGGGGAGAAGAATAGATGAACACAATGAGAACTTCAACGAAGAGACAGAAAATAAAGAAAGTACCAAACAGAGGTTATAATTACAATGAAAATTATACTAGAGGGGTTCAAGAGCAGAATAGATGAAGTAGAAGAACAAATCAGTGAGCTGGAAGACAAAACAATGGATGTCACCCACACGTAGTGGTAATATTTTAACAAAGAGTTTTAAAAACTAAGGATAACTTAAGGGCCTCTAGGATAACATAAGAAGACTGTGATTAACAGTATAGAAGGAGAAAGAGAGAGAAGGGGTTTAAAAAATTATATAAAGAAATTATGGCAAAAAGTTTTCCTGACCTGGGAAAGGAAACAGATATCCAGGTCCAGGAAGCACAGAGTTCCAAACAGGATCAGCCCAAGGAGAACCACGTCAAGACACATTATAATTAAAATCATCAGATTTAAGGATAAAGAGAGAATCTTAAAAGCAGCTAGAGAAAAACAATTTAATACTTACAAGGGAAACCCCATAAGACTGTCAACAGATTTTTCAGTAGAAACTTTCTAGGTCAGAAGGTAGTGGCATGCTACATTCAATGTGCTGAAAGGTAAAAACTTACAACCAAGAATACTCCACCTGTCAGGGTTATCATTTAGAATTGAAGGAGAGATGAAGAGATTCCCAGAGAAGTAAAATCTAAAGAAGTTTATCACCACTAAACTGGCCTTATAAAAAATGTTAAAGGAATTTCTTTAAGTGGAAAAGAAAAGGCCATAACTAGAAATAAGAAAATATATATAAAAAAATTCTCACTAGTAAAGGCAAATATATAGAAAAGGTAGTAGATCAACCACTTATAAAATAAAATCAACTATAACTACAGTAACTAGTTAAGGGATACACAACATAAAAAGATGTAAATTATGATGTCCAAAACACAAAATCTGGGGGAGAGTGAGGGAGTAAAAATGTAGAGCAGGGGCTTCCCTGGTGGCGCAGTGGTTGAGAGTCCGCCTGCCAATGCAGGGGATACGGGTTCGTGCCCCGGTCTGGGAAGATCCCACATGCCACGGAGCGGCTGGGTCCGTGAGCCATGGCTGCTGAGCCTGTGTGTCTGGAGCCTGTGCCTCGCAACGGGAGAGGCCATAACAGTGAGAGGCCTGCATATCACACACACACAAAAAAAGTTGTAGAGCAGAGGCAGACTACTATATATATAGGTTGTTGTATATGAACCTCACAAACCAAAGCATATAATAGACACACACACAAAAAAATAAATCAATAAAGGGAAAGCAATCCAACATGACACTAAAGAGAGTCATAAAACCATAAGGAAAGAGAGCAAAAAAGAAGAAAAGAACAGAGAAGAACTACCAAAAGAAAAAAGAAAAGCAATTAACAGAATGGTAATAAGTACATGCTAATCAATAATTACTTTAAATATAAAGGGATTAAATTATCCAATAAAAAACATAGGGTGGCTGAATGGATTTTTTAAAAAGTCCCATATATATACTACCCATAAGAGACACACTTCAGATCTAAAGACACACACAGACTGAAAGTGAAGAGATAGAAAAAGATAATCTATGCAAGTGGAAACAAAAAGAAAGGTGAGGTAGCAATACTTATATTAGACAAAATATACTTTAAAACAAAGACTATAGCAAAAGACAATTCAAGGTATTACATAGTGATAAAGGGGTAAATCCAAAAGAATAAAACATTTTTAAATATTTATGTACCAACATAGAAGAACTTAAGTAAATAAACCAAATATTAAGAGATATAAAGGGAGAAATTGGCAGCAATACAATAATAATAGGTCATTTAGCACCCTACTTACATCAATGAATAGGTCATCTACACAGAAAATCAGGAAAACATTGGCTTTAAATGATATATTTGACCAAAGGGAATAGTAGATATATACAGAATATTCCATCCCCAAAGAGCAATTCACATTCTTTTTTTTTTAATTGTCACAACATAGGTTTCTTTATTATCGTAAAGGAAAATCAGCAATATCTATTAAGTATTATTAGAATTATTCTGTCTTCGATAATATAATCTTTTTTTTTTTTTTGCTTTATAACAAATTTAATCAGTTATACATATACATATGTTCCCATATCCCCTCCCTTTTGCGTCTCCCTCCCACCCTCCCTATCCCAACCCTCCAGGCGGTCACAAAGCACCGAGCTGATCTCCCTGTGCTCTGCGGCTACTTCCCACTAGCTATCTACCTTACGTTTGGTAGTGTATATATGTCCATGCCGCTCTTTCACTTTGTCACAGCTTACCCTTCCCCCTCCCCATATCCTCAAGTCCATTCTCAAGTAGGTCTGTGTCTTTATTCCTGTCTTACCCCTATGTTCTTCATGACATTTTTTTTTCTTAAATTCCATATATATGTGTCAGCATACAGTATTTGTCTTTCTCTTTCTGACTTACTTCACTCTGTATGACAGAATCTAGGTCCATCCACCTCATTACAAATAGCTCAATTTCGTTTCTTTTTATGGCTGAGTAATATTCCATTGTATATATGTGCCACATCTTCTTTACCCATTCATCCGATGACGGACACTTAGGTTGTTTCCATCTCCGGGCTATTGTAAATAGGACTGCTATGAACATTTTGGTACATGTCTCTTTTTGAATTATGGTTTTCTCAGGGTATATGCCCAGTAGTGGGATTGCTGGGTCATATGGTAGTTCTATTTGTAGTTTTTTAAGGAACCCCCATACGGTTCTCCATAGTGGCTGTACCAATTCACATTCCCAACAGGAGTGCAAGAGTGTTCCCTTTTTTCCACACCCTCTCCAGGATTTATTGTTTCTAGATTTTTTGATGATGGCCATTCTGACTGGTGTGAGATGATATCTCATTGTAGTTTTGATTTGCATTTCTCTAATGAGTAAAGATGTTGAGCATCCTTTCATGTGTTTGTTGGCAGTCTGTATATCTTCTGTGGAGAAATGTCTATTTAGGTCTTCTGCCCATTTTTGGATTGGGTTGTTTGTTTTTTTGTTATTGAGGTACATGAGCTGCTTATAAATTTTGGAGATTAATCCTTTGTCAGTTGCTTCATTTGCAAATATTTTCTCCCATTCTGAGGGTTGTCTTTTGGTCTTGTTTATGGTTTCCTTTGCTGTGCAAAAGTTTTTGAGTTTCATTAGGTCCCATGTATTTATTTTTGTCTTTATTTCCATTTCTCTAGGAGGTGGGTCCAAAAGGATCTTGCTGTGATTTATGTCATAGAGTGTTCTGCCTATGTTTTCCTCTAAGAGTTTGATAGTGTCTGGCCTTACATTTAGGTCTTTAATCCATTTTGAGCTTATTTTTGTGTATGGTGTTAGGGAGTGATCTAATCTCATACTTTTACATGTCCCTATCCAGTTTTCCCAGCACAACTTATTGAAGAGACTGTCCTTTCTCCACTCTACATTCCTGCCTCCTTTATCAAAGATAAGTTGACCATATGTGCGTGGGTTTATCTCTGGGATTTCTATCCTGTTCCATTGATCTATCTTTCTGTTTTTGTGCCAGTACCATACTGTCTTGATTACTGTAGCTTTGTAGTATAGTCTGAATTCAGGGAGCCTGATTCCTCCAGCTCCATTTTTCGTTCTCAAGATTGCTTTGGCTATTTGGGGTCTTTTGTGTTTCCATACAAATTGTGAAATTTTTTGTTCTAGTTCTGTGAAAAATGCCAGTGGTAGTTTGATAGGGATTGCATTGAATCTGTAGATTGCTTTGGGTAGTAGAGTCATTTTCACAATGTTGATTCTTCCAATCCAAGAACATGGTACATCTCTCCATCTATTTGTATCATCTTTAATTTCTTTCATCAGTGTCTTATAATTTTCTGCATACAGGTCTTTTGTCCCTTTAGGTAGGTTTATTCCTAGATATTTTACTCTTTTTGTTGCAATGGTAAAAGGGAGTGTTTTCTTGATTTCACTTTCAGATTTTTCATCATTAATATATAGGAATGCCAGAGCTTTCTGTGCATTAATTTTGTATCCTGCAACTTTACCAAATTCATTGATTAGGTCTAGTAGTTTTCTGGTAGCATCTTTAGGATTCTCTATGTATAGTATCATGTCATCTGCAAACAGTGACAGCTTTACTTCTTCTTTTCCAATTTGGATTCCTTTTATTTCCTTTTCTTCTCTGATTGCTGTGGCTAAAACTTCCAAAACTATGTTGAATAAGAGTGGTGAGAGTGGGCAACCTTGTCTTGTTCCTGATCTTAGTGGAAATGGTTTCAGTTTTTCACCATTGAGGACGATGCTGGCTGTGGGTTTGTCATATATGGCCTTTATTATGCTGACGTAAGTTCCCTCTATGCCTACTTTCTGCAGGATTTTTATCATAAATGGGTGTTGAATTTTGTCGAAAGCTTTCTCTGCATCTATTGAGATGATCATATGGTTTTTCTCCTTCAATTTGTTAATACGGTGTATCACGTTGATTGATATGCGTATATTGAAGAATCCTTGCATTCCTGGAATAAACCGCACTTGATCATGGTGTATGATCCTTTTAATGTGCTGTTGGATTCTGTTTGCTAATATTTTGTTGAGGATTTTTGCATCTATGTTCATCAGTGATATTGGCCTGTAGTTTTCTTTCTTTGTGACATCCTTGTCTGGTTTTGGTATCAAGGTGATGGTGGCCTCATAGAATGAGTTTGGGAGTGTTCCTCCCTCTGCTATATTTTGGAAGAGTTTGAGAAGGATATGTGTTAGCTCTTCTCTAAATGCTTGGTAGAATTCGCCTGTGAAGCCATCTGGTCCTGGGCTTTTGTTTGTTGGAAGATTTTTAATCACAGTTTCAATTTCAGTGCTTGTGATTTGTCTGTTCATATGTTCTATTTCTTCCTCATTCAGTCTTGGCAGGTTGTGCATTTGTAAGAATTTGTCCATTTCTTCCAGGTTGTCCATTTTATTGGCATAGAGTTGCTTATAGTAATCTCTCATGATCTTTTGTATTTCTGCAGTGTCAGTTGTTACTTCTCCTTTTTCATTTCTAATTCTATTGATTTGAGTCTTCTTCCTTTTTTTCTTGATGAGTCTGGCTAATGGTTTATCAATTTTGTTTATCTTCTCAAAGAACCAGCTTTTAGTTTTATTGATCTTTGCTATCATTTCCTTCATATCTTTTTCATTTATTTCTGATCTGATTTTTATGATTTCTTTCCTTCTGCTAACTTTGGGATCTTTTTGTTCTTCTTTCTCTAATTGCTTTAGGTGCAAGGTTAGGTTGCTTATTCGAGATGTTTCCTGTTTCTTAAGGTGGGATTGTATTGCTATAAACTTCCCTCTTAGAACTGCTTTTGCTGCATCCCATAGGTTTTGGGTCGTCGTGTCTCCATTGTCATTTGTTTCTAGGTATTTTTAAATTTCCTCTTTGATTTCTTCAGTGATCACTTCGTTAATAAGTAGTGTATTGTTTAGCCTCCATGTGTTTGTATTTTTTACAGATCTTTTCCTGTAATTGATATCTAGTCTCATAGCATTGTGGTCAGAAAAGTTACTTGATACAATTTCAATTTTCTTAAATTTACCAAGGCTTGATTTGTGACCCAAGATATGATCTATCCTGGAGAATGTTCCATGAGCACTTGAGAAAAATGTGTATTCTGTTGTTTTTGGATGGAATGTCCTATAAATATCAATTAAGTCCATCTTGTTTAATGTATCATTTAAAGCTTGTGTTTCCTTATTTATTTTCATTTTGGATGATCTGTCCATTGGTGAAAGTGGGGTGTTAAAATCCCCTACTATGATTGTGTTAATGTCGATTTCTCCTTTTATGGCTGTTAGTATTTGCCTTATGTATTGAGGTGCTCCTATGTTGGGTGCATAAATATTTACAATTCTTATATATTCTTCTTGGATTGATCCCTTGATCATTATGTAGTGTCCTTCTTTGTCTCTTCTAGTAGTCTTTATTTTAAAGTCTATTTTGTCTGATATGAGAATTGCTACTGCAACTTTCTTTTGGTTTCCATTTGCATGGAATATCATTTCCATCCCCTTACTTTCAGCCTGTATGTGTCCCTAGGTCTGAAGTGGGTCTCTTGTAGACAGCATATATATGGGTCTTGTTTTTGTATCCATTCAGCCAATCTGTGTCTTTTGGTGGGAGCATTTAGTCCATTTACATTTAAGGTAATTATCGATATGTATGTTCCTATTCCCATTTCCTTAATTGTTTTGGGTTCGTTATTGTAGGTCTTTTCCTTCTGTTGTGTTTCTTGCCTAGAGAAGTTCCTTTAGCATTTGTTGTAAAGCTGGTTTGGTGGTGCTGAACTCTCTCAGCTTTTGCTTGCCTGTAAACGTTTTAATTTCTCCATCAAATCTGAATGAGATCCTTGCTGGGTAAAGTAACCTTGGTTGCAGGTTTTTCTCCTTCATCACTTTAATTATGTCCTGCCACTCCCTTCTGGCTTGTAGTTTTTCTGCTGAGAGATCAGCTGTTATCCTGATGGGGATTCCCTTGTGTGTCATTTGTTGTTTTTCCCTTGCTGCTTTTAATATGATTTCTTTGTGTTTAATTTTTGACAGTTTGATTAATATGTGTCTTGGCGTATTTCTCCTTGGATTTATTCTGTATGGGACTCTCTGTGCCTCCTGGACTTGATTAACTATTTCCTTTCCCATATTAGGGAAGTTTTCAACTATAATCTCTTCAAATATTTTCTCAGTCCCTTTCTTTTTCTCTTCTTCTTCTGGAACCCCTATAATTCGAATGTTGGTGCGTTTAATGTTGTCCCAGAGGTCTCTGAGACTGTCCTCTGTTCTTTTCATTCTTTTTTCTTTATTTTGCTCTGCAGCAGTTATTTCCACTATTTTATCTTCCACCTCACTTATCCGTCCTTCTGTCTCAGTTATTCTGCTATTGATCCCATCTAGAGTATTTTTCATTTCATTTATTGTGTTTTTAATCGATGCTTGATTCATCTTTAGTTCTTCTAGGTCCTTGTTAACTGTTTCTTGCATTTTGTCTATTCTATTTCCAGGATTTTGGATCTTGGAAATAGAATCTTGGATCATCTTTACTATCATTATTCTGAATTCTTTTTCAGGTAGACTGCCTATTACCTCTTCATTTGTTAGGTCTGGTGGGTTTTTATCTTGCTCCTTCTCCTGCTGTGTGTTTTTCTGTCTTCTCATTTTGCTTATGTTACTGTGTTTGGGGTCTCCTTTTTGCAGGCTGCAGGTTCGTAGTTCCCGTTGTTTTTGGTGTCTGTCCCCAGTGGCTAAGGTTGGTTTAGTGGGTTGTGTAGGCTTC
The DNA here is from genome assembly GCF_949752795.1 of Hyperoodon ampullatus. Lineage (NCBI taxonomy): Eukaryota > Metazoa > Chordata > Mammalia > Artiodactyla > Ziphiidae > Hyperoodon > Hyperoodon ampullatus. Next base: position 7,409,351 of record NC_136925.1, read on the forward strand.
CTGGTGGAGGGGACTAGTGACTGTGTTCTGGTGGATGAGGCTGGATCTTGTCTTTCTGGTGGGCAGGTCCACGTCTGGTGGTGTGTTTTGGGGTGTCTGCGGACTTTTTATGATTTTAGGCCACCTCTCTGCTAATGGGTGGCATTGTGTTCCTGTCTTGCTAGTTGTTTGGCATAGGGTGTCCAGCACTGTAGCTTGCTGGTCGTTGAGGGAAGCTGGGTGCTGGTGTTGAGATGGAGATCTCTGGGAGATTTTCGCCGTTTGATATTATGTGGAGCTGGGAGGTCTCTTGTGGACCAGTGTCCTGAAGTTGGCTCTCCCACCTCAGAGGCACAGCACTGACTCCTGGCTCCTCAATTTGGGATGATTTGTTGTCTATTCATGTATTCCACAGATGCAGGGTAAATCAAGTTGATTGTGGAGCTTTAATCCGCTGATTCTGAGGCTGCTGGGAGAGGTTTCCCTTTCTCTTCTTTGTTCTCACAGCTCCTGGGTCTCAGCTTTGGATTTGGCCCCGCCTCTGCGTGTAGGTCGCCGGAGGGCGTCTGTTCTTCACTCTGACAGGACAGGGTTAAAGGAGCAGGCTCTCCAGGGACTCTGGCTCACTCAGGTCGGGCGGGAGGGAGGGGCACGGAGTGCAGGGCGAGCCTGCAGCTGTAGAGGTCGGCGTGACGCTGCACCAGCACGAGGCGCGCCATGCGTTCTCCCAGGGAAGCCGCCCCTGGATCCCGGGACCCCGTCAGTGGCGGGCTGCACAGGCTCCCGGAAGGGCGGTGTGGACAGTGACCTGCGCTCGCACACAGGCTTCTTGGCGGCGGCAGCAGCAGCCCCAGCGTCTGACGCCCGTCACCGTGCTCCGCGCTTTCAGTCGCGATTCGCGCCCGTCTGTGGAGCCCCTTTAAGTAGCGCTCTTAATCCCCTCTCCTCGCGCACCAGGAAACCAAGAGGGAAGAAAAAGTCTCTTGCCTCTTCGGCAGCTCCAGAGTTTTCCCGGACTCCCTCCCGGCTAGCTGTGGCACACCAGCCCCCTTCAGGCTGAGTTCTCGCCGCCAGCCCCAGTCCTCTCCCTGCGCTCTGACTGAAGCCCGAGCCTCAGCTTCCAGCGCCGCCCGCCCCGGCGGGCGAGCAGACAAGCCTCTTGGGCTGGTGAGTGCCGCTCGGCACCGATCCTCTGTGCGGGAATCTCTCCGCTTTGCCCTACCCAGGTATGTGGGGAGTTTCTTGCCTTTTGGGAGGTCTGGGGTCTTCTGCCAGCGTTCAGTAGGTGTTCGGTAGGAGTTATTCCACGTGTAGCTGTATTTCTGGTGTATCCGTGGGGAGGAAGGTCCACATTCTTTTCAAGTGCACATAAAACATTCCCCAGGATAGATCACATATTATGTCACAAAACAAATGTTAATAAATTTAAGAAGATTGAAATCGTATCAAGCATCTTCTCTGACCACACTGGTATAAAATGGTATCAAAACAAAAGCAGTTCTAAGAGGAAAAGTTCATAGCAATACATACCTACTCAAGAAACAAGAAAATTTTCAAATAAAAAAATTAATTTTAAACCTAAAGGAACTAGGAAAAGAACAAACAAAACCCAAAGTAATTAGAAGGAAGAAAATAATAAAGATCAGAGTAGTTATAAATGAAATAGACTAAAAAACAATAGAAAAGATCAATGAAACTAAGAGCTGATTCTTTGAAAAGGTAAATAAAATTGATAAAACTTTAGCCAGACTCATCATGAAAAAAAAGGTGGACCAGGGCTTCCCTGATGGCGCAGTGGTTGAGAGTCCACCTGCCGATGCAGGGGACATGGTTTCGTGCCCTGGTCTGGGAAGATCCCACATGCCGTGGAGCAGCTGGGCCCGTGAGCCATGGCTGCTGAGCCTGCACGTCCGAAGTCTGTGCTCCGCAATGGGAGAGGCCACAACAGTGAGAGACCCACGTACCACACACACACAAAAAAAAGGTGGACCAAAATAAATATAATCCGAAATGAAAAACAAGTTACAACCAATACAGAAATACAAAAGATAGTAAGGAACAACTATAAACAATCATATGCAAACAAATTGGACAATCTAGAATAAATGGACAAATTCTTAGAAGCATAAAATCTTCTAAAAGTGAACCATGAAGAAACAGAAAATATGAGTAGACCAATTACTAGTAATGAAATTGAATCAAGAATCAAAAAACTCATGACAAACAAAATTCCAGGACCAGATGCCTTCCCCCGTGAATTCTTCCGAACATTTAAAACAAAATAATAGCTATTCTTCTCAAACTATTCCAAAATATGAAGAGGAAGGTATGCTTCCAAACACATTATTTGAGGTCAGCATTACCCTGATACCAAAACCAGACACAGATACTATAATATAAGAAAATTACAGGGCAACAATGAACACAAATGCAAAAGCACTCAACAAAATATTAGCAAACCTAATTCAACAATACATTAAAAGGATCACATACCATAATCAGGTGGGAATTATTCCAGGGATGCAAAGATGATTCAACACTTGCAAATCAATCAATGTGATATGTCACAGTAACAAAACAAAGAATAAAAATCATATGATCATTTCAATAGATGCAGAAAAAGCATTTGAAAAAATTCAACATCTATTTATGATCTTAACTCTCAACAAGGTGGATACTGAGGAAATGTACCTCAACATAAGAAAGACCATATATGACAAACCCACAGGTAACATCATATTCAACAGTGAAAAGCTGGAAGTTTTTCCTCTAAGATCAGGAATAAGACAAGAACGCCTACTCTCACCACTTTTATTCAACATATTGGAAGTCCTAGCCACAGAGATTAGGCAAGAAAAAGAAATAAAAGGCATTCAAATTGGAAAGAAAGAAGTAAAACTGTCACTATTTGCAGATGACATGATACCAATATATAGAAATCCTAAAGGTGCCTCCAAAAAACTACTAGAACTAATAAATGAATACAGTAATGCTGCAGGATACAAAATTAATACACAGAAATTTGTTGCATTTCTGTAAACTAATAACAAACTATCAGAAAGAGAAATTAAGAAAACAATCCCATTTACAATTGCATTGAAAAGAATAAAGTACTTAGGAATAAATTTAACCAAGGAGGTGAAAGACCTATACTCTGCAAACTACAAGACATTGATGAAAGAAACTGAAGATGACACAAATAAATTGAAGGATATTCCATGCCCATGGATTGGAAGAATTAATGTTGTTAAAATGTCCATACTGCCCAAAGCAATGTACAAATTCCATGCAATTCCTATCAAAATACCCATGGTATTTTTTCACAGAACTAAAACAAGTAATTCTAAAATTTGTATAAAAGCACAAAAGACCTTGAATGGCTAAAACAATCTTGAGAAAGAAGAACAAAGCTAAAGGTATTGTGCTCCCTGAATTCAAACTATACTGCAAAGCTGCAGTCATTAAAACAGTGTGGTACTGGCACAAAAATAGACACATAAATCAACAGGAAAAAATAGAGTTTAGAAATAAACCCACACTGGTATGGTCAATTAATCTATGACAAAGGAAGGAAGACTATACAATGGTGAAAAGATAGTCTTTTCAATAAATTTTGTTGGGAAAACTGGACAGCTACACCTTAAAGAACGAAATGGTACCACTTTCTCAAACAAACAAAAATAAACTCAAAATGGATTAAAGACTTGAATGTAAGACCTGAAGCCATAAAACCTTTAGGAAAAAACATAGACATTATGTTCCTTGACATCAGTCCTAGCATTTGTTTTGTTTTTGATGTGTCCTCAGGCAAGGGAAACAAAAGCAAGAATAAACACATGGGACTATATCAAACTAAAAAGTTTTGCACAGCAAAGGAAACCATCAACAAAACCAAAAGGCCATCTACTGAGTGGGAGAATATATTTGCAAATGATGTATTCAATAAGAGGTTGATATCCAGAATATAATATAAAAAGAACTTATATGACTCGATATAAAAAAATCAAATAATTCAATTAAAAAATAGGCAGAAGACCTGAACAGACTCTTTTCTAAAGAAGACATATAGATGGCCAACAGGCACATGAAAAGATGCTCAACATCACTAATTATCAGGGAAATGCAAATCAAAACCACAATGACATATCACTTCATACCTGTTAGAATGACTACCATCCAAAATACAAGAAATAACAAGTGTTGGTGAGGATGTGGAGAAAAAAGAATCCTCGTGTGTTGCTGGTGGGAATGCAAAATTGTACAGCCACTATGGAAAACAATATGGAGGTTCCTCAAAAAATTAAAAGTAGAGCTACCATACAATATAGCAATTCCACTCCTGGCATTATTTACAATAGCCAAGATATGATAGCAACCTAAGTGCCCATAAATAGATGAATAGATAAAGAGGATGTGATATATATATTATATATATATATATTATATAATATATATTATATATATATATAATATATATACATCACTTATTTGTGGAGCCTAAAAAACAAAACAAATGAACAAACATAACAAAACAGACATAGATACAGAGAACAAACAGGTGGTTGCCAAAGGGGAAGTGGGTAGGTGCATGAGTGAAAGGTAAGAGAAATTAAGAGGTACAAAACTCCAGTTACAAAGTAAATGAGTCACAGGATGAAATGTACATTGTGGGGGATATCATCAATAATAACTTAATATCTTTGTATGGTGACAGATGGTAACTAGACTTATTGTGGTGATCCTTTCATAATGTATAAAAATAGAGAATCCATATTTTGTATACCTGAAACTAATATATTTTAAGTCAATTATAATTCAATAAAAATTAAATTTCAGAATTTGGAATAAAAAAGAAGTTAACAAAAGAAAAATAAGTAAAAAATTAATATATGGAAAACAGAATGAGAAAGATAAAAGAATTAATTTAGAAAAAAATTCAAATTGAAACCTAAATCCAGAAATTATTTCTTTTACAAAAGTAACAGGTCTATATAAATGAGAGAAGACATAAATATAAATAATATTGGGAATAAGGATGGGGTCATAATGAATATGGATGAGATTGAAATAGTAAAAAAGTATTATGATAGTAGGAATTTTAATTGAAAATTTCATTTTTAAAGAATACATAAAAAATTAAATAAAATTAAGGAGAAAGAGAAAATCCAAATGAGACAATAAACATAGTTGAAATAGAAAAAAAAATTTAGTAGCATATCATTTAAAATCATGATTCAGAAATTCATCAAAGTATTAAATATTCAGAAAGTGTTGAGCAAAGAAATCTATTCCAGTTTGTTTAAATACTTCTCATATTTACTTGAACATAAAACTTGGGGTACCGGTTACAAATGTTATCATTATTCATGTATTCTAAGGAACCCATCTCGGGCATTGCTGCTCTGAAAGAATATAACTGTACTGAATTAGCAATGATGTACAGGTCATAAACTTGGAAGATATAATAGACTCTACTGGCCATCTACAACTAAATGTTCTAAGTCCCCTTCCCTTGAAGTTCCCAGAAGGATTGAACACCTTTTTCTCATAGTGGTGCTCAAACAGTGACAATTATGTTGACTTTCTCCCTCCTTCCTTCTTTCACTCTCTCAAGTCCCTCAGTACTATAAATAGGATCAGTTCTCAAATGACCTGCCTGCATACAAACTCTTGTCTCAGGCCCTGGTTTCTGGGGAACCTAAGCTAAGTCAATATTAGATAGGTCCTTATATAAGATAAGGACCTATCTCTAATATATGCTATATACTCTATATGGAATATAATATAGATAAAAATTCTTGTGCTTTCTATCTTTTGAACTTAATACACAAGCTATGAGGAATTGTGTGTGAAACAAAACTCACATTCTACATCTGATAGGGAGGGAACAATAAAGAAGTTTTTTTTCATATTTAACACAAGTCCACCTTATTTCAAGGTTTATGTCAGTTTGACTTATAAGTGAATTATCACTATCATTTCCACCTTTACTTAATAAGATCTTGACCTTTGGTAAACAAGGTATAAATTTTACGACAAAAAGATAATTGCATGGACAACAAGAATTGTGCTCACTGACATTGCTGATAACAGAATTGGTGTGTCTATATGGTATAGTCTTTTCATTTTCTTCTTAAACCCATTGTGTCCTTTGGTAGGTATGTTTGTTGAGACATGAGGGCACTTAGGTTATTTTGATTTGTCAAAAGATTTTCAAAATTGGTTTTAAAGAATAAAAGAGAAATTCATATCATAAAAGAAAAATAAATGAAATTTAATAGTTCAATAAATAAAATCCCTTGCCATCAGTAAAATAAATGGGAAGTAAACAAAATTCAACAAATTCAATAAATGAAATTCTTTGTCGTCAGGAAAAAAGAGAAAATTAGACAGAAACAATCCACTTTCCAAAATGAACCAGGTTTCAATGGCTCAAAATGAAGAAGGTTTTAATCCACATTTACTCTTGACCATTTTATTAAGAATAAGATAAATGAAGGCCTTTTGCTTTTAAGCAAACGACTGACCTTAAAATATATCAAATTTAAGTATTGCCCTCGTTAATCAAATAGGAAAGCCAACATCTCATGGCTTGGATTAGCCTTGTATTTGGCAGAGCCACTGGAGACTGGCCCCAGATTGACTTTAGTTGGTATGGCACATGTGGATCACTGAGTGATTCATCTCCAGATGGAAACATGTGCTCTACACTTCTAAGATGAAGCAATCATGGAGAAAATTTTTCTGAAATTGGGAAGGTCATCGTCTCTGGCTTGAAATGAAACCATCATAGAGCATGGTCATATAGAAAAAATAAAATCAAAGCCGTCCTGGTAGTTATCAGCCTCTATAAACATTTCACCTTCTACTTACATTTATTTCAGACAAAGGAGTATGTTTTTATGAAACTGAGAAGTAATGGCAATGTCTTGTAAGCAACTGCACTTTATTTTTTTCCTTTTTATTAGATAAAATTCAACACTTCAAATGTCAAACTATTGGAAAGTATAAACAAATATTTTCCTTTGAAGAAATAACAACCTAGATTACTTCAAGCATACATAAATGTCAAAGGCCACAGCATACACTATAAACATATAAAGAAAAAGCAGTCAGGAAAAGTTACAGTAAGTTGTCACACAAGGAAGGGAAAATAAAAACATATTCCCCTGATTGAAACAATTCACATTCTGCTTTATATTGTAATTATTTGTGTATCTATCTTATTTCTGAACCACAATAAGAGGACAAAGTGAGTCTTTTGTTGCTGCCTAGATGACCTCCTCTAGTGTCAACACAATACATTCTCGAAAATGTTGTTTAAAATAAATTTAAATTAAAAAAATCAGAACTCTTTGAAGAAATCACACATAAGAAAAAATATGAATCTATGGTTAATTACACGTTTGGAAAAATGTGTTCTGATGTGTTCCCATTTCCATTTGGGAAAGTCAAGGCTATAAATCTAGCACTCAAGTAATAATAATACAAGAAGCAGAGGATGAAGATGAGAAACCGATTCTATCATCAAACATGGTATTACATCGTGTGGTATATGGACTGGCATGTGCTGTGTGGTGTGAAGCACCAGAAGGGAACCTACGCTCAGAAATACGTGTACTCTCAGGTAGATATCAAAGGTTGGCATATTTTCAGTCTTTCACACTCCAGCCTCAGCCCCAAAGATCTGGATTCTAACCCACGGTGGGAGAAAGGTCAGAGATCCCTCATTTACAGTCAGGTCAATTTTTTTTTTTTTTGTTTAGTTTGTTTGGCTTTGATTACCTGTATGGTACATAATCTCTGGTGGAAAATAAAATTCATCAAGAATTTCATAGCACTGTACACCCATGCTTTTACAAAATTAATGTAAAATTGTCTTTCCTTATAGTGGATTTAAGAAAAATGTTACAAAAGCAACGAGAAAAACTCCTGGAATAAACAGCTATGTTTTGCCAAGGAGACTTCAAATCAGGACTCTCAACCAGGCAAAGGCTAGTGAATCCTGCAAGACAGAGAACGTGTGAAAATCAGCAAAGTCAAACTTCGGGCACTTCAGCGAGTAACTGAACAACAGTACATCTTTAATCTACTATTTTTGGCAGTTTTTGTGTTTGTCCTAGGATAACTTTAAATACTGAGCTCTGTTTTGTCAGAATGAATATGACCAGATTAATTATGAAAACATTCTTTATTGTCTTAAAATAAAAAAGGATCTGAGTGTAGCTGAACTAAAAAGTTGGTAAGGGTCTTTAAGACTCATGGATACCGTTTTCAAAGTCAATATTTTTCTCGTTTTTCCCTTTCACTGGTGTTTTACTGAAAAGCTCATGATTTGATGGAATGGAAAAGAGAACATTCTGACAGACTTTTAAAATTAAAGGACGAAAAAATTTCCAGAGAATCCCATCCCATTTAAACTCTTCTGGCTCTGTGAACAGAAGTGTCACTGCTATTCAAAGTGACAAATTGCAGTAAGAATTATTCAACCTAAAACAAAATGCCTTTTAAATACACAAATTGGCTTTTTTATATAAAAAATAAATACAAAAATTGGCTTTTAAATAAATACACAAATTGGCTTTCAGCCAATATCTTGATGATTATAAAAATATATACACAAGGAGGATGATCACTTTTGTTCTGTCATCCAGGAATTGTCCTCAATAGACAGCACGTCCTTCTATAAAATTTTGTTAGGTATTGGTATGCTGCAGACAAACAAACAAACAAAAAAACCAAAATAAGGCACAGATGCTGTTTTCAAAATATTATTAATTTTTGCTTGATATAAGCAAAATCAAGACTACTTTGTGTGGTTAACCAATTATACATGATCATTAAAAGACTTGTGACTTCTTTGATGATCTTTGGGTCATATTGCTATTCCACATTCCACAGTGTTCCTTCTAGTTTAATTATATAACAGTAGACAAAATATTCCAGTAAGACGCGAACTAACATCCAACTACAAACACGAAACACATGTGTTTGCAGGGTAAGTAAGGAAAGGGCACATTGGTTAATAATCAGGTGGGGACTAAGTCCAAACTGCAAAGGCACTGCCGGGTCTGCTAGTCTGCGAAGGCAGCATGAGGGCTGGTACTCAGAGCATGTTTTCCCTCCCAGCCGTCCATCACGGGGGCTCACTTAGTTCCCTGCTTCTCAGTCGGCTCACCCATAAAATGGGGAAGAATTTACCAGCCTTATATGTTTAGGGGTCCTCAAAACTTCATGAAAGGACTCAAACATTGAATGAATATATCAAACCCGACATGATAAATATAACCGCCTGCCCTTTTACCTTCAAATTCAGGCTTATTTTTGGGGGGACTCTAAATGAGAGTTGTTGAAAATTAGTTTAAAATGTAGTATTCATTAAATTATATTTATTGAGTATATAATCTGTCATGTTAGGAGCTCTGCTTCACCTGCTTCTTGGCATTTATGATGTTAATATTGTGAGCACAGTTATGTGGGCAACTGGACACTTACAATGTCTTACCTGTATCCATTGTCAGTGCACAAGGAAAATGGCACACAACATGACAACAATAGTATTTAGATACCACAGTGTGATGTACATGATTTTGTTTTATTCTTGCAATAATCCCTTGCAGTAGGAAAGCCAGGTGTAATATTAAATTCATCTTACTGATAAAGTGAGGCTCAGAGAAGTTGAGGTTTGTCCAAGGCAAGAGGGTTAGTAAGTGGGAGAGCACAAATATGAGCATAACTTTGGTTGTAACTACAATTTTCCAGTGTTTAAGTTAGCCCAGGTTTAAGGCCTTAAAAAATTATAATAAACAGAAAAATAATCATATCATAAGGAAACAGACATTAAAAATTTTAAGTTTGATTGGCCCTTGTAGTTTTTCAAATTTTTAATTGCTATGTGTCATTTGATCATATTATTGATAACAATGAGAAAGATACAAAAGGATGGACTACATTCTATAAAACGAATATATCACCGAGTTTATAGCATACTTGAACCTATCTGGAGAGTTTCTGTAGAGCAAATATCTGATTATCTGCGATGAAAATTAGCCCTGTCACCATGTGTAGTACAAGGGCTGGGAAGTACTTGAGAAGAGGTTCAGGAAAAGATAACAAGGGGCAGAGGAATGGCTCTATTTCAGGGTTTTCCTGCCAGAGGTGGTAACATTGGGGGAAGCAAGTCTGTTCTTCACAGATGGGATTGAACAATTAATAATATGGAGCAAAGTGAGGAAAGATTGAGGCTAAGGAGGAATCAAAGAAAGAAAACACACTGGTACCTCACTTTTATCTTTGGTGTACATAAGCACACATGTTTTAAAACTCAGGAAATATTACTTTAGTCACTGGGCACATTAATAGACTCAGAAATCCTGGCCAGAAAGTATATTCTGACTGGTCTGTTCTTTGTTAGATGTAGTCTTCCTCACAGACTAAGATGCTTTATCAAAGTAGGGCTTTAGGTTTCTTTGTTAAATGTTTATGCCACTTATTTTCATTCCATGTTAATTTTTCATATCCTAATCACTAGCAGATTCAGAAAGTTACTTAAACATGAGACAGTTCTACAAATTATTCTCAAGTTTCCAAGGACCATATGTTTGCAGAAAAATCCATTCAGGTAGTTTTTGTTTGGATGGGATAATGTTCTAAGTCTTGCAAATAATCCATTAGTTGCTCATTATTGTCATTAATCTTTGGCTATTTAGACATTTCTAATGAAAAGAAATATTTTATGGACAGCCAATATTATTGTTGGATGATACAGTCAGAACAATTCATTCTTTTTAAGATGTAAAGTACTATCTGTTCAGAACAGCCAATGACCTAATTTTTAAACCATTAGATAATTTTTTCTATAATAAAAATAATTGGATTGTTTACTCATTATTGAGCACAAAGCTGATAATTAAACGATTATTCAGGGACTTCTCTGGGGCTCCAGTGGTGAAGAATCCACTCTTCCACAACAGGGGGTGCAGGTTCCATCCCTGGTTGGGGATAAGATCCCGCATGCATGGGGTATGGCCAAAAAAATAGATTTTTTCATGTTTGAAAATATTCTCCCATTGGAAAACTTAAAACTTGATTGAAATCAAGATGAAATCCATACTTGAACTTATAATTCAGTTGCTTTGATATACAGGTGATCCCTAATTTTCCTTGTTCTGTTTAAAAATTTTGAACATGTAGAGATTTAAGGTAGAAACTTCAGCAATTCAGAAGTTTGTCAACATTTTATATATAGGCCTCATTTTGGAAAGAATCTAAAAATATTTAATGAGTTTTCTTTTTCTTCAACAAAGAAATAAAGATGCTATTAAACCTCTCTTACACACCTTATCTCCACATCCATGCCTTCTAGCCTCGCCGCTGTCACACCCATGTAACACTGGACCTCGACAGGTAAACTTTCCCTAAATTAGCACTTTAAAAAAAATTATTTATTTATTATTTTTTAACATCTTTAATGGAGTATAATTGCTTTATAATGGTGGGTTAGTTTCTGCTTTGTAACAAAGTGAATCAGCTATATATATATATACATACATCCTCATATCTCTTCCCTCTTGTGTCTCCCTCCTTCCCACCCTCCCTATCCCACCCCTCTAGCTGTTCACAAAGCACCGAGCTGATCGCCCTGTGCTATGCGGCTGCTTCCCACTAGCTATCTGTTTTACATCTGGTAGTGTATATATGTCCATGCCACTCTCTCACTTCGTCCCAGCTTACCCTTCCCCCACCCCGTGTCCTCAAGTCCATTCTCTACTAGGTCTGCGTCTTTATGTCTTTATTCCCATCCTGCTTCTAGGTTCTTCATGACCATCTTTTTTTTTTTTTTTTTTTAGATTCCATATATATGTGTTACCATACAGTATTCATTTTTCTCTTTTGGACTTACTTCACTCTGTATGACAGACTCTAGGTCCATCCACCTCACTACAAATAACTAAATTACATTTCTTTTTATGGCTGAGTAATATTCCATTGTATATATGTGCCACATCTTGTTTATCCATTCATCTGTCGATGGACACTTAGGTTGCTTCCATGTCCTGGTTATTGTAAATAGAGCTGCAGTGAGCATTGTGGTACATGTCTCTTTTTGAATTATGGTTTACTCAGGGTATATGCCCAGTAGTGAGATTGCTGGGTTGTATGGTAGTTCTATTTTTAGTTTTTTAAAGAACATCCATACTGTTCTCCATAGTGGCTGTATCAGTTTACATTCCCACCAACAGTGCAAGAGAGTTCCCTTTTCTCCAAACCCACTCCAGCATTTACTGTTTCTAGATTTTTTGATGATGGCCATTCTGACTGGTGTGAGATGGTATCTCATTGTAGTTTTGATTGGAATTTCTCTAATAATTAGCGATGTTGAGCATTCGTTCATGTGTTTGTTGGCAATCTGTATATCTTCTTCAGAGAAATGCTTATTTAGGTCTTCTGTCCATTTTTGGATTCGGTTGTTTGTTTTTTTGATATTGAGCTGCATGAGCTGCTTGTAATTTTGGAGATTAATCCTTTGCCAGTTGCTTTGTTTGCAAATATTTTCTCCCATTCTGAGGGTTGTCTTTTCATCTTGTTTATGGTTCCTTTGCTGTGCAAAAGCTTTGAAGTTTCATTAGGTCCCATTTGTTTATTTTTGTTCTCATTTCCATTTCTCTAGGAGGTGGGTCAAAAAGGATCTTGCTGTGATTTATGTCATAGAGTGTTCTACCTATGTTTTCCTGTAAGAGTTTGAGAGTGTCTGGCCTTACATTTAGGTCTTTAATCCATTTTGAGTTTATTTTTGTGTATGATGTTAGGGAGTGTTCTAATTTCATTGTTTTACATGTAGCTGTCTAGTTTTCCCAGCAACACTTATTGAAGAGGCTGTCTTTTCTCCATTGTATATTCTTGCATCCTTTGTCAAAGATAAGGTGACCATAGGTGCATGGGTTTATCTCTGGGATTTCTATCCTGTTCCATTGATCTATACTTCTGTTTTTGTGCCATTACCATACTGTCTTGATTACTGTAGCTTTGTAGTATAGTCTGAAGTAAGCGAGCCTGATTCCTCAAACTCTGTTCTTCTTCTGAAGATTGCTTTGACTATTTGGGGTCTTTTATGTTTCCATACAAATTGTGAAATTTTTTGTTCTAGTTCTGTGGAAAACACCAGTGGTAGTTTGATAGGGATTGCATTGAATCTGTGGATTGCTTTGGGTAGTATAGTCATTTTCACAATGTTGTTTCTTCCAATACAAGAACATGATATATCTCTTCATCTATTTGTATCATCTTTACTTTCTTTCATCAGTGTCTTATAGTATTCTGCATACAGGTCTTTGGTCTCCTTCAGTAGGTTTATTCCTAGCTATTTTATTCTTTTTGTTGCAACGGTAAATGGGAGTGTTTCCTTAATTTCACTTTCAGATTTTTCAACATTAGTGTATAGGAATGCAAGAGGTTTCTGTGCATTAATTTTGTATCCTGCTAATTTACCAGATTTATTGATTAGCTGTAGTAGTTTTCTGATACCATCTTTAGGATTCTCTATGTATAGTATCATGTCATCTGCAAACAGTGACAGCTTTACTTCTTTTCTGATTTGGATTCCTTTTATTTCTTTTTCTTCTCTGATTGCTGTGGCTAAAACTTCCAAAACAATATTGAATAATAGTGGTGAGAGTGGGCATCCTGTCTTGTTCCTGATCTTAGTGGAAATGGTTTCAGTTTTCACCATTGAGGATGATGTTGGCTGTGGGTTTGTTGTCTATCACCTTTATTATGTTGAGGTAAGTTCCCTCTGTGCCTATTTTCTGGATGGTTTTTTCATAAATGGGGGTTGAATTTTGTTGAAAGCTTTTTCTGCATCTATTGAGATTATCACATGGTTTTTATTCTTCAATTTGTTAATATTGTGTATCAGATTGATTGATTTGAGTATATTGAAGAATCCTTGCATTCCTGGGATAAACCCCACTTGATAATGTTGTATGATCTTTTTAATGTGCTGTTGGATTCTGTTTGCAAGTATCTTGTTGAGGATTTTTGCATCTATGTTCATCAGTGATATTGGCCTGTAGTTTTCTTTCTTTGTGAAATCTTTGTCTGGTTTTGGGATAAGGATGTTGGTGGCCTCGTAGAATGAGTTTGGGAGTGTTCCTCCCCCTGCTGTATTTTGGAAGAGTTTGAGGAGGATAGGTGCTAGCTCTTCTCTAAATGTTTGGGAGAATTCACCTGTGAAGCCATCTGGTCCTGGACTCTTGTTTGTTGGAAGATTTTTAATCACAGTTTCAATTTCAGAGCTGGTGATTGGTCTGTTTATATTTTCTATTTCTTCCTGGTTCAGTCTCAGAAGGCTGTGCTTTTCTAAGAATTTGTCCATTTCTTCCAGGTTGTCCATTTTATGGCATATAGTTGCTTGTAGTAATCTCTCATGATTCTTTGTATTTCTGCAGTGTCAGTTGTTACTTCTCCTTTTTCATTTCTAATTCTATTGACTTGAGTCTTCTCCCATTTTTTCTTGATGAGTCTGGCTAATGGTTTACCAATTTTGTTTATCTTCTCAAAGAACCAGCTTTTAGTTTTACTGATCATTGTTATTGTTTCCTTCATTTCTTTTTCATTTATTTCTGATCTGATCTTTATGATTTCTTTCCTTCTGCTAACTTTGGGGTTTCTTTGTTCTTCTTTCTCTAATTGCTTTAGGTGTAAGGTTAAGTTGTTTATTTGAGATATGTCTTGTTTCTTAAGGTAGGATTGTATTGCTATAAACTTCCCTCTTAGAACTGCTTTTGCTGCATCCCACAGATTTTGGGTCATCGTGTTTTCATTGTCATTTGTTTCTAGGTATTTTTTGATTTCCTCTTTGATTTCTTCAGTGATCTCTTGGTTATTTAGTAATGTGTTGTTTAGCCTCCAGGTGTTTGCGTTTTTTACAGATATTTCCTTTAATTGATATCTAGTCTCACAGTGTTGTGGTTGGAAAAGATACTTGATACGAATTTAATTTTCTTAAATGTAACCAGGCTTGATTTGTAACCCAAGGTATGGTCTATCTTGGAGAATTTTCCATGAGCACTTGAGAAGAAAGTGTATACTGTTGTTTTGGGATGGAATGTCCTATAAATATCAATTAAGTCCATCTTGTTTAATGTGTCATTAAAAGCTTGTGTTTCCTTATTTATTTTCATATTGGATGATCTGTCCATTGGTGAAAGTGGGGTGTTAAATTCCCTTCTATGATTGTGTTACTGTCGATTTCCCCTTTTATGGCTGTTCGTATTTGCCTTATGTATTGACGTGCTCCTATGTTGGGTGCACAAATATTTACAATTGTTGTATGTTCTTCTTAGTTTGATTCCTTGATAATTATGTAGTGTCCTTCTTTGTCTCTTATAATACTCTTTATTTTAAAGTCTATTTTGTCTGATATGAGAATTGTTACTCCAGCTTTCTTTTGAGTTCTTTTTGCATGGAATATCTTTTTCCATCCCCTCACTTTCAGTCTGTATGTGTCCCTAGGTCTGAAGTGGGTCTGCTGTAGACAGCATATATATGTGTCTTGTTTTTGTATCCATTCAGCCAGTCTATATCCTTTGGTTGGTGCATTTAATCCATTTACATATAAGGTAAAATGATCAGTAGGTATGTTCCTATTACCATTTTCTTAATTTTGGGGGGTTTGCTATTGTAGGTCTTTTCCTTCTCTTCTGTTTCCTGCCTAGAGCAGTTTCTTTAGCATTTGCTGTAAGGCTGGTTTGGTGGTGCTGAATTCTCTTAGCTTTTGCTTGTCTGTAAAGGTTTTAATTTCTCCATCAAATGTGAATCAGAACCTTGCTGGGTAGAGTAATCTCTGTTGTAGGTTTTTCCCTTTCATCACTTTAAATACGTCCTGCCACTCCCTTCTGGCTTGCAGAGTTTCTGCTGAAAGATCAGTGGTTAACCTTATGGGGATTCTCTTGTATGTCAGTTGTTGTTTTTACCTTGCTGCTTTTAATATTTTTTCTTTGTATTCAATTTTTGATAGTTTGATTAATATGTGTTTTGGCGTGTTTCTCCTTGGATTTATCCTGTATTGGACTCTGTGTGCTTCCTGGACTTGATTAACTATTTCCTTTCCCATATTAGGGAAGTTTTCAACTATAATCTCTTCAAATATTTTCTCAGTCCCTTTCTTTTTCTCTTCTTCTTCTGGAACCCCTATAATTTGAATGTTGGTGCATTTAATGTTGTCCCAGATGTCTCTGAGACTGTCTTCAATTCTTTTCATTCTTTTTTCTTTATTCTGCTCTGCAGTAGTTATTTCCACTTTTTTATCTTCCAGGTCACTTATCCGTCCTCTGCCTCAGTTATTCTGCTATTGATTACTTCTACAGAATTTTTAATTTCACTTATTGTGTTGTTCATCATTGTTTGTTTGCTCTTTAGTTCTTCTAGGTCCTTGTTAAATGTTTCTTGTATTTTCTCCATTCTATTTCCAAGATTTTGGATCATCATTGCTATCATTATTCTGAATTCTTTTTCAGGTAGACTGCCTATTTCCTCTTCATTTGTTAGGTCTGGTGGGTTTTAACCTTGCTCCTTCATCAGCTGTGTTTTTCTCTGCCTTCTCATTTGCTTATCTTACTGTGTTTGGGGTCTCCTTTTCACAGGCTGCAGGTTGGTAGTTCCCATTGTTTTTGGTGTCTGTCCCCAGTGGCTAAGGTAGGTTCAGTGGGTTGTGTAGGTTTCCTGTTGGAGGGGACTACTGCCTGTGTGCTGGTGGATGAGGTTGGATCTTGTCTTTCTGGTGGGCTGGGCCTAGTCCAGTGGTGTGTTTTTGGGTGTTTGTGACCTTATTATGATTTTTGGCAGCCTCTCTGCTGATGGGTGGGGTTGTGTTCTTGTCTTGCTAGTTGTTTGGCATAGGGTGTCTAGTACTGTAGCTTGCTGGTCGTTGATTGGAGCTTGGTCTTGGCATTGAGGTGGAGATCTCTGGGAGATTTTCGCCATTTCATTTGACGTGGAGCTGGATGGTCTCTGGTGGTCCAATGTCCTGAACTCAGCTCTCTCGCCTCAGAGGCACAGCCCTGATACCTGACCGGAGCACCAAGACCCTGTCATCCACATGGCTCAGAATAAAAGGGAGAAAAAAGAAAGAAACAAAGAAACAAAATAAAATAAAATAAAATAGTTATTAGAGTAAAAAAATAATTATTAACAACAAAAAAATTTTAAGTAATAAGAAAAAGAAGAAATAAAGAGAGAAGAGAGCAACCAAACCAAAAAACAAATCCACCAATGATAACAAGTGCTAAAAAACTATAAAAAAACAAACAAACAAAAAAATGGACAGACTGAACCCCAGGACAAATGGTAAAAGCAAAAGCAAAGCTATAGAGACAAAATCACACACAGAAGCATACACATACATGCTCAATAAAGAGAAAAAGAGAAAAAAAAAATATATATATATTGTTGCTCCCAAAGTCCACCACCTCAATTTGGGATGATTCCTTGTCTATTCAGGAATTACAGAGATGCAGGGTACATCAAGTTGATTGTGGAGCTTTAATCCGCTGCTCCTGAGGCTGCTGGGAGAGATTTTCCTTTCTCTTCTTTGTTCGCACAGCTCCCGGGGTTCAGCTTTGGATTTGGACCCCGCCTCTGCATGTAGGCCGCCTGAGGGCGTCTGTTCTTCGCTAAGACAGGACGGGGTTAAAGGAGCAGCTGATTCGGGGGCTCTGGCTCACTCAGGCCTGGGGGACGGAGGGGCACGATGAGGGGCGAGCCAGCAGCGGCAGAGGCCGGTGTGACGTTGCACCAGCCCGAGGCGCGCCGTGCGTTCTTCGGTGGAAGTTGTCCCTGGATCCCGGGACCCTGGCAGTAGCGGGCTGCACAGGTTCCCCGGAATGGGGGTGTGGAGAGTGACCTGTGCTCGCACACAGGCTTCTTGGTGGCGGCAGCAGCAACCTTAGCGTCCCACGCCCGTCTCTGGGGTCCGCGCTGGTAGCTGTGGCTCGCGCCCATCTCTGGAGCTCGTTTAGGCGGCGCTCTGAATCCCCTCTCCTCACGCACCGGGAAACAAAGAGGGAAGAAAAAGTCTCTTGCCTCTTCGGCAGGTCCAGACTTTTCCCGGACTCCCTCCCGGCCAGCCGTGGTGCACTAGCCCCTTCAGGCTGTGTTCACGCCGCCAACCCCAGTCCTCTCCCTGCGCTCCGACCGAAGCCCGAGCCTCAGCTCCCAGCCCCGCCCGTCCCGGCGGCCGAGCAGACAAGCCTCTCGGGCTGGTGTGTGCCTGAGGGCACCGATCCTCTGTGCAGGAATCTCCCCGCTTTGCCCTCGACACCCCTGTGGCTGCGCTCTCCTCTGCTACTCCGAAGCTTTCCCCCTCCGCCACCTGCAGTCTCCGCCCTCGAAGGGGCTCCTAGTGTGTGGAAACCTTTCCTCCTTCACGGCTCCCTCCCACTGGTGCAGGTCCCATCCCTATCCTTTTGTCTCTGTTCATTCTTTTTTCTTTTGCCCTACCCAGGTATGTGGGGAGTTTCTTGCCTTTTGGGAGGTCTGAGGTCTTCTGTCAGCGTTCAGTAGGTGTTCTGTAGGAGTTGTTCCACGTGTAGATGAATTTCTGATGTATCTGTGGGGAGGAAGGTGATCTCCGCGTCTTACTCTTCCGCCATCTTGAAGCTCCACCCCTGAGCCCTTTCTTGACATCAGTTCTGACTACTCGATAAATCACTTTTAAAAACACCAAAGCCCAGCTCACCACCCCCACCAATTATCAGAATCCCTGAGTGGGATGAAGGTATCATTTTGTTTAGAAACTTCCCCACATAATTTTAAAAGCCAAGCAGGCTTGGGAATCCACTGCTCAACATTTCCCTCCCAGTTTAGCAGTGAAAAAATTGTTCTCCACCATCACACCCCTGGTCAGGGCCCAGCACACTTCTGGGCACATATGGGTTTTGGCTCAAAAGAAACCATTTACCCTGTGACCATTCTTTTGACCCGAAAAGAGGAAACTGCTCAACTTCCAGCTACCAACTTAGTAATTTGGTGTCTTTAACCTAGAGAACAGCAAATGTTTGTTTTTTTAAAAAATATATATCTAATGCCAAATTCTCATAAGAGGGTCTAATCACAGCACTGTTGTCTCTCTCCCACCCTTTTATTTTTTTAAGGAAATGCAGATGATAAACTAAAAAAAAGTCAGCTTTTGGAATGGACAGATGTGAACGGAAACCTCAACGCTACCCCTCATGGACAGCATAAATGCCCAGGTAAACGGCTTCATTGTGTTGAATTTCAGCTACCGTAGATGTAATGTAGGAATAAATATCCCATCTACAGGGTTGATTCAAGGGTGAAATAAGAATATATGTATGAAATAACTGGCACATAAGTTTTCTAGAAGTAATATTCCATTCTTCTAAAGGATCTTATAGTTTAAAGCTACAGTTTTGACATCGGGATTTTCTAGAAGCATAGAGCTTCTGTGGCAGTGCCTTGGGGGACACGGTTGGGACAAGGGAGAGGTGCCAGGAGAAAGAGCTCTGATCCCATAAAGTCAGGTTCCACCAGAGGAGCTCCACTTTGATCTATTTTATTCAGTAGCCTTTGACATCGATGTCACATAATGAAAGAATTCTGTCAAAGGAAAAAAATGCGTAAAAGTCACTGATTTAAGTTATTATGGTAGCCATCACTTGTGTTTTTCTTTTACGTCCACATAATTCACTACAAAAGCACACGTAGATTTATTTATATCATCAACTATAATATTGGTTTTAATTTTGTTTTTACATATTTAACAAAAATCAGTTTGGTAATTCTGTACTTGGACCACAATAAAAGGTCAATTTCAGGAAAAAAAAATTCTTGGTAAGGTTTATCATATAGTAATAAACCAGATGATAAATGATTAAAATACCATGTCTGATTAAGCCAAAGTACCAAACACTGAGGTCACAAGTAGAAGATTCATATTTTAGATGTGGATATAGAACATAACAAATGTTACATTAGAAAGGGCTTTAAGAAAGCAATGGAACTTAGTCAATACCAGTTAGAAAATGATTAAGGTAGCTTAGGCAAAATGATCTTATAGAACATGTAAGCTTTCCCTTATTTCAATTATAATAACAATTAATGGGACCAACAGCAGTCTGGAATTTCTATAGATATCAGTCTTTTTAGTTGTTCATTGTTTCCCAAAATAGCAGAGGATACATGACCTTCTTGCTGTTCTTAATTTAGCAAACCTAATCACATTATTATAAACATAGTTTCTTATCATATCCATCCAAATTTCTGGAAAATATTAAGATTTATTGTCAAAATAATGAAAACAAAAGAAGCTGTGCCTTTGCATATTTTCTGTTAGGCGTTTCCTGTTGCTTTCTGCATATTTTTTATTGCAATCATAGTTGCAGCTGAACCTCTTTAATATTCTGTCTGTCTCTTTCTCTCATTTGTGGATGTGGCATTAAGTGGCTAAAATTACCAAGTAAAGTTCATCCCTAAATTCTTTAATGGCTCACCCACAGTGTTTTATTCCTTGGAACATAGATCACTGGAGTCTTTTGAAATTCATTTTGCACGTAGTAGTACAAGATGGCCTGTAAGAACAAAGGCCATAAAATGGACAATTTAGCCAGAGGCAAGAAACAGCTAATCAAAATGCCAAATGAAAACCTTGGTAGTTGAAATTTATTTGGTGTTTTGAAGACTACACAACTTGGGTTCCTGCAATTCTACATACATTATCAGTATTCATGGCTATAATATATGTATTTTTTAGTCTTTAGTGTGTACTTTAGTTTTCAAAGTAACTTTTCAATAAAATTAATAAGGAAGTGAGATACTCCTGGGATCACACTGTCTCTCTAATTCAATTTGCTTCCTGGAAGTGAAAAAAATTATAGGCAACTTCTAGCAATTTTGTTCAAACAATGTTAACATATTAGTCTACCTTACAGATTTACAACCATTTTGTTTGTGGAACAAACATTGCCAAACAGGAATCAGGATAATGCTTTTAGACACTGTAAAATCAAGACAGCATATGATACAAATAACTGTTATTAACTTCATGTTGACCAGGCACATATTCTCTTGGAAAACCAGCAAAGCTTGTACCTTAATAAATTTTTTTTGATGAAACAAAAAAGTGAAACTTTAGTTATCTGAAAACTATTTTGAGATTAGTTTACAGTTCTCTTAAAAATTTTTATAGGGCTTACTGTGTGCTAGCTAGATATGGTACTAGGCCTGGAGATAGAACAAAGGATAAGATGTAATCTCTCCTTTGAGGAAATATCATAAGTATGTCAAAAATTGTGTCAGAGCAATGTGAAAATTGCAATAATGGACTTCGACACAAGGTACAGTAATGGAAGGCATAAGAAAGGACTGATTCATTCTGGAGAACACCACATGAGGTTCCACAGAGAAGGGGGACTGAGCTTAGTTTGAAGGGTATAAAGGAGATGTGAGAAACAAGATGGCCAGGAAATGACGGGTAGACAAATTACTTTGGTCAGAGTGAAGAGAGACAACAAAGCACTGAGGAGAGGAGTAGTATAATGAAATGTTTGAAGAAATGCTAATATGTCACAATTACAGGGAAGTGAAGCTTGATACTACACATGGCAAGAATTAAAGTCACATATGTAGGAAGGTTCTTGCATGCCATGTTTGGCATTTTTTGGATACCAGTGGTATACAAACTTTTTAGTTTTTACACATACAGTTTGTTAAAAAAAAAGCACTCCATCAATATCTGTATGTCTATTTATTTATTTAATTGGCAGTTTTAAAAAACATCTGTCTTACTTATTGATATCTTTCAGGTGTCCATAACAGTACCTGGTACAAGAGGGCTCAATAAATAGCCGTTCAGTGAATGAGGCACATTACTAAACACAAATAAAAATAGAATTTTCAAGAGGATGTGCTAAAGATGAAATAAAATGGAGTTTGAAGGGTTTTGCTAATTGGAATAGCTTTATATTATCATTAGCTTATATCTCTAGGTACGAAACATACTTTGAGGTTCATCTATAATAATGGTAGGTGTTAATCAGTATATTTAGTAATCTTCTTGATAATTTTGAACTTTTTTGCCAACCATCTTCTCCACTCTTATTAGGTCACCCTTCTCTTCACCTTGCGATGTGGCTGGGAGAAAGCTTGTGTGAAGGTAATAAGAAGATGTCTCAGCTCTGTATTTTTTTAATTCCTCTCTTTGCTTACATTATTGTCTTCAATCAATGGTTTCTTCGGGGGAGTGTTCTTAAGCAACTCGCTCATTTTCTGAGATTTAGTCAAAACTAAATAATATAAATGATACATTCACTTGCTGATTCATATAAACTGCAGAACATTACAATACTTTGAAAGTAAATGAAAGAGTGAGGACGTCATCATAAACTGCACTGGGGCACCCAACTCTTGCTTCTGAATTCTTTATGTGACGATTTATTATCAGTGGAACTGAAGGACGACACCAGGGCCCACCTGTATATTACATATCAACAGAGTGTAGTGAATTTCTTTTTCTTATTACAATACAGTGTAATGAATGCAAAAAATTCAATATTTTCTTCCTTCACTCCAAAAGATTGTCTTTTCCCCCTGAGGTACATACACCCCCCCTTTGGAAACCATGGTTGTGGAAATAGAAACCAAAGTAAAACACTAAGCACAGAAATGACACACTTAGACTTGAATTGGAAGAAATGCTCTGTAGCCCAGTTTCCTAGACAGCTTTAAGTAAATATTTTAATTCTGTCATTTTGGATGGATAGAAAGCTTTCTAATATGTACTTTAGACTTTTTTTGATTTGTTAATCACTATCTTTACAGGACTTGATTTTTTCTTTATGACATTATTACTATTATACTGTGGCACGATACAGAGAGGTCTTTAAGTCTACTCACTTTTTTAAAACCGTGAGTTTTATTAAGTGACCCCACATTATTATTATTTTGAAATTCCTATTATTGACTTTCATAAAACTTTAGCCTCTTCTCCTTTGTCTAGTTATTATTATAAGTCCTTCTTGACTCATCCAATTTAATTTATATTCAGAGAGCATGAAACCAAGATTACCAGGCTTAGTAAAATTTATCTAAAATAAGGCAAACACTTTCTGAATTCAGGCCTGAAGGATGCTCCTCTAAGCAAACTTAATATGTGACTTAATCTGTGGACTTGATGTTCTCTACACTTTTCAGATGCTTTTTTATTTTATTTTTTGTCTCCATTTTTAGGTTGTGGGACATATTCCAGATAAATTTAAATGCCAGATCCCCACATTCTGGACAAAGAAAGCATGACTCTACCTGTTCTCCTTTGTGTTTTCATGGTTGCTCTTTATAAAGACTTGTTAACATCTCTTTTTTATTATTAGGACATTTGCACACTTCTAAACTTGCTGATTGGAGCTCTAGAGAGATTTGAGTAGATAAAAACAGGGAAACATTGGCCCTGATGTGCAAATTGAGGACTGCCAAAAAGCAAGATGAAGAGGGAGCAAGGAAAGAGTGGGTAAAGAAGGTAAATGCAAGCAACACCTAGGACTTAATTCTGAGTGGGAGACTCTCATGACCGAGAGTGAATCCTGTGTGAAGTCGTAGTTCAGATGAATAAGAAGAGGTACCTGGGGTGATTGGCAAATAGAGAACAGTTATGTCTCAGCCAACAAGTCAGAGAGAGGGGACATAGCCACTGGGACACAGTACAGTAAATCCCCTACATACGAACCTTCAAGTTGTGAACATTCAAAGATGTGAACATGCATTTGCATGTCCAGTCACGTAAGTTAGTTCACGTGTCTGGCGTACATTGTCACGTGTGTGCATCCTCTACAAGTGGTTGTGCTTTTGTGTACATTACAATACTGTATCGAGTACAGTAGTACAGTATCTTTATTTCAAGCCCAGGATATCCAGAAGCGAGCGTAAAAGCAGTTGTGATGTAGCTGGTACTACTCTACTTTTCAAGGTACTGTCCTATAAGATTAAAAAAGTTTTATTTTTTGTGTTTCTTTGTTTTTTATGTATTATTTGTGCAAAAAGTATTATAAACCTATTACAGTACAGTACTATATAGCTGATTATATTAGTTGGGTACCTAGGCTAACTTTGTTGGACTTAACAAACAAATTGGACTTAACGAACACGCTCTCGGAATGGAACTCATTTGCATGTAAGGGACTTACTGTAGTGACACGTTAGCAGTGCCCAGAGCTGGGCAACCACTGCTTGGGGGGTGGGGTTTGAACTGATTCTCAAATAAATGAATTTAAGATAAATCAAACTGTCTCTTCCATATGCTGTTGGGTACCTAGTGAATCAAGATTTTATTTATTCTATTGACTGTAAGGTTATTCATCTATCTTCTGTGAAAATTCTCATAAATATGGAAAAGTACTGAAAGTAATACAAATATACATATACATCTGCTCAGAATTAACACATATTACTATCTTATCCTATTTGTTTCAAATTTTTGTTAAGGAATAAAACATCAGAGTTTAACTTCTCTTTGAATTGCTATCCAGCCTCAGAATTGAGACATTGGGCTTCCTGCTAATAAGAGCAATTTGGAGTTTGAGAAATTAACTGGAAAAAAATTGGATATAACTGTATTTTCATACCAAACTCTGAGTTATGCTGCACATAGGACAAAGGGAAGTATTACCGATTTCTTTTACTATAGATTTTTCTATTTCATCATATAATAGTGCTTTAAATGTCCCATTAGATATCCATTAGTTCTGCATGATGGTTAGCAGTACACTTGTTTTGGCACATACATCACGGGTAAGGAGTTTCTAAAGTCCTGTTTAATGGATTCACATAGTTTAAATTCCTGACAAGGGAGTGCCTGGACTGAGCCACCAACGGGAGAAATAAAAGGATTAAAACCTCCTAGCTGCTGTTCTTTTTCACTTAAGGAAACACAGAATACCAGATGCAGGTATTTTGGAAGCAAAGTGTGCCTGTGAACAAATTAGTTTTATTTCCCATATTATACTTTCTCTCAGATCACTTTCTTTGCCTTCCTGAGGCGGGAAGGTCCCAGGTTGAGTTCTCAGGCAGCAGACATGAGACGAGGTTTGTGTGCAGGGGTTATTGAGTAATGCCTTGGGATTACTCCTGTAAGGGCATGAGGAAGCCAGGCGTGGGCAGAGGGAGGGTTGAGCTGTGAAGCAGATTCAAAGATTCAAAAGAGGTCTTAGCTGGTTCCACTGGGCTCATGGGAGCAGGGATGGCTCTTCACAGTTGTCCTTATTTGAGGAAGAAGGTAAGAAAGGCTGCTCCTGGGGAGGGGATAATAGCCTCCAGCCAGGCAGTTCCTCATGGTCTAGGAAAATTTCTAGAGAGGGCTTCATGTTTGTACCATCAGCAGGCAACACTGAGGGCCTCAGTCCTCCAGAGGGAATCTGGGCAGCTCACCATGCCTGGGTCCAGCCTGTGCATGCAACATATGGAGGGTAGCACAGAGCAGATGTTATGGCACACATATTATTAATAAGTAAAATAGCCACTCAGAGACAGCTATCCAAATTAATGCAATTTGGTTTCTTTGGAAATAAATATTTTATTTGTGGTAGTAAAACTGTGTAAACTGTATGACTATTTTTCCTATCCATTACTTTGTAGTTAAACCACTTAAGAACGATTTCAAAGGAGGCGTGCAAAAGAAAAGCCACGCTCACTCCCTGAGCGGAAACAACAATATAATTTGACAGATGAAATACACAGATAGAGAACACTTAGGGAACAATTATATAAGCTTGCATGAGGAAATACATAATAATGGTCTAGGAATAAAAATGCTAGTGAAACTTAGGTTGGAGGAGTTTCCAGAAAGGATCGGTATCTGAATTTCTGGAGAAATATCATTAATAAAAGCACCAGTTGAATTTTTTCTTTTGCATTTTTCCCAAGACATTGTTTTTAGCAGGTAAAATGTAGTTATTGCCACATTATATATTAACTTTTTTTTTGTAAGTACCTAGGTTATTGAAAGTTATAAAACAAAAAAATGGAGCACAGATGAATTAGTTTCCAAAATGTTTTAGTCCAGTAAAACATCATATAAAGGGCCTTGCAATACTATGACTTTGCTGACAATCTAGATTAAGTCATTTCCCCATATAGTCCTCCCTTCCCTATAACTAAAAAGACATAAAACAAAGCTATCATTCTTGTGTTTATATGAGAACAGAGAGTGTCATCCTGTTCCACTAGAACTCAGTATTCTGGTGGAAATGTGTGGACCCTGTCATTTACCATATCTCTCAGAAGTACAGATGTTGGCCTCTATGTGATGGCTTACGATGCTAAATCTTCCTTAAGTTTAGAAAGAGAACAACTCAATTTAAAAGTGCTGATATTCAGGATTTCATGAGTACTAATAGATGCTGATTTACTTATTGATCAGTTGCCTGTAATTATATGACTTTTATGTGAAATGTCTGAATACAAGCGTTATATAGTACAGGCATACCTTGTTTTATTGTGCTCCACTTTATCAGGCTTCACAGATACTGTGTTTTTCACAAATTGAAGGTTTACGGCAACCCCACGTCCAGCAGCATTTATTCACTTCATATATGACACACTGTGTCATATTTTGTTAATTCCTGCAATATTTCAAACTTTTTCATTTTATTATATTTGTTATGGTCATCTGTGATCAATGATGATGATCAGTGATGTTACCACTGTCATTGTTTTGGGGTGCCATGAACCACACCCATATAAGGTGTTTAACTTAATTGATAAATGTGTGTGTTCTGATTGCTCCAATGACTGGCCATTTCTCCACCTCTCTCCCTCTCTTTGGGCCTTCCTATTCCCTGAAATACAGCAACATTGAAATTATTCCAATTAATAACCCTGCTATGGTCTCTAAGTGTTTGAGTGAAAGGAAGATTCACATGTCTCTTACTTTAAATCAAAAGCTAGAAATGATTAAGCTTAGTAAGGAAGGCATTTCAAAAACTGAGATACAGTTAGCTAGGCCTCTTTCACCAGTTAACCAAGTTGTGAATGAAAAGAAAAAGTTATTGAAGGAAATGAAAAATGCTACTCCAGTGAGCTCATGAATGATAAGAAAGTGAAACAGTCATATTGCTGATATGGAGAAAGTTTTAATGGTCTGGATAGAAGATCAAACCAGCCACAACATTCCCTTAAACCAAAGCCTAATCCAGAGCAAGACCCTAACTCTTTTCAATTCTATGAAGGATTAGAGAGGTGAGGAAGCTTCAGAAGAAAAGTTTGAACCCAGCAGAGGTTGATTCATGAGGTTTAAGGAAAGAATCCATCTCCATAACATAAAAGTGCAAGGTGAAGCAGCTGATGTAGAAGCTGCAGCAAGTTATCCAGAAGATCTAGCTAAGATCATTAACGTAGGTGGCTATGCCAAACCACAAATTTTCAATGTAGATGAAACAGCCTTATATTGAAAGAAGATGCCATCTAGGACTTTCATAGCTAGAGAGGAGAAGTCAATGCCTGGTTTCAAAGCTTCAAAGGACAGACTGAATCTCCTGTTAGAGGCTCATGCAGCTGGTGACTTGAAGTTGAAGCCAATGATCACTTTTCCTTTTAAAAATCCTAGGGCCCTTAACAGTTATGCTAAATCTACTCTACCTGTGCTCTATAAATGGAACTACAAAACCTGGATGATAACACATAAGTTTACAACATGATTTACTGAATATTTTAAGCCCAGTATTGAGACTTACTGCTCAGGAAAAAAGATTTATTTCAAAATATTACTGCTCACTGACAGTGCATCTGGTCACCCAAGAGCTCTGGTGGAGGTATACAACAAGATTTATGTTGTTTTCATGTCTACTAATACTACATCCATGAAGCAAGGAGTAATTTTGACTTTCAAGTCTTTTATTCAAGAAATATATTTTGTAATGTTATAACTACCAGAGATAATGATTCTTCTGATGGATGTGAGCAAAGTCAATTGAAAACCTTCTAGAAAGGCTTCAATGTTCTAGGTGCCACTAAGAAGATTCGTGATGCATGGGAAGAGATTAAAGTATCAACATTAACAGGAATTTGGAAGAAGTTGATTTCAACCCTCCAGGATGACTTTGAGTGGGTCAAGACTTCAGTGGAGGAAGTAATGACAGAGGTGGTGGAAACAGCAAGAGAACTAGAATTCAAAGTGGAGCTTAAAGATGTGACTGAATTGCTGCAGTCTCATGATAGAACTTGAATGGATGAGGAGCTGCTCTTATGGATGAGCAAAGAAAGTGATTTTTTGACATGGAATCTACTGCTGGTGAAGATAGCGTGAAGACTGTTGAAATGACAACAAAGGATTTAGAATATTACACAGTTGATAAAGCAGCGGCAGGGTTTGAGAAGACTTACTTCAATTTTGAAAGAAGTTCTTCTGTGGGTAAATACAATCAAACAGCATTGCATGCTACAGAGAAATCATTCATGGAAAGAAGAGTCAATCAATGTGACAAACTTTGTTGTGATCTTATTTTAAGAAATTGCCCCAGTCGCCCCTACCTTTAACAACCACCACCGTGATCAGTCAGCAGCCATCAATATCCAAGTAAAACCCTCCACCAGCAAAAAGATTAAGACTTGCGGAGGACTCAGGAGGTGGTTAGCATTTTTAGCCATAAAGTAGTTTTAAATTACGGTATGTACATGGTTATTTTAAACATAATCCTATTGCATACTTATGTTACAGTATAGTGTAAACATAACTTTTATATGCACAGGGAAATCAAAAATTTTGTGTGACTTGCTTTACTGAGTTTGTCTGGAACCAAACTTGCAAAATCTGTGTCTTTCAGGACACAGGCAAGAAAAGATTTTGTTCTTAAATTTCATTTGAAACTTAAAAGTTTATAGGAAAATTTACCTGCTAAGTACAATGTTTCATAAAATAAAGTTACAAATGAGAGGTAGTCCCAAGCTAGTGCACAGATGTCTAACTCTATTTCATTAGACCTAACTTTGCATCAATGGTTTTTCTAAGTCCTGATCCCTTGGGAGATGCAGGTTTCAGAAGTGATACGGAACTCTGGTGGCAAAGGAGGGCCTCAGGAAGAGGAGAAAGAAGGGGCAGAACCTTGGACACCAGGATCTCGCTGTAGAGAGAAAAAGTTCTACAATGGGGAGGAGGAGAGGTGTAGTAAAGGATAGATTCGGTTTAATTAATTAATGTTGTTTTTATCTACAGGTTGAGTTTCCATAGGTTAAGGATTACTTTGGATGGTATTTCAAGACAATGCTTTAAATAAATAGTGCTTCATTTCAATTTGATATTTTTTACTTGCCCATGGTAGTTTTACATTTTTTCAAACTTTTTAGTCTTTATTTTTGTTTTCTCTTAACTTGACTTTATTGCCTAAGCAACATTATTGCAACAGTAAAGGATATCAAATAGGAGAAAAGTTTACTCACATTGTCCTCATGCTGATGTATCAACAGTTCTCATTTTTCTTTTTTCTAGTTTGTCCATACCTAAATATTGTTGTAACCAAAGCAGAGATACTTCCATGTTATGGTCTTTTTCATATGACACTGTATCCTGTTTCATGGTTCTTCATCATTTCCACTTCACCACTCAAAACTGGCCTTCTAGATTCCATGTTGGATGCCCAAGCTTGTAAACCCCTGACCTGTTGTCGAATTCCATGCAGCTTCCTTTTGATGTGGGACTGTGAGTGCCACCTCTGAGAGCATGCATCTCTGTAGATGTCTTCTCCAATGAGAAAGAAACAACCTCCCATTCTCCTCTTGAAAATGCAAGGAAACAGTACCTTCTCACATACTACTTTTGGTCTGCTTGTACTTTTAGGTTTCATTTGAATTTAAGGGTAATTTCACGTTTTACTATTTAAACACATCTCAACAGATTCCCATAGTGTGGTGCCTGGCATGAAGTAGGCACTCAGCAGATGTTTACTGAATGGACAATATTGCTCATACAGAATCACAGATCAATTACTTTAGCAAAAGAAAGTTCTCATAATGTGTTTCCAAAAAAAAAAAAATTGTGTGCTTACTCAGAAAAACTCCTAAAAATAATAGAGTTCATAATGTTTTAAAGTATACATTTTAAAGAATGATGCTATTTATTGTCCTAATTGCTTTATGGAAGTTTTTGTTCTTTTAAGCTTTCCAATAACCCTGTGATACCGGTATTGATATTCTGATTTTACAGATAAATAAGGCTCAGAGAAGTTAAGAAAGTTAAGAAACTTGTCCAAGATCACACAATTAATAAATAAGTGTTGGAGCCAAGATTTGGACACTGCCCTTCTGATTTCACTCTAGCTCCTGTAATATATTACCGGTATCCACAGTCAGCTTATCAGTTTCAGATAGCACAAAGATCAGAATACTATGGAAAAGAAGGATTGGGAACTATGAAGTGTAGATGTCAACAACAGTGATTTGCTGACAGGATGTCCCTAATTCTATCAGTACCTTAGTGGCTGACACAAGTTAACCCTGGATTTCTGAATTGGCTTGCAGGTGTGGAATTGAACTCTTGAGGACTTCCAGTAATTTGAAAGTGTTCAAGCCTGGTGCCAGTTACCTAATTTCTCAGAAAACTACACAGAAGATGACAGTTCTGTATCATTCTGGTATGGAAAGTGGAGAGGGGACATATTGTGTACTGCCATAAGAATTCCTAGCAGGTTTGAAATAGAATACAATCAAGCAAAAGGAAATAAAATAAAGTGAAATTAATCACTCTACTACAACTTCTTAACAAGAAAAGAATGAGCGATTGAATGCAATCCTTGATTATACATAGAAATAAGTTTAAAAAATATATTTATCTCACACTTTAACTTGATGACTTGTATATTATTGAATGAATATCTAATTACTTATGAAATTATGAATATATTCTACTCATTCATTTTGAACAAATTGTAATATTGACCTATTTACATATCAACTAAAAATGCAACCTTAAAATAAAAAAAATATTTCTTAGAATTTCAATTTTTAGAAAATATTAGCTATTGGTAGCTGTAATTAAATTTTTGTAACATTAACACTACTATTAATAATGCAGGATTTTTATTTAACCACATATGGTTCTAAGCATCCATTAGGTAATTGTTGCCCTCTTCAAATCACTGGGGTATTTTATTTATTTATTTTTTTTAAAGGGCTTCAAATGCTTGGCTTTATATATATATATATATTTATTTATTTATTTATAGCTGTGTGGGGTCTTCATTTCTGTGCAAGGGCTTTTTCTAGTTGTGGCAAGCGGGGGCCACTCTTCATCATGGTGCATGGGCCTCTCACTATCACGGCCTCTCCTGTAGCGGAGCACAGGCTCCAGACACGCAGGCTCAGCAGTTGTGGCTCACGGGCCTAGTTGCTCTGCAGCATGTGGCATCTTCCCAGACAAGGGCTCGAACTCATGTCCTCTGCATTAGCAGGCAGATTCTCCACCTCTGCACCACCAGGGAAGCCCAAAGGCTCCAGATGCGCAGGCTCAGTAGTTGTGGCTCATGGGCCTAGTTGCTCCGCGGCATGTGGGATCTTCCCAGACTGGGGCTTGAACCCGTGTCCCCTGAATTGGCAGGCAGACTCTCAACCATTGTGCGACCATGGAAACCCCCCTGGGGTATTTTTAAAAACATTATCTAGGCATTCCTAAAAATACTCCAAGAAATATTATTCCACTACATAGACATAGCACATCTGTCAAAAATACTGAATGTCTGGACACTATAGCAACATTCTATTTTAGAGTCAGGAATCAATTTAGTAAATAGAATCTTATAATGTGATACAATAATTGCAAGGGATAGAAATGTTCTGGGAAGATAAAACCGTAAGTGACAAAATGAGACAATTTTAAGTGAAACAATGTTTTTTCTAATGATAAAATCAGTTTATTTGGTGTCATTCAAAATACATTTTAATGTGCTGTTCGATTCTGTTTGCTAGTATTTGTTGAGTTTTGCATCTATGTTCATCAGTGATATTGGTCTGTAGTTTCCTTTCTTTGTGACATATTTGTCTGGTTTTGGTATCAGGGTGATGGTGGCCTTGTAGAATGAGTTTGGGAGTGTTCCTCCCTCTGCTATATTTTGGAAGAGTTTGAGAAAGATAGGTGTTAGCTCTTCCCTAAATGTTTAATAGAATTCGCCTGTGAAGCCATCTGGTCCTGGGCTTTTGTTTGTTGGAAGATTTTTAATCACAGTTTCAATTTCAGTACTTGTGATGTCTGTTTATACTTTCTGTTTCATCCTGGTTTGGTCTTGGAAGGTTGTGCTTTTCTAAGAATTTGTCAATTTCTTCAGGTTGTCCATTTTATTGGCATATAGTTGCTTGTAGAAATCCCTCATGATTCTTTGCATTTCTGCAGTGTCGGTTGTTACTTCTCTTTTTTCATTCCTAATTCTGTTGATTTGAGTCTTCTAATTAAAACGATCATACACCATGATCAAGAGGGGTTTATCCCAGGAATGCAAGGATTCTTCACTATAGGCAAATCAATCAATGTGATACACCATATTAACAAACTAAAGGATAAAAACCATATGATAATCTCAACAGACACAGAAAATGATTTTGACAAAATTCAACACCTATTTACGATAAAAACTCTCCAGAAAAAGGCATAGAGAGAACTTACCTCAACATAATAAAGGCCATAAATGACAAAACCACATCAAATATCATTCTCAATGTGGAACAACTGAAATCAATTCCTCTAAAATCAGGAAGAAGACAAGGATGCCCACTCTCACCACTATTATGCAACAGAGTTTTGGAAGTTTTAGCCACAGCAGTTAGAGAAGAAAAAGAAATAATAGGAATCCAAATCCGAAAAGAAGAAGGAAAGCTGTCACTGCTTGCAGATGACATGATACTATACATACAGAATCCTAAAGATGCTACCAGAAAACTACTAGAGCAAATCAATGAATCTGGTAAAGTAACAGGATACAAAATTAATGCACAGAAATCTCTGGCATTCCTATATACTAATGATGAAAAATCTGAAAGAGAAATTAAGGAAATACTCCCATTTACCACTGCAACAAAAAAAATAATATACCTAGGAAAATACCTACCTAAGGAGACAAAAACCTGTGTGCAGAAAACTATAAGAAACTGATGAAAGGAATTAAAGATAATATAAACAGATGTAGAGATATACCATGTTCTTGGACTGGAAGAATCAATATTGTGAAAATGACTATGCTACACAAAGCAATCTAAAGATTCAAAGAAATCCCAATCAAACAAACACTGGCATTTTTAGAGAACTAGAACAAAAAATTTCACAATTTCTATGGAAACACTAAAGACCCTGAATAACCAAAGTAATCCTGAGAAAGAAAAATGGTGCTGGAGGAATCAGGTTCCCTAACTTCAGACTATACTAGAAAGCTACAGTAATCAAGACAGTATGGTACTGGCACAAAAACAGAAATATAGGTCAATGAAACAGGATAGAAATCCCAGAGACAAACCCACGCACATATGGTCACCTTATCTTTGATAAAGGAGGCAATAATATATATTGGTGAAAAGACAGCCTCTTCAATAAGTGGTGCTGGGAAAACTGGACAGCTACATGTAAAAGAATGAAATTAGAACACTTCCTAACACCATACAGAAAAAGAAACTCAAAATGGATTAAAGATCTAAATGTAAGGTCAGACACTATAAAAATCTTAGAGGAAAACATAGGCAGAACACTCTATGACATACATCCCAGAAAGATCCTTTTTGGCCCACCTCCTAGAGAAATGAAAATAAGAACAAAAATAAACAATGAGACCTAATGAAACTTAAAAGCTTTTGCACAGCAAAGGAAACCATAAACAAGACAAAAAGACAACCTTTAGAATGGGAGAAAATATTTTCAAATGAATCATCAAAGAATTAATCTCCAAAATATATAAGCAGGTCATGCAGCTGAATATAACAAAACAAACACAATCCAAAATTGGCAGAAGACCTAAGTAGACATTTCTTCAAAGAGAAATATGCAAATCATTCCAAGAATGCTCAAACATCACTAATCATTAGAGAAATGCAAATCAAAACTACAATGAGGTATCACCTCACACCAGTTAGAATGGGCATCATCAGAAAATCTACAAACAACCAATGCTGGAGAGGGTGTGGAGAAAAGGGAAACGTCTTGCACTGTTGGTGGGAGTGTAAATTGATACAGCCACTTTGGAGAACAGTGTGGAGGTTCCTTAAAAAACTAAAAATAGAATTACGATATGATCCAGCAATCCCACTACTGGTTATATACCCAGGGAAAGCCATAATTCAAAAAGACACATGCATCCCAATGTTCATTGCAGCACTATTTACAATAGCCAGGTCATGGAAGCAACCTAAATGCCTATCGACAGATGAATGGATAAAGATGTGATACATATATACAATGGAATACTCAGCCATAAAAAGGAACGAAATTGAGGCATTTGTAGAGACGTGGATGCATCTATAGACTGTCATACAGAGTGAAGTAAGTCAGAAAGAGAAAAACAAATATCGTATATTAACGCATATATGTGGATCCAAGAAAAATGGTACAGATGAAGAACCAGTTTGCAGAGCAGAAATTGAGACACAGAAGTAGAGAAAAAAACGTATGGACGCCAAGGGGGGATGGGGATTGGTAAGCTGGGATGAAGTGAGAGAGTAGCATTGACATATATATACTACCAAATGTAAAATAGATAGCTAGTGGGAAGCAGCCGCATAGCACAGGGAGATCAGCTCGGTGCTTTGTGACCACCTAGAGGGGTGGGATAGGGAGGGTGGGTGGGAGATGCAAGAGGGAGGAGATATGGGGATATATATATATGTATAGCTGATTCACTTTGTTATATAGCAGAAACTAACACAACCTTGTAAATCAATTATACTCCAATAAAGGTGTTAAAAAATACATTTCGGACTAAGGCAAGAATGATACAAACCAGAAAATAGAATTAAAATGTCTACCTATATTTGTATAATACATATCTCATGAAATGTGCTTCTGACTTGTAATATCTCTTAAGGTTTTCACTAGTAAAGTTATAGAAATTTAGAACATAAATCTACAGATTAAAAACTACAAATGCACTCAAAATACGATGTTGGAATTTCAAAAAATTATTGGTCTGCAATAGTAACTATGTCATAGCTAATGATTAAACTGAAGACAGAAAATTGGTAATTAACAAATTCATGTTATATGGCCCTTTCACATATCTGCTGGAGAGTTTAAACTTTAGTATATAAATGGTCTTCCTTAGAGTTAGGAGAGTTTCTTGATATTTGTGGCCAAACGAAAATATTTTTGAGCCTTATGTAAATCTACCAGAATTCAGATTTCTCATTCACATCTGCAAAAACATTAGGTGAGTTAATTTTATCGCCAGCTTATTTGTGTAAATGACACGATTAAATAAAGAATCCCCCATAGTCGTCATGGACCACGTTTGGAGAGCATTGGCAGTGAGCCAGGCACCCCTCACCTTACGTAACTTCAAACAACCCTGTGAGCTGGAACTACTAGCATCCCCACTCTACAGACGGGAAACCAAGCTTGGAAACGGAATTGATAGAATTGCCATAGAATTATAGATAATTTAATTTTCAAATATACTTATGCTTCTTCCTTGCTATGTCTGAGTTATAACATATACAGGCCTTGGTATAGAACTAATGTAATAGTCTAACTCGTTTAGATTGGGGTTTCAAATGATCTCTTTCAGATGCATTTTATTACCTTCCTTAGAGGATTTGTCTGGTACCCACACTTTAAAAATGTACTCCTGGGCTATTAGAAAATTTACTAACTCCATCTTCAGGGTTAAGATTAGACATTAGTTGAAACAAATTCATCAAAATCTACCATTTTTACTACGGGTGAATAACTAGTGAGTAGGAATTAACCATGTGATAAATTTTGGGGGGGGATTTTATTGCAATGTAAAAATATGTTCAGCTTCGTATTATAAAATATACAACAGCTTGATACAACTAAAGGTAAACAGGTATGAGTCAAAC
Source organism: Hyperoodon ampullatus (assembly GCF_949752795.1). Taxonomy (NCBI): domain Eukaryota; kingdom Metazoa; phylum Chordata; class Mammalia; order Artiodactyla; family Ziphiidae; genus Hyperoodon; species Hyperoodon ampullatus. The sequence goes on from NC_136925.1 coordinate 7,445,375, forward strand.
TGAATAGTGATCAGAAGAACAAATGTCAGAATGACTAAACTCATCAGAAAGGGCATATGCTTTTATTTCTCTTGGATAAATATCTAGGAGTGAACAGCCTGAGTCATCTGGTGGGTATATGTTTAACATTTTGAGAAACTATGAAGCTGTTTTCCAAAGTGGTTGTACTGTTTTACATTCCTACTGGCAAAATGTATGAGAGTTATGAGAGTTTCAGTTTCTCCACATCCTTGCCAACATTGAGAAGAGGTGAATAGTGGTACCTAATTGTGGTTTTAATTTGCATTTCCTCATGACTAATAATACTGAGCATCTTTCCTTAAGTCTATTTATCTTCTTTATTCTGTTATAATTTTTTACTTAGTTAAAAGATTGGTTAAAATCTTTTGCCCATTGATTTTTTGGGGATGTCTGTTTTCTTATTATTGAGGCTTGAGAGTTTTTTATATACTCAGGATACAAGTTCTTTAACAAATATATCATTTGCAAACACTTTCTCCAGTCTGTGTCATGTCTTTTCATTCAACAGGGTATTTTAAAGACTTGGACACAAATGTTCAGAGAAGCTTTATTTGCAAAAGCCAAAATCTGGAAACAATCCAAATACACATCAGCAGGTGAGAGGATTAACAAATTGTGGTATCCAAACACTAGAATAGTATTCAGTAGTAAGAAGGAATGAACTGTTGATATGTGTAATAAAATGAATGATCCTCAACATAACTATACTGAGTGGAAGAAGCCAGAAGAAAAAAGTGTACATACTTTATGATTCCATTTATATAAAATACTAGAAAATGCAGATAAATCTATAGTGAAAGAAAACAGATAAGTGGCTGCCTGGGAATAGGGGTTAGGGAATGGGAAGGATTATACTAAGGCACAAAGAAATGTTTGGAGGTGATGGACACCTTAATTGTCTTGCTTGTAATGGTGGTTTTATGGGTTTATACATATGCCTAAACTTACAAATTGTACACTTTGAAAATGTGCAGTTTATTGTATGTCAATTATACCTCAATAAAGCTGTTTAAAAACATCAGCAGAAAGTTTGCATTATACTTAATTTGTTTGTGTTTTTAGTTGAATCACCAACCAAAAAAAAGGAAAGACAAAAAAAATTAAAGAGTACATAGCACTCCATGAAAATTTATACTGCATCTCATTTATATTGTTATAACACGATGTGGCTCATTCTAAGGCAAAACATTACCAGTGTAAAGAGATAAACTTCTTACCCTTCCCCTATAAACTCTAAGATGAATAGAATTCCATTCTGAAAGATTCATTTTAGACAACAATGTATCATAAAATTCTCAGTATTTATACTGACTGCAAGAAGAACATATTATGAAAACATTAGCTTTCATGGAAAACATAATAAATTCTGTCCTTGGCAAGGCATGTAATTAAAAGTTTAAAAAAATACCACCAGCCAGTCATTAATTTCATGTGTCAGGTCATACAATAAGAAATGATTTGTTTTTTCAGTTGGCTGATTAAAATGGAAGAATATTAATAAAGAACAGTGCAAGGTAGAGAAGGTCAACAGGATCATTTTAGGAAAGGATATAAATTTCACCTAGTGTTATTGGCATGTTTTCTGGGTTTTCTCTTTTAAGGCCCTTGAAATACACAGCATAGTCCTTAACACTGAGCTAAACAGGATCATATTTCAGCAGAGGCGGGAGGTGGTTTCCATTAGATCTGCTAGAAGTAGCCGCAATTTACAGCTCACCACTCACGGGTAGCAGACAGTCCAGGATGGTTCTCCAAATCTCCACTCTCCGTCAGTGCTCTCCTTCAGATTCCGCAGAGAAAGGAAAAGGGTTTACGGTCCTGGCTCCATTAGTTCTTTGTTCTTATATTTTTTTCCCCAGAAAATGGATCATCTTTTCAGTTTATCTGAGTTCCCTAGCCATAGCCTGTGAACTGAAATAAATATTTTCATCCTACATTGCTATCGAATCTTACTTGATTTTTCTTGTCGCCTTCCTCAATCTTATCTGCTGTTCATTTGCTGATTCAAACCAGTTTGGAATGTTTAAAATAAGATTAAAATTGCTGCTACTACGGAGACTGGAGAAAAAGAAATTCTGTACTGCCTGCTTCCTTTTTTCCAAAGTTGCTAAGAGTGCTTTAGCCTTTGATTTAGATTTTTATTTTGCAACACACCTTCTTATCTTCCTCTATAGGTAATTGTGGATATATAATTATCAGATAATTATAATTTAGTAAATTTCCCTTAGTATTTTCAATGACAGTGGAACTTCTCAAAAGTGAGCTTATAAGAATTTATAGGGCTTCCCTGGTGGCGCAGTGGTTGAGAGTCCGCCTGCCGATGCAGGGGACACGGGTTCGTGCCCCGGTCCGGGAAGATCCCACATGCCGCGGAGCGGCTGGGCCATGGCTGCTGAGCCTGCGTGTCTGGAGCCTGTGCTCTGCAACGGGAGAGGTCACAACAGTGAGAGGCCCACGTACCGCAAAAAAAAAAAAAAAAAAAAAAAAAGAACTTATATGTGTTCTCCAGGCATAGTCAATATTTAATGACAGTGTAAATTACTTCCTAATAATTAAGGCATACTTCGACTTGAATACAGGAGACATCTTTATTTGGGCTAGAGCATAAAACTCAAAATGTCCTTTTGTTTTAATAAACTTAATTTAGAAGATAAGATTTACAGAAAATTTGTGAAGATAGTACAAGCAGTTCCCATAAACTCTGCAACTAGTTCCAATTTTGTTAACATTTGTCATGACTATGATACATTTGTCACAACTAATGAACCAATATTGACACATTACTAACTAAACTTTATAATTTATTTAAATCACTAACCTAATGTCCTTTTTCTGTTCCAAGATTCCATCTAGGACATCACACTACATTTAATCATCATGTCTCCCTAGGCTCCTTTGACTGTGACAGTTCCTCAGACTTCCCTTCTTTCTTTCTTTCTTTTTTTTCCTTGATAACTGATAACTTTGAGTTTATTGGGTTTATTGGATGCTCTACTTGTGGCTATATTGGGGTTATGAGTTTTTGAAAGGGCAAACAGAGAAGTAAAATGCCATTTTCATTATATCATATCAAGGGTACTTGCTATAAACATGATTTATCACTGATGACGGTAACGTTGATTACTTCATTGAGGCTGTATTTGTCAAATTTTTCACTTATAAGGATATCTCTTCTCCCTCCCCCCATACTCAGTGCACCCAGCACTCAAAGGGGTAGTGTGTTAAGTTCCATGTCCTTGAGGGGGAAGAGCTACATAAATTATTTGAAATTCTGTAGAGATTTGTCTCTTTCCCCTCATTTATTACTTAATCACTTATTTATATCAGTATAGACTCATGGGTATTTATTTTGTACTTCAGGGTATAATACAATATTATTTTATTTTTTCATTCAAGTTGCTCCAGCTTTAGCCATTCAGAGCTCATCACTGGGCTCCTGTGTCACTTTCTCCTACCCCCATCATTTTGTGTTTTGAGCACTTCCTTACTTCCTGGCACTTCAAGATGATCCAGCCTCATCTTGTATTTTTCCTGTCCCAATCCCAGAATTATCCATTTCTCTAAGGAGACTTGGTTTCTCTTTTAAGAGAGTGTTATTAGAAACTAAAATCTGGACATTAAGTGTGCTTATTGATACTGAAATGTTACTGCTTCTAAGACTCCTGTTGACAAAGCTAGAGTCATAGGATATAGTTAAAGTTTCCACTCTTCCACCTCCTAACCATCTTATCTCTTTTGTACTTGGGTTGATGCACATGTTGGACTCACAAATTCACATTCATCAATAACCTGAACTCCAGTTCAACTGGTTTCTTTTATCACATATAATGAGGAAAACTTAATGAAACATTGAGGACAATTTTACTCCTTGAAGGAAGCCTACTTAAAAATCTTGAGAGGCAGCCCAAGCAGTCCTCCTTCAATCCAATTTATTTGATATAGTGTACTACACTTAAAACAAATATGAGGAGAGTCTAAATAAATAAATAAATAAATAAAAGAATAAGTAGATAAGGAATGATTTTGGAAAAAAGTTTAATGGAACTAATGGAGAAGAGAAAGGTCAGAATAAGCCAGGTGCTATTTTCCTCATTTTTTAATAAGGCTGAATTCTTCTTTTAGATGCTAAAACTTAGGATAAAATTGACTGCTACATATAGGTCAATTAAAGAGGATGGGCCATAACAATAATTGCATATCAAAATTATAATCCTCCAAAACTTATCAATTATAAGTCTCTGAAAAGCAATTAAGGTTAAAGAAGGTTGCTTATGATGAAAACATACTGCAACAGAAATGAATTTTTCTAATATTGTTACACTGAGAAACCCAACAAGCAGGTGAATACTCACAAGAATATTGCCTTGGTAAAGGAGTTAAGTTAGCCTTACCCTAGTCTAATCTGGACCCACTCTAACAAAGCTTAAAAGACAGTCACAAAGGAGTCAAAAGGTTCAAAAAATCTAATATTCTTTTAGGGAATACAACAAAATCTAGCAAGGAAAAAAGTGAAATTCAAATTGTTCACCATCCAATTATCATTCAACCATACATTCTAAGAAGCAGGAAAATATGATCCATAACTAAGACACAAAACAATCAACAGAAAGAGATCCAGAAATGGCAAAGTTTGTGTTTTCTAAATTATTATTAATTGAATTTTTCTCCTTGTGAGAAATCTACTCAATGTGATTTTGTTTTATTCTTGTTGGTAAAATTCTCATACATTGCTGGTGGGAATGAAAAATGCCACAGCCACTTTAGAAAACATTTTGGATGTTCTTAATAAGTTATACTTACACTTACCATAAGATCCAGCTATCCCTAACTGGATTCTCTTAGGTATTTACTCAAGAGAAATGAAAACATATGTTCACACATATATTTGTATATAAATGTTCATAATAGCCAAATCATTGATGGTACCCAGTTGCCCATCAACATGTGAGTGAGTAAACAAATCATGCTATATCTGTATAATGGACTACTACTCACTAATAAAAAGGAACAAACGACTGATACACACAACATGGATGAGTCTCAAGGTCATTACTCTAAGTCAAAGAAGCCAAATACAGACATTTATAAAACATTACAAGAAAAAGCACATCCCTAGTGACTGAAAGCAAATCTGAGTTTGTCAGAGGCTGAAGTTGAGGGAAGGAAATTGACTACAAAGTGGCATAAGGGAATATGTACACATGGATATATATTTTTCAAAACTCACTGAATTTTACACTTAAAATCGGAGAATTTTTTTGTATGTAAACTTTACCTCAATAAACTGAGTGAAAATAAGTGGAACAGATTTGGGGGTAGATCAAGTTTCTAAGACTTGAGATGGCCTGACCAAATTTTAAGTCAACTGTTCTTAAAAGAGAAACAAATTGGTAGTAAAAATCAATAGTAAATAACTGCTTGTGGTAGATAAAGCTCCTTGAATTAACATCAAACATGGGAAAATGTCTGCTTACATTCAAAGAAAGCCTTGAAATAGCACCAAGTAAACTGATAGGCAGTAAAATTGGCAAAAAGAAACACTATTCCAGTATATTATGAAAACTAAGAATTCCTGTGTTCTAATGCATACTGGAGAATTCAAATCCCTACTCTTTTGTGAAGGATAAAATGAGTAATTTTTCTAGGAAAGTAATCATGTTCTCTCCTGCAGGAGTTAAACCATTTGAAATTGAGGAGGGGAGAGGTGTTGTCAAAGTTTTAACAAAGTCTGAAGGTAAAAAGTTTAATAAGAATTTTAGGTGCCAGTCATTCTGTACAATCTTATGGAATATGGGTAGATCTCAAGTACTCGTCAGACCAAAACAAGGAAACCATCTCAATCTTACATCATATTTCCTTTTAACGTAGGCTCTGCAGGAGTGCAGGTCTCCCAGTACATCTTTCATTGTTCCCAGAGTATTGGCCCTGAGAAGCCAAAACCTTCTCCAAATCAATGAAAATAATTTAAAAACCCAACAAAACGTTTGGGTCTTTTAAAATAAAAACTAAAAGATCTCTGATGTTTGTGAATGATTCCTTCTATTTATCATTGAAGGCTGGAATTACTTAAAGCATATCTGCTTCATTTTTCTTTAATGGAAGTCTCCCAAAGGTCAGAGAAGTTCTGAGAAATCAAGTCCTGAAATTTTCTTGGCCTTCTGGGCTATTGAAGCTGGACTGAGTTATGTTTATTAAATCCATCTCGATATTTTTTGGCAATCAGTTTCTCACACCTTGAGTTTAGAAATCTGGGAATCACTGGCATGCAAAACTTCAAAGTATATGAAGCTAATTTTTCATAAGCCAACATGCCTAATTAGTGGTATTACTTTTTGAAAAGTTTTCATTACTGATCCCCTTGGGATACATTCATGGAAAAAGCATTTAAAATGATGTCTATCCTCTGAAACCCTATTGTTAAGGCTGCAGGCAGATGTTTTTGTAAACAATTGGCCCTTGAAGGTGTCCTTGGAGCCAAGAAGCTCATGTTTCATTGGACCAAGAGAAGAAGCACATTCCAGAGTTGAGGATCCTCTGAGGACAAAACTGTGAGTCAATGTTCACCACATTATATCATTAATCAGCTTGATTCAAATGATGTCATAAATTCAAGGTCAAAAAGAACCAATAAATTCCACATCCAAGGACCTGCTTTTACAGCTTCTAGAGTATCCTGTGAAATTTTCCTTCTAATTTTAAAAATTGAGACAATAATTATGAACTATAAAATTCGAAGACCAACTATAAGTCAAGAGTTTAGTGTTATAATAACAACAGGATAGAACTAAATGCATCTAACAATCAACATAATTATGATTACAAGATAAGGTAAGTAGTCATAAATAGAAACTAACAATGAGATTGGTGACATTTACACAACTGATTTGAGCATTTTTAAATCATTTAAAAGGTGATTGGTAGGCTCGGCTGAAAACGAAACTGCTCAGAGCTTCCACTCAAGACATTGTAACAAAAACCACCTGAAGTGCAAGTTAAAAACATGATTCCTGAACATCATCCCAGTAGGGATGCCAGATAAAATATAGGATACAGTTAAATTTGAATTTCATGTAGATGATAATTGTATTCCTATATTTTATTTCACATAAACAATGAATACTTGTATTTCTATATATATTTTTTTCTAAATCTGGCCATATACAGAGAACAAACCAAAATTTTTTATTAGAATCCCAGAGGATTCTTAATATCAGGAAAGTTGGAGAAATATTGCTGGAGGTAAATGCTGACTTTTTTCTTCCCCAGTAAGGAATGCCCAAAGCATAAGGTTCCAGGGACTTCTACAGACAGGTGTGCCCAAAATCCACACTTTGGAAATTCCAAATCAATTTAAACTGAATATGAGGAAACACCTCTCCTCATTTGAGTTAGAATTATTTTCCTTTATGGAGGAATAAAATCAGGCAACGTAGCCTGGGTTTTAGACTCCAGGTAGGAAGGGAGAAGCAGAAAGGAGGTTGAGTCCTTGTATGGACTAGGGTAGAAGGTAAATGGTGTAATTTCCCTGTCACTTAATCTCCTTCTCCTTTCCTCCTGTTCTTTTCCACAGTAGTTGTACATGGAGAATTACCCGAATTATGTGTATCAGCTGCAACCCCAGCCCTTCTCCAATACAAGAGGGAGTTCCCTCCAAGAGCGAATGCTCATGGGAATGTTAAATGGCAAAGGTTAAATGTGTTCTTTTGAAACTTTTCAAATTTTTTTTGGCTATGGAACATTTCAAACATATACCAACATAGAATAATATCAGACACCAAAATATGTAACATGTTGCTTCAATAATGATAAACTCATGCCAATCTTCTTTTATTTATATTCATTGCCATCATGTACAGCCCCATTATTCTAAAAAGATCTATATCTTTTCATTTCATACATGTGCCTGTGTGTGCATGTATATATGTGTATGTGTGTGTATATATGCACGTATATATTATCAGACAAATTAAGAAACATATTATGTTATATATATATATATATATATATTTGAGACTGTACCTCTAAAAGATAAGGAATTTAAAAAACATTATGCCAAAAATATCAATAATCCTTAATGTCATAAAATATATGACAGTGTTCAAATTTCTTTGATTCTATTTTTAACTACTTCAAATGGAAGTGCTTATAAACTCCATATATTGCAGTTGATTAATATATCCTTTTATAGATCTCCTTTTTTTTCCCCTTGCAATTCATTTGTTAAAGAAACCAAGTTATTTTCCCTTTAGAGTTTCCCACATTCTGGATTTTGCTGATTGCATTCTTGTAGTGTTGTTTAACAGGTTTCTCTGAGTTAACAATGGAATGAGAAGCTTGAGAGAGAGAGGACCAAGATGGTGACATAGGAAGCTCCTGAGTTCCCCTGCTTTCATGGATGCATCAGCTGTATAGCTATTCACATGGCATTTTCCAATGAAAGAAATACAGAAACTAGCTGAGTGGCTTCTACACATTGGGCCAGTGAGAAGGTACACAATGAAATGGGTAGGAAAACCTGAGACACAGTCTGATCATAAACCCCATGCCTGGCCCAGGGTCATACAATCTGAAAAGAATGCCCCGTTCCCAGTTTCTCCCTGAGGAGCAAAGGATTTGACCACACAATCAGCATCCCAAATTTAAAACTTTCACCTGAGGGCTGGACCTCCCCAAAACAGCTACCTCTGAAAGCCAAAGAGTGTAATCTATGATACCCACAAAACTATACCAAAAAAGAAGCAGTTGTTAATGTGAGAGCACTCACTGTGGCTGTCCCCCAGGGTTTAGCACAGAGGAAGCAGACAAAATTCACCCATCACCCAGTGTTTTCCTGAAAACAGATTTATCTGCATACTTAAAAAGCTACCTAGCAAGAATAAGCTACTCAGCAAAGTTGTCCTCCAAAACTGAACAAATGATAAAAAAGAGTTTTCCAGACACACATATTCTGCTGGATTTCATTACAACTAGACCAGCCTTACAAGAAATGTTAAAAGATCTCCATGCTGAAAATAAAGGAAGCTAATTAGTAACAGGAAAACATGGGTAGGTATTGTTGACTGAAAAAAAAATGCACAACTTAAAAGTTGTGAGTTATGTTTTATTCGGGGACTTTACTGAGGACAATAGCCCAGGGACAGCCTCTCAGATAGCTCTGAGGAACTATTCCAAAGAGGTAAGGGAAGAGCCAGGTTATATAGGAGTTTTCCTGAAAACAAACAAACAAAAAACAAACAAATATGGTTTAAGATAAAAATATTACTGCTAATCACAAAAAACAGACATTTCAAGTTAATGATTTTAATGCTTTTTTGCATATGGGAAGATGCAAGAATCTGGGCTCATTGAAATTATTCCTTTGATAGGCATCTTAACTATCTAGGGCCAGTATTCTGTTTTTCTCCATCCTGAATTCCCCTCAAGGCTCACCACCTAGGGGTGGTTGCTGTGACTGATGGCTTGTTGGCGGGTAACATTCATTATTTACTGAAATGGCAGGCAACGTTTTTTGTCCACAGTATAAAATTCGCTGATAAATATAAATATATAGTTAAATTCAGAACATCCTAATGTTACAGTGCTGGTGGATAAATCACTTTATGATTCATTTCACTGTATGAAGGTTAAAAGACAGAAGTATTAAAAATAACTATAAGTGTAATAATTAATGAATGGATAGTGTAAAAAGATGTAAATTGTGACATGAAAAACATAAAAGGAGAGTGGGAGTGTAAAAATCTAGAACTCTGTACTATGCTTGAAGTTAAGCTGTTATTGGTTTAAAATAGAACGTTATAAATATGTTTTATGTAATTCTCATGGAAATCACAAAACAAAAGCCTATAATAGACATGCAAAAGATAAACAGAAAGGAATCAAAGCATACCACCTCACAAAATCATCAAATCATAGGGAAATAGAACAAGAGAAGAAAGGAATAGAGGAAATACAAAAAAGTCAGAAAATAGTAAAAAAAAATGGTAATAGTAAGTTCATACTTATCAATAATTATGTTAAATATAAATGACTTAAATTTTCCAATCAAAAGTCATAGAGTGGCTGAATGGATTTTTAAAAAAGAGACTCAGCTAATTATATTCTGCCTATAAGAGGCTCTTCAGCTTTCAGGAACATACAGACTGAAAGAGAAAAAATAGGAAAATATTTTCCATGCAAAGGGAAACCCACAAAAAACAGGAATAATTATATCAGACAAAATAGAATTTAAGCCAAAGACTGTAACAAGAGATAAAGAAGGTCATTATGTGACAGAAAATAAGTCAGACAGAAAAAGGCAAATACTGCATGGCAAATACTCCATTCACTTACTATGTGGAATATAAATTTATAAAACCCCCTCAAACTCATAGAAAAGTGGTTGCCAGGGACTGGGGGTGGGAATGGGGGAAATAGGGAGAGGTTGGTAAAGGTATACATTTTCAGGAATAAGATGAATTAGGTCTGAGGATCTATTAACGTAGTGACTATAGTTAACAATACTGTACTGTATAATTGAAATTTGCTAAGAGAGTAGAACTTAAATGTTCTCACCCAAATAAAATAAAAGGTAAATACGTGAGATGATGGGCGTTTTAATTAACTTGATTTGGAGAATCCTTTCACAATGTGTTTGTATATCAAATCATCAGTTTGTATGCTTTAAATATCTTACAATTTTATTTGTTAACTATGCCTCAATAACACTGAAAGATATTTTTTTTAAAAGTTGTTAGAAAGAAAAAGAGGGAAAAAGAAAAGAGAGGGCAATATAGGAAAGGTTAATGAGTATGGAGAACAAGTAAAGAGAAAACCAAGAAGCTAGTGTGGAGAGTAATTGTGGAAATATAAATGAGACAGGAGAATAGAAATCCGGGAGAATATGTCACTTTCACTCACTTGTTTTTCCTATAGAAAATGAGATATGTATTCAGGGACACTCTAAGACATATGTGGCCAAACTCATACAGCGCTCAGTAGGAATTGTGGTTAATATTGACATTTAAACCTCACATAAAGATGACACCCTTACTTTTTTTAAAAAAATTTTTTATTGGAGCATGTTGTCAGTTTCAGGTGTACAGCAAAGTGAATCAGTTATACATATAAACATATCTATTCTTTTTTTAGATTCTTTTCCCATATAGTCCATTACAGAGTATTGAGCAGTGTTCCCTGTGCTATACAGTAGGTCCTTATTAGTTAACTATTTTATGTATAGTAGTATATATATGTCAATCCCAATCTACTAATTTATCCCTCCCCTGCTTACCCCTAGTAACCATAACTTTATTTCTATATTGGTGACTTTACTTCTGTTGTGTAAATAAGTATATTTGTACACTTTTGTTAGATTACATGTATAAGTAATATCATATGATAATTTGTCTTTCTTTGTCTGACTTAACTTCACTCTGTATGACAATCTCTAGGTCCACCCATGTTGCTGCAAATGGCATTATTTTGTTCTTTTTTATGGCTGAGTAATATTCCATTGTATATATGTACCACATCTTCTTTTATCCATTCTTCTGTTGATGGACATTAAGGTTGCTTCCATGTCCTGGCTATTGTAAATAGTGTGGCAATGAACACTGAGGTGCATGTGTCTGTTTGAATTATGGTTTTCTCTGGGTATAGGCCTAGGAGTGGGATTGCTGGGTCATATGATAGTTCTATTTTTAGTTTTGAAGGAACCTCCATACCGTTCTCCATAGTGGCTCTACCAATTTACATTCCACCAGAAGTGTAGGAGGGTTTCCTTTTCTCCACACCCTCTTCACCACTTATTGTTTGTAGATATTTTGATGATGGCCATTCTGACCAGTGTGAGGTGATACCTCACTGTAGTTTTGATTAGTATTTCTGTAATAATTAGTGCTGTTGAGCATCTTTTCATGTGCCTTTTGGTCATCTGTATGTCTTATTTGGAGAAATGTCTATTTAGATCTTCCACCCGGTTTTTGATTGGATTGTTTGTTTTTTCGATATTGAGGTGTGTGAGTTGTTTGTATATTTTGGAGATTAATCCCTTGTTAGTTGCTTCATTTGTAAGTGTTTTCTCCCACTCTGAGTGTTGTCTTTTCGTCTTATTTATGGTTTCCTTTGCTGTGCAAAAGCTTTTAAGTTTAATTAGATCCCATTTGTTTATTTTTGTTTTTATTCTCATTACTCTAGGAGGTGGGTCAAAAAAGATCTTGCGGCGACTTATGTCATAGAGTGTTCTGCCTATATTTTCGTCTAAGAGTTCTATAGTGTCTGACCTTACATTTAGGTCTTTAACCCATTTTGAGATTATTTTTTGTGTGTGGTGTTAGGAAGTGTTCTAATTTCATTCTTTTACATGTAGCTGTCCAGTTTACTCAGCACCACTTATTGAAGAGATTGCCTTTTCTCCATTGTATTCTTGCCTACTTTGTCATAGATTAGGTGACCATAATGCATGGGTTTATCTCTAGGCTTTCTATCCTGTTCCATTGATTTATATTTCTGTTTCTGTGTCAGTACTATAAGGTTTTGATGACTAACTCCAGCTCTGTTTTTCTTTCTCAAGAATCTCAAGATTCTTTCTCAAAAATAGCTTTAGCTATTTGGGGTCTTTTGTGTTTCCATATAAACTGTAAAATTTTTTCATCTAATTCTGTGAAAAATGCCATTGGTAATTTGATAGGTTGCATTGAATCTGTAGAATGCTTGGGTAGTATAGTCATTTTCACAATATTGATTCTTGCAACCTAAGAACATGGTATATCTCACCATCTGTTTATTTCATCTTTAATTTCTTTCACCAGTGTCTTATAGTTTTCTGTGTACAAGTCTTTTGCCTCCTTAGGTAGCTTTATTATTAGGTATTTTATTCTTTTTGTTGCAGTGGTAAATGGGATTGTTTCCTTACTTTCTCTTTATGATCTTTCATTGTTAATGCATAGGAATGTAAGAGATTTCCGTGTGATAATTTTGTATCCTGCTGCTTTACCAAATTCATTGATGAGCTCAAACAGTTTTCTGGTGGCATCTTTGGGATTTTCTATGTATAGCATCATGTCATCTGAAAACAGTGATAGTTTTACATCCTTCTTTTTTTCCAATTTGGATTCTTTTATTGCTTTTTCTTCTCTGATAGCTATGGCTAGGACTTCCAAAACTATGTTGAATTATAGTGGTGAGAGTGGACATCCTTGTCTTATTCCTCATCTTAGAGGAAATTCTTTCAGTTTTTCACTATTTTCACCCATGTTTGTTGTGGGTTTTGTTGTATATGGCCTTTATTATATTGAGGTAGGTTCCCACTATACCCACTTTCTGGAGAGTTTTTATCACAAATGGGTGTTGAATTTTGTTGAAAGCTTTTTCTGCATCTATTGAGATAATCATATGGTTTTTAATCTTCAATTTGTTAATATGGTGTATCACACTGATTGATTGATATGTTGAAGAATCCTTGCATTCCTGGGGTAAATCCCACTTGATCATGGTGTATGATCCTTCTAATGTGTTGTTGGATGTGTTTGCTAGTACTTTTTGTGAGTATTTTTGTGACTATGTTTATCATTGGTATTGGCCAGTAATTTTTGTGTGTGTGTGATATCTTGTCTGGTTTTGGTATCAGGATGATAGTGGCCTTGTAGAATGAGTTTGGGAGTGTCCCCCTCTCTGCAAATTTTTGGAAGAGTTTGAGAGGGATAGGTGTTAGCTCTTTTCTAAATGTTTGATAGAATTTGCCTGTGAAGCCATCTGGTCCTGACCTTTGTTTTTTGGAAAAATTTTATTCACAGTTTCAATTTCATTATTTGTGAATGGTCTTTTTATAGTTTTCTATTCCATCCTGGTTCAGTCTTGGAATATTGTACTTTTCCAAGAATTTGTCCATTTCTTCCAGCTTGTCCCTTTGATTGGCATATAGTTGTTTGTAGTAGTCTCTTATGATCCTTTGTATTTCTGTAGTGTCCTTTGTAACTTTTCCTTTTATATTTCTAATTCTATTGATTTGAGTCCTCTCCCTTTTTTTCCTTGATGAGTCTTGCTAAAGGTTTATCAATTTTCTTTATCTTCTCAAAGAACCACTTTTAGTATTATTGATCTTTGCTATTGTTTTCTTCATTTCTGTTTCATTTATTTCTGCTCTGATTTTAATGTTTTCTTTCTCCTTCTACTAACTTTGGGTTTTCTTTATTCTTCTTTCTCTAGTTGCTTTAGGTGTAATGTTGGTTTGTTTATTTGAGATTTATCTTGTTTCCTGATGTAGGATTGTATTGCTATAAAATTTCCCCTTAGAACTGCTTTTGCTACATCCCATAGGTTTTGGGTAGTCGTGTTTTCATTGTCATTTATTTCTAGGTATTTTTTGATTTCCTCAATGATCTCTTGGTTTTTAGTAGCATATTGTTTAGCCTCCATTTGTTTGTGTTTTTTTTTCCTGTAATTGATTTCTAATCTTGTAGCATTGGGTTGGAAAAAATGCCTGATATGAGTTCAATTTCTTAAATTTGCTGAGGCTTCATTTGTCACCCAATTTGTGATCTATCCTAGAGAATGTTCCATGTGCACTTGAGGAGAATGTATTCTGCTGCTTTTGGATGGAACGTACTATAAATATCCATTAAGTCTATCTAGTCTAATGTGTCACTTAAGGCTTGTGTTTTCTTAATTTTCTGTCTTGATGATCTATGCATTTATATAATTGGAGTGTTAACATCCCCCACTGTCATTGTGTTACTATTGATTTCCCCTTTTATGGTTGTTAGCATTTGCCTTATGTATTGAGGTGCTCCTATTTTGGGTGCATACATATTTACAATTGTTATGTCATATTCTTGGATTGATCCCTTGATCATTATGTAGTGTCCTTCCTTGTCTCTTGTAATAGTCTTTATTTTAAAATCTATTTCATAAGATGTGATTATTACTACTCCAGCTTTCTTTTGATTACATTTGCATGGAATATCTTTTTCTATCCCCTCACTTTCAGTCTTTATGGGTCCCTAGGTCTGAAGTGGGTCTCTTGTAGAGATCATATATATGGATCTTGTTTTTATTTTTATTTTATTTATTTATTTATTTATTTATTTATTTTTGACTGAATTGGGTCTTCGTTGCTGCACGTGGGCTTTCTCTAGTTGCAGCAAGTGGGGGTTACTCTTCATTTTGGTGCATGGGCTTCTCATTGTGGTGGCTTCTCTTGTTGTGGAGCACAGGCTCTAGGCACGTGGGCTTCAGTAGTTGTAGCATGCGGCCTCAGTTGTTGTGGTTCACAGCCTCTAGAGTGCAGCCTCAGTAGTTGTGGCAAATGGGCTTAGTTGCTCCATGGCATGTGGATTCTTGCTGGACCAGGGCTCAAACCCATATCCTCTGCATTGACAGGCTGATTCTTAACCACTGTGCCACCAGCAAAGTCCCTGGATCTTGCTTTTATATCCATTCAGCCAGTCTGTGTCTTTTGGTTGGAGGATTTAATCCATTTACATTTATGGTAATTATCAATAAGTATGTTCCTATTGCCATTTTATTGTTTTGAGTTTGTTTTGGTAGGTCTTTTTCTTCTCTCGTGTTTCGCACCTAGAGAAATTTCTTTAGCATGTTTTGTAAAGCTGGTTTGGCTGTGCTGAATTTGCTTAGCTTTTGCTTGTCTGTAAATGTTTTGATTTCTCTGTCAAATCTGAATGAGATGCTTGCTGGGTAGAGTAATCTTGGTTGTAGGTTATTAACGTTCATCACTCTAAATATGTCCTGCCACTCTCTTCTAGCCTGCAGAGTTTCTGCTGACAAATCAGCTGATAACTTCATAGGGATTCTCTTGTATGTTATTTTCTGCTTTTCCCTTGCTGCTTTTAATATTTTTCCTTATTTTTAATTTTTGTTAGTTTGATTAATATGTGCCTTGGCATGTTTCTCCTTGGGTTTATCCTGTATGGGACTCTCTGAGCTTCCTGGACTTGACTGGCTATTTCTTTTCCCACATTCAGGAAGTTTTTGACTATAATCTCTTCAATTATTTTCTCAGGGCCTTTCCCTTTCTCTTCTTCTTCTGGGACCTCTATAATTCGAATGTTGGTGTGTTTAATGTTGTCCCAGAAGTCTCTGAGACTGTACTCATTTGTTTTCATTTTTTTCCCCCTTATTCTGCTCCTCGGTAGTCATTTGCACCATTATATCTTCCAACTCACTTATCCTTTCTTCTGCCTCAGTTATTCTGCTATTGATTCCTTCTAGTGTATTTTTCATTTCAGGTATTGTGTCGTCTATCACTGACTGTTTGTTCTTTATTTCTTCTAGGTCCTTGTTAAATATTTCTTATATCTTCTCTATCTGTGCCTCTATTCTATTTCTGAGATCTTGGATATCTTTATTATTATTACTCTGAATTCTTTTTCGGGTATATTACCTATTTCCTCTTCACTTATTTGTTCTTGTGGGATTTTACCTTGCTCCTTCATCTGCAACATATTTCTCTGTCATCTCATTTTGTCTAACCCACCATTTTTATGGTCTCCTTTCTACAGGCTGCAGGGTTGTAATTCCTCTTGATCTGTTGTCTGCTCCATGGTGAGTGAGGTTGGTCCTGGTGCCTGTGTAGGTTTCCTGGTGGGAGCAACTGATGCCTGCACTCTGGTGAGTGGAGATCAGTCTTTTCCTCTGAGGGGCAGGGCCATGTCAGGTGGTGTGTGTTGGGATGTCTGTGAGCTTAGCATGATTTTAAGCAGCCTGCTGCTGGTGGCTGAGTCTGTTTTCCTATCTTGCTGGTTGTGTGGTATGAGGTTATCAGCACTAGAGCTTGCAGGTAGTTGGGTGGAGCTGGGTCTTGGTGATGAGATGGATACCTCATGGAGAATGCATGACAATTAATATTTCCTGAGCTTGTGAATTCTCTGGTAACCCAGCATCCTCGACTTGACACTCTCACCCCAGAGGCCCTGGACCAACCCCTGGCTGGGGAGCCAAGAGCACACAAGACATGTAGTGCAGCCAGAGAAAAAAGAAAGAAAAGCAAGAAAAAAGAAAAGAAAACAGACAAACAGAACCCAAGAGAAATAGCAAAGACAAAAACAAACACGCAGTAGCAACAGCAACACAACGCACACACAGAAAAAAAAATAGAAGAAAGAAAACAGACACACCAAATCCAAGACAAATGATAACAACAAAACTAAACTAACAGAAACAAACAAGAAGCAGACTGAAAAGGAAAAGAAAAAACAACCCCAAAAACCAAAAACTAAAAAAACACCCAAGAGAGCAAACAAAGAACTGAAAAATGAGAAGACTCAATGAGGACTAAACTAACAAAAACAAAAAATGGAAAATAAAATGAAAACAGAAAGCAAATAAAAAAAATCGAAGAAAACATAAAATAAACACATAAAAACAATCAAAAAAAGAAAAAGATACAATATAATAAAATAGAGTAAAAAAAAGAACCAAAAACACCAAAAAACAAAAAATGCAAAACAACAAAAAGTAAAAATAGGAAAATTAAAAAATATATATTAAAAAATATTTTTGAAAATGAAAACAAAAAATAAAAATTAAAAATATTAAAAACAATACCACCAACAACTGAACAAAATGAGCAAAAAAAAAAAGCATAATATTAATATGTATATTTTCTTGGGGTCTCATCTATCAGTGTCCTTGCTCCCACAGTGAGCCAGAGCCAATCCTCACCTCCCCAGGAGGCCCTCCAGTACCTCTAGGAAGGTCTCTGGACTTACTGTGGGCACTGTGGGACCAGCTCAGACACTAACCTGACCCAACTCCTGCATATGCTTGTCCTCAAAATCCATTGCTGTTAAGACTATACCAGTATCATTGTGAGAACACTTGTTGTCTATTCAGCTATTCCAAAGACACAGAATTTCCCAAGCTGATGTTGGGGGTTTAATCTGCGGCTTCTGTAGTTGCAGGGAAAGGTTACCATTCCTCTTCCTTAGTCGCCCTGCCCCTGGGGCCCAACTTTGGCTTTGGCCCCACCTCTGCATGTGTGCCACCCTCAGGCGTCTGCTCCTTGCCCAGGCAAGAGGGAGCAAAGACAGCAGCTGATTGGGGCACACTTACTCCCTCAGGCTGGGGAGGGGTACAGCAGCCACAGTTGGAGTGTGCACGAGTTGCCTGTGGTAGCAGAGACCATCAGGCAGTTACAACAGTCTGGGGTGTGCTTGCTCTGCTGGGAGTCCCTCCCAGTGCCTGGGGACACAGGGACTGGCAAGTGGGGTCAGTGGCAGCCCTGCCCCTTGCATGCCTCTCAACAATAGTGACTCATTTCTTGGGCAGACCATGCTTCCACTAGGGGCATTCCCAGCCACGGAGCCCCTCACTCCCATCCCCTCTGTTATATTCGCTCAGCCAACAGCAGTCCTCTCCCCAGATCTGCTCTCTTAACCTCATGCTATAGCACTCAGCTCCCACCAGCACTGGTGGATCTCCATCTCAGGCAGGGCCACCCAGGGCGATTCCCCAGGAAGCTTTGGGATGGGTGGCACTCAGGACCCCAGAGCCTATGCGGGTGGAGGAGGTCTTGGCTTGAGGGACAGGTAAGCCTACTCAGATGGGAGCCCCTCCCAGTACCTGCAGAGACCAAAGAAGCTGGTGGGTGGGGAAAGTGATTGTAATGGTGGCCCTGCCCTTTGCATGCCAATCAGCAATAATGTCTTGCTTCTATGGTGACCCAGGCTTTTTTCACAAACTTTCCTGGCTGTGGAGCTCCTTACTCCTGTCCCTTCACTGTCTTTTCACAGCCAACAGCTGTCCCTTCCCTGGGTCTGCACTCCAAACTCCATTTTCTAGCACTCAGCCCCCAGTCTGAACTGGAGACTCACAACTTAGGCTGGAATGCTCAGAGCTACAGTGTAGACTATGCACACAGTTCTTACTTTATCCTGCTTTCACAGACCGCCTGCTGCATTATCCTTTGATCCCCCAAAGACTTCTTTCTGTTCCAGCTGATTTCCAACTGAGAGGGAATTTTTCTGAGTGTGAAGACCTCCCCTCACTTTCAGCTTCCCACCAGGATTGCTGGTTCTTTTTTGATTCTTCTTTTCTTTTTTTCTTCTTTCTTTTGTCCTACCCGGTTGTGAGGGGATTTTTCTTGTCCTTTTAGGTATCTGAAGTGTTCAACTAATGTTCAGCAGGTGCTCTGTGAGAACTGTCCCATCTGTAGATGTATTCTTGATGTATTTGTGAGGAGCAACAAATTCCATGTCCTCCTATTCTGCCATCTGGACTCCTCCTCTCCTCAAGCACATTTCTTAGCTTCCTTATGCTAAGAAAGTGAGGACTAGAATAGTACCTATCTCATAGGGTGTGTTTCAGGATTAAATTAGTTATCATATAATATGTTTGTGGAAACAGTGTCTGTCACTTTGTAGGTACTAGATAAATGTATAACCTTCTTTTTATTCTCCTTCACTTCCCTTAAAATAGAATTTTCCAGATATGTACAGCCTACCTTGAGTTACATATATTTGACTCTTCAGCCAGAGCAAGGTGATGAAGCATCCCACACTTTAAAGCTAATGAGACCAGCTTTCTGAGTAGACCCATGCAGAGGTTAATATTGAACACCTATTTCATGCTTAACCTTCAATGTTTATTTGATAGTCAAAATAATCATATAAGGTTGTTTTTATTCTGTCTGTTTTACAAGTAAGGAAACCAAGACTCAGAAAAAGGCTGAAAACTTGTCCTTGTTCAGGCCTAGTAAGTGACAGAGCCAGGATCCAGAGTTAACCTTTCTTCCCAGTGAGCTCTTCCCACTCTATCACTGCCTTTCCAAGGAAGACATCCCATGTCTAGTTGAGTGGTGTCTGAAGCCTCACTGTTGCAGGTTGATTCCCATGACTTACCTCTTTTCCTCTGTTAAATGTCACTGTCTTTGCAATAACTAGTGTTTGCTTTCTTGGACATAGAGAAAAAATATATTTGGAAAAAAATTACATTTTCATTTTATATCATAGTTTGTGTTCTCTGGATTATTCTCAGAATCAATTGTCATAGGATTTGAGCAAGAAAAAGCACTTTTATGATGCTGGTGGAAGGATTAGTACAGAATTCTTCCAGTGAAAATTACTCCTTGCTCAACAGCTATGGAAGAAGGGTCCTCCAGAAAACAAACATTCACTGGGTCGTGTTTTTTAATTTCCTAACACATTATTCTGGTGTCTTCCTCTGCCACTTCTAAAGTGCAATTTTAGATGTGAAATTTACTAAGGCATTTATTTTAGACTCTGGTATTTTTCCAACTGGGAATAGTAAAAAAAAATGGGAATCATGGTGTTAGTTATAAAATTAAATCCAATTTTAGAATAATTAGTAACAGAGTTGGCAAGATAATTCAGAGCATTTTAAGATGCAGCCAAATTTTACCATCTTCTGTTCTTAATTTTAAACTCAGGAAAATTAGATGTGATAAGTTGATTCATTTTCCTTAACTGTGTAAACACAGTTTTCTCATTCTAATAAAACATAGAATGGATGGAAGTAGAGGGAGGAAAAATGCATTAAATGCAAGAAAAAAGGAAATGCCATGAATAAGTGCTTACTGCATAGTATGTATTCTAGAAATTATTCTATATGCTTGGTAATGGCTATCTATATATAAATCATTTATTTTTCTAAAATCATTTAGCATAAATGAAAAGAAATAAGTGAAGTTTACATGAGTTATACCTATTTGCAAAGGAAAATTAACAGGATTTTTTATGAAATCAGATTAGCTAAATTTAAAATATCCTGAAATCCCCAGCACAAAATCATAGTTATATTTTTTTCTCTGTAAGTATTTTATATACATTCTAATTTTTACCATTCTAAATTGTTAGGAGAAAAGTGAATAGATAAAATATAGTGGCTATAGGAATTTCTAAAATTAACTTCTATCTATATATGCAAATTTAAGCAATTTGTCAGTTGCAGTTTTTATTTTCAAAATATTAATGTTGATAATGGGTAGATATTGATACATACAAAAAGCTTAAAACAAAATGATTAAGTTTGGAACAACATTCTGCAGGAGACAGAAACAGATAACCTTTCAAAACTATTAATGATGCTGTAATGATTTCATTAAAAGCAAATTTGATTAGTAGAAACAAAGGGGAGGAAGAAGAAAAATATAAATATAAAATACATAAAATATAACCATAAAATATAAAATATATAAAATATATAAATATAAAATACCTTTATTCCATTTTAGGAAAGTTGCCCACACTACAAACTCCTTCACCATGCTCTCCCACACACAAAGGAATTGCTTAACATTATGTTGAAAAAATGCTTTTGGAATGAAAATCTTTGAAATAGGCAAAAACGTGTCTGTTTCTTGCACCGTCTTGGGGGTTTGAAAATTCCAAGACTTTCAAATTTTCTTCTAGATTACTTTTATGATCTCTGGTTCAGTTTTCAATATGGTTATTTAGGAAATTCTTGATTTTACTTACAGGTTAAATTATTTTCTATGGAAATCAATTAGGAAATAGATTTCTTTCAGTAGGACAGTTTTTTTAGAGTCATTTCTTTCTCTAACCATAATCTTTAATAATTAGATGATACACACCATAGAATTTGGTAAAAGTCTGTGAAAAGGTACGTAGTTTTTTATTGATATTTCTTTACTGCAGATGAAAATACCTATTCACTAGAAAGGTATGGCTTCTATTTACAGTTTAATTGAGGTAAGAGTACAATGAGGTGACATGACATCAGCCTGTGAGAATCTGGAATTTGCACCATAATTGGACTGTTTCTCTAGTCGCAGTGTTCTCCTTGAGAAACTGGATTTGTCTGTGTATAGAACCCTTGGTCCATCATTACACTTCTAGTGTTCCTGATCCTTCTTTTTAAAAAAAAAAAAAATTTATTTATTTATTTATTTTTGACTGTGTTGGGTCTTCGTTGCTGTGCTCAGGCTTTCTCTAGTTGTGGTGAGTGGGGGTTACTCTTCTTTGTGGTGCATGGGCTTCTCATTGTTGTGGCTTCTCTTGTTGTGGAGCATGGGCTCTAGGCATGTAGGCTTCAGTAGTTGTGATGCGTGGGCTCAGTAGTTGTGGCTTGTGGGCTCTAGAGCTCAGACTCAGTAGTTGTGGTGCATGGGCTTAGTTGCTCTTTGACATGTGGGATCTTCCTGGGCCAGGGCTCGAACCCATGTCCCTTGCATTGGCAAGCAGATTCTTAACCACTCTGCCATCAGGGAAGCCCGCTCCTGATCCCTTTTAATGCTGGTCTATCCATCCAAATTTGTAGGAATCCAATTACTCTTGTTACCCTCCAGGGCCCCGGAGCTACCCATAAGAAATCTCAGCTGAGCCTGCTCCCTTATGGGAATATGAGTCTAACCAAATCTAGCCTATGTTTTATATTACATTCATTTCCATCTTGTAGTCACAAACTCAATTTATACAACAGGGTAACTAATTGTTTCATATACTCTCCAGCACTTTCTTAATTTCTCTTTGCTGCTCAATTAGGATAAATAATTCCATTATTTCTGGGTCAGTTTAGATCCCAAAGACATTTTTAGACTTGATGAAACTTGGCAGTAATATTTATATTCCTTCTAAACTGGAATTAAGACTATCAAATTATTAAGACTGTTTTGGCTGGACCAAAGTGACCCTTTGCAAACTATGACAGGGACAGGTCATTCCAGTGATCCACGAGCAGTGGCTGAAGGTGAGTAGAAGAAGAGCCACACTTGGTGTGCACTCAAAGGGTGTTAGGGAATCTATGGGGAGAGTAGAGGCTCCCTCTACATTCAGGCTCAGTTGAAATCCAAGAGATTTTCTAGAGATTTTCTATCTCCATTCTCTCAAACGTGTCCATCTCCTGTCATACTATGCTCTGTACCCTGTCCTCTTGACTAGTAAAATCTACTTATCATTCTTTACTTCTCCAAGTTTTCATTCCTGTTTCATCATTGCATCTATTCCCTAATCTAATACTTTCTTCTTCACTGTATACCTATCACCTACATTCTCCCTGCCTCCTTCCTTCTTTTTTGCAGAGTGTCTTAGGTAAATCCCCTGAGAGGTCACTTCGAGATGGGGATTTGCATGCAGGTGGTTTCCTAGAGAGGCCTGTCTGGAAAACATGTATGAATGAAAGTAAGGAGCAGAGTTGAGCCAGGAGAAATTGAACTTTGATGCAATTGGAAATGAGATTCCAGCAAATCTTACAGGGGGCTCTGGAGCCGGCATAACCTTCAGTGTTGCCCCTTTTGAGTTAAGAGGGTGAGTCTTTGTCTTCTAGACCATCCCCTGCATCAACAAGTCATTGGATAGACGTGAGTGGCAGGATGATCATAATCGATAACCTCGAGACAAGCAGCCTGCTTCTGCCAAGGACGATTCAGAGGAGGGATTCAGCTTTGTATAATCCATTCTTTGGATGCAAATTACTGAGTCTAGCCAGCACTTGAGGTTAAGTTCCCCTTCCTGGAGGTTTGAATATCTGCTTATATTGTTTAGAATTCTTCCATATGGAAGATTTGTCCCTTCTCTCCCTTATATTTATTCATTCATTTATTTATATAAGTATGGACACATGGATATTTATTTTATACTTTGACATGTAATATAGTACCACACTGTTTATTTGGTTTCTCAATTTCTTCTAGCTTTGACCACTGGAAGCTCTTTCTAGATGTTTTCTGCATCCCTTTTTCGTAACTCCATCATTTTGTTTTTTTGAGCCCGTCCTTACTTTCAGGCACTATGAGATGATCCATCTTCATCATATATATTCCCTGCTCAGATTTAGAATCATCCATTTCTCTGAGGAGCCAGGTTTCCTTTCACCGAGAATGGTATTTAGAAATCAAGATCTGAGTGCTAAGTGTGCTTATTGCTCCTGTATTATCACCATTTAAGACTTTTCAAGAGGGCAGATCAAGGGAATATATGTATGTAAACTAACCCATGTGTATACACATATCTATAATTATTTTTGTATTTATCTGTCTAAATATAAAGTTAAACAGCATTCATATTAATGCATCCATGCCAATTCAGTTCTATAGGGTTCAGCCTAACCTTTCTCCCTCCACCTTGCTTATCTGTTACTTCCCTCTGCAACAGTGAGAGACCTGGCTCCCAACATCCACCATCCATGAATTTGTTCAACCCAGTATATATGTAAAGCAGGTTCAGAATTGTTAACACAAACCACAGCCAGAAGCAAACTTGCCAATTATAGTGCAGTGTTCATATTCACTTCCTTTTGTCTTTATCTGGTCAAAACACATTTATCATCAGCTCATTCCCCCCCACCCCCTTCTGTGAGGCAATGCCATATATACATTTATAATACAGTTAGATTTGTTTGTTTAAGTCTGCACTCCATCCAGAATCCCCAAAATTTTGATTGATTTTTAAATTGTACACATTAAAACTCATTCTTTGTGATGTATAGTTCTAAGATATTTGACAAATGCATATAGGCATGGCCCACCACTCCAGTACTATACAGAACAGCTCCATCTCAAGCTCCACAGAAGGCAGTGACCCAGTGAGGCATCAAGTCATAGACTAGCTGGTGGATGCACACATCTAGACTCCTTTGAAAAGTAGACATCAAGACATGATTAAATGTGCAATGATATTATTAGGGGAAAAGCTTGTTTAAAGGAAATAGGGAGGGAGATGGAAAAGGCTGGGACAGATGGGAGACCAAGATGCAAATTGACCCCAAGTGAAGGAGAGGGCATGGAAGGTTGAATGGAGATATCACAGATTTCTATGCAGTGTAAGAATGATTTGGCAAAGCCATCAGGAGTTCTTGAGCCCAAGCCAGCCTTCAAAGGAGTCTTGCGTCTCCCAGGAATAGGTCTGCTTTAGTCCCCACAGCTCTCAACCACTGGTAGGGCGGGAGGAAAGCACAGGCTCTGCTCTCTCCTGCCTACATTTCTGCCTCACTCTTGTCTCCTTCCAGAGCTTTCTCTGTCTGGGGAGGACACATGTAATTGACAAGATAGACTCTTAGAAACAAGAAAATGCCCCAGAGAAAAGCACATTAGTATACTTATGTATGTATATGTTACATACATGCATACATATATGAACCTTGCCTATTCAAAGTTCAGTTAAAAATAATAAAATAGGGAGCCGGAGGAAGATGGCGGAAGAGTAAGACGCGGAGATCACCTTCCTCCCCACAGATACATCAGAAATTCATCTACACGTGGAACAACTCCAACAGAACACCTACTGAACGCTGACAGAAGACCTCAGACCCCCCAAAAGGCAAGAAACTCCCCACATACCTGGGTAGGTCAAAAGAAAAAAAGAATAAACAGAGACAATAGGATATGGACGGGACCTGCACCAGTGGGAGGGAGCCGTGAAGGAGGGAAGGTTTCTACACACTACAAGCCCCTTCGCGGGCGGAGACTGCAGGTGGCGGAGGGGGAAAGCTTCGGAGTAGCGGAGGAGAGCACAGCAACAGGGGTGCGGAGGGCAAAGCGGAGAGATTTTGGCACAGAGGATCGGTGCCCTCAGGCACACACCAGTCCGAGAGACTTGTCTGCTCGGCCGCCAGAGCGGGCGGGGCTGGGAGCTGAGGCTCGGGTATCGGCTTTCAGTCGGAGCGCAGGGAGAGGTCTGGGGCTGGCGGCAGGAAGAGACCCTGAAGGGGTTAGTGCTAGCCCGGAGGGAGTCCGGGGAAAGGGTCTGGAGCTACCGGAGAGGCAAGAGACTTTTTTCCCTTTTGTTGCCTGGTGCGCGAGGAGAGGGCATTCCCCTCCCTCCCCTCTGCCTGAGTGAGCCAGAGCCCCCGAATCAGCGGCTCCTTTAAACCCGTCCTGTCTGAGCGAAGAACGGACGCCCTCCGGCGACCTACGCGCAGAGGCGGGGCCAGGTCCAAGGCTGAGACCCGGGAGCTGTGAGAGCAGAGACAGGGAAATCTCTCTGTGCAGCCTCCGAGGCAGCGGATTAAAGCTCCACGGTCCATTTGATGTGCCCTGCGTCTGTGGAGTGCATGAATGGACAGCGAATCATCCCAAATTGAGGCAGTGGACCTTGAGGACAAGATTTAAGACTTCCCCCCCCCCTTTTTTTTTTTTCCCCTCTTTTTACAACGAATTATCTCAAATTAAGGAGGTGGACTTAGCAAGATTTCAGACTTTTTGCCCTTTTCCTCTTTTTACAACGAATTATCCCAAATCGAGGAGGTGGACTTGGAGAGCAAGATTTTTGATTTTTCCCCCTGCTCTCTTTTTGTGAATGTGTATGTGTAATCTTCTGTGTAAGATTCTCTCTGTATAGCTTTGCTTCCACCATATGTCCCAGGGTTCTTTCGGTCCGTGTTTTTTTTCAATAATTGCTTTTTAATTTTAATAACGCTACTATATTTCATACTTTATTCTATTTTACTTTACCTGCTCTTTCTTTTTTTCCTCCCTTCCCTTCCTCCCTCCCTCCCTCCGCTCCTCCTTTCCTTCTTTCTTTTTCTTTCCTCCATCCCTCCCTCCCTCCCACCCTTCTTTTTTCCACTTTCTTTTTCTTTCCTTCCTCCCTCCCTCCCTCCCTCCTGTCTTTCTTTCTTTCTTTCCTTCCTCCCTCCCTCCCTCTCTTCTTCCATTCACTCTTCCTTTTGCTTTCATTCCTCCCTCCCTCCCTCCCTTCTTTCCTTTCTTTCCATCCTTCCTCCCTCCCTCCTTTCTTTCTTCCTTCCTTCCTTCCTTACTTCCCTTCTTCCTTTCTTTCAATCTCTCTTTCTTTCTTCTACTAATTATTTCTTTCTACTTTTTCTCACTGTTATTCTGAGCCGGGTGGATGAAAGGCTCTTGGTGCTGCAGCCAGGAGTTAGTGCTGTGCCTCTGAAGTGGGAGAGCCAACTTCAGGACACGGGTCCACAAGAGACCTCCCAGCTCCACATAATATCAAGCAGCGAAAATCTCCCAGGGATCTCCATCTCAACACCAGCACCCAGCTTCAGTCAACGACCAGCAAGCTACAGTGCTGGTCACCCTATGCCAAGCAACTAGCAAGGCAGGAACACAACCCCACCCATTAGCAGAGAGGCTACCTAAAAACATAATAAGGCCACAGGCACCCCAAAACACACCACCAGACGTGGACCTGCCCAACAGAAAGACAAGATCGAGCTTCAACCACCAGAACACAGGCATTAGTCCCCCCCACCAGGAAGCCTACACAACCTACTGAAACAACCTTAGCCACAGGGGACAGACAGCAAAAACAACGGGAACTACGAATCTGCAGCCTGCAAAAAGGAGACCCCAAACACAGTAACATAAGCAAAATGAGAAAGCAGAAAAACACACAGCAGGTGAAGGAGCAAGATAAAAACCTACCAGACCTAACAAATGAAGAGGTAATAGGCAGTCTACCTGAAAAAGAATTCAGAATAATGATAGTAAAGCTGATCCAAGATTCTATTTCCAAGATCCAAAATCTTGGAAATAGAATAGACAATATGCAGTTAACAAGGACCTAGAAGAACTAAAGATGAATCAAGCATCGATTAAAAACACAATAAATGAAATGAAAAATACTCTAGATGGGATCAATAGCAGAATAACTGAGGCAGAAGAACGGATAAGTGAGGTGGAAGATAAAATAGTGGAAATAACTGATGCAGAGAAAAATAAAGAAAAAAGAATGAAAAGAACAGAGGACAGTCTCAGAGACCTCTGGGACAACATTAAACGCACCAACATTCGAATTATAGGGGTTCCAGAAGAAGAAGAGAAAAAGAAAGGGACTGAGAAAATATTTGAAGAGATTATAGTTGAAAACTTCCCTAATATGGGAAAGGAAATAGTTAATCAAGTCCAGGAGGCACAGAGAGTCCCATACAGAATAAATCCAAGAAGAAATACGCCAAGACACATATTAATCAAACTGTCAAAAATTAAACACAAAGAAATCATATTAAAAGCAGCAAGGGAAAAACAACAAATAACACACAAGGGAATCCCCATCAGGTTAACAGCTGATCCCTCAGCAGAAACTCTACAAGCCAGAAGGGAGTGGCAGGACATAATTAAAGTGATGAAGGAGAGAAACCTGCAACCAATATTACTCTACCCAGCAAGGATCTCATTCAGATTTGATGGAGAAATTAAAACGTTTACAGACAAGCAAAAGCTGAGAGAGTTCAGCACCACCAAACCAGCTTTACAACAAATGCTAAAGGAACTTCTCTAGGCAAGAAACACAACAGAAGGACTATACCTACAATAACGAACCCAAAGCCATTAAGGAAATGGGAATAGGAACATACATATCAATAATTACCTTAAATGTAAATGGACTAAATGCTCCCACCAAAAGACACAGAGTGGCTGAATGGATACAAAGACAAGACCCATATATATGCTGTCTACAAGAGACCCACTTCAGACCTAGAGACACATACAGATTGAAAGTAAGGGGATGGAAAAAGATATTCCATGCAAATGGAAATCAAAAGAAAGCTGGAGTAGCAATTCTTATATCAGACAAAATAGACTTTAAAATAAAGACTATTAGAAGAGACAAAGAAGGACACTACATAATGATAAAGGGATCGATCCAAGAAGAAGATATAACAATTGTAAATATTTATGCACCCAACATAGGAGCACCTCAATACATAAGGCAAATACTAACAGCCATAAAAGGGGAAATCGACAGTAACACAATCATAGTAGGGGACTTTAACACCCCACTTTCACCAATGGACAGATCATCCAAAATGAAAATAAATAAGGAAACACAAGCTTTAAATGATGCATTAAACAAGATGGACTTAATTGATATTTATAGGACATTCCACCCAAAAACAACAGAATACACATTTTTCTCAAGTGCTCATGGAACATTCTCCAGGATAGATCATATCTTGGGTCACAAATCAAGCCTTGGTAAATTTAAGAAAATTGAAATTGTATCAAGTATCTTTTCCGACCACAATGCTATGAGACTAGACATCAATTACAGGAAAAGATTTGTAAAAAATACAAACACATGGAGGCTAAACAATACACTACTCAATAATGAAGTGATCACTGAAGAAATCAAAGAGGAAATTAAGAAATACTTAGAAACAAATGACAATGGAGACACGACGACCCAAAACCTATGGGACGCAGCAAAAGCAGTTCTAAGGGGGAAGTTTATAGCAATACAATCCCACCTTAAGAAACAGGAAACATTTCGAGTAAACAACCTGACCCTGCACCTAAAGCAATTAGAGAAAGAAGAACAAAAAACCCCCAAAGTTAGCAGAAGGAAAGAAATCATAAAGATCAGATCAGAAATAAATGAAAAAGAAATGAAGGAAACGATAGCAAAGATCAACCAAACTAAAAGCTGGTTCTTTGAGAAGATAAACAAAATTGACAAACCATTAGCCAGACTCATCAAGAAAAGAAGGGAGAAGACTCAAATCAGTAGAATTAGAAATGAAAAAGGAGAAGTAACAACTGACACTGCAGAAATACAAAAGATCATGAGAGATTACTATAAGCAACTCTATGCCAATAAAATGGACAACCTGGAAGAAATGGACAAATTCTTAGAAATGCACAACCTACCAAGACTGACTCAGGAAGAAATAGAAAATATGAATAGACCAATCACAAGCACTGAAATTGAAACTGTGATTAAAAATCTTCCATCAAACAAAAGCCCAGGACCAGATGGCTTCACAGGCGAATTCTATCAAACATTTAGAGAAGAGCTAACACCCATCCTTCTCAAACTCTTCCAAACAATATCAGAGGAAGGAACACTCCCAAACTCATTCTATGAGGCCACCATCACCTTGATACCAAAACCAGGCAAGGATGTCACAAAGAAAGAAAACTACAGGCCAATATCACTGATGAACATAGATGCAAAAATCCTCAACAAAATACTAGCAAACAGAATCCAACAGCACATTAAAAGGATCATACACCATGATCAAGTGGGGTTTATTCCAGGAATGCAAGGATTCTTCAATATACGCAAATCAATCAATGTGATACACCATATTAACAAGTTGAAGGAGAAAAACCATATGATCATCTCAATAGATGCGGAGAAAGCTTTCGACAAAATTCAACACCCATTTATGATAAAAACCCTGCAGAAAGTAGGCATAGAGGGAACTTTCCTCAACATAATAAAGGCCATATATGACAAACCCACAGCCAACATTGTCCTCAATGGTGAAAAACTGAAACCATTTCCACTAAGATCAGGAACAAGACAAGGCTGCCCACTCTCACCACTCTTATTCAACATAGTTTTGGAAGTTTTAGCCACAGCAATCAGAGAAGAAAAGGAAATAAAAGGAATCCAAATTGGAAAAGAAGAAGTAAAGCTGTCACTGTTTGCAGATGACATGATACTATACATAGAGAATCCTAAAGATGCTACCGAAAAACTACTAGAGCTAATCAATGAATTTGGTAAAGTAGCAGGATACAAAATTAATGCACAGAAATCTCTGGCATTCCTGTACACTAATGATGAAAAATCTGAAAATGAAATCAAGAAAACACTCCCATTTACCATTGCAACAAAAAGAATAAAATATCTAGGAATAAACCTACCTAAGGAGACACAAGACCTGTATGCAGAAAATTATAAGACACTGATGAAAGAAATTAAAGACGATATAAACATATGGAGAGATATACCATGCTCCTGGATTGGAAGAATCAATATTGTGAAAATGACTCTACTACCCAAAGCAATCTACAGATTCAATGCAATCCCTATCAAACTACCACTGGCATTTTTCACAGAAGTAGAACAAAAAACTTCAAAATTTGTTTGGAAAAACAAAAGACCCCGAATAGCCAAAGCAATCTTGAGAACGAAAAACGGAGCTGGAGGAATCAGGCTCCCTGACTTCAGACTATACTACAAAGCTACAGTAATTAAGACAGTGTGGTACTGGCATAAAAACAGAAAGATAGATCAGTGGATCAGGATAGAAAGCCCAGAGATAAACCCACGCACATATGGCCAACTTATCTTTGATAAAGGAGGCAGGAATGTACAGTGGAGAAAGGACAGCCTCTTCAATAAGTGGTGCTGGGAAAACTGGACAGGGACATGTAAAAGTATGAGATTAGATCATTCCCTAACACCATACACAAAAATAAGCTCAAAATGGATTAAAGACCTAAATGTAAGGCCAGAAACTATCAAACTCTTAGAGGAAAACATAGGTAGAACACTCTATGACATAAATCACAGCAAGATCCTTTTGGACCCACCTCCTAGAGAAATGGAAATAAAAACAAAGATAAACAAATGGGACCTAATGAAACTTCAAAGCTTTTGCACAGCAAAGGAAACCATAAACAAGACCAAAAGACAACCCTCAGAATGGGAGAAAATATTTGCAAATGAAGCAACTGACAAAGGATTAATCTCCAAAATTTATAAACAGCTCATGCAGCTCAATAGCAAAAAAAACAAACAACCCAATCCAAAAATGGGCAGAAGACTTAAATAGGCATTTCTCCAAAGAAGATATACCGACTGCCAACAAACACATGAAAGAATGCTCAACATCATTAATCATTAGAGAAATGCAAATCAAAAGTACAATGAGATATCATCTCACACCAGTCAGAATGGCCATCATCAAGAAATCTAGAAACAATAAATGCTGGAGAGGGTGTGGAGAAAAGGGAACACTCTTGCACTGCTGGTGGGAATGTGAATTGGTACAGCCACTATGGAGAACAGTATGGAGGTTCCTTAAAAAACTAAAAATAGAACTACCATATGACCCAGCAATCCCACTACTAGGCATATACCCTGAGAAAACCATAATTCAAAAAGAGACATGTACCAAAATGTTCATTGCAGCTCTATTCACAATAGCCCGGAGCTGGAAACAACCTAAGTGTCCATCATCGGATGAATGGATAAAGAAGATGTGGCACATATATACAATGGAATATTACTCAGCCATAAAAAGAAACGAAACTGAGCTATTTGTAATGAGGTGGATAGACCTAGAGTCTGTCATACAGAGTGAAGTAAGTCAGAAAGAGAAAGACAAATACCGTATGCTAACACATATATATGGAATTTAAAAAAAAAATGTCATGAAGAACCTAGGGGTAAAACGGGAATAAAGACACAGACCTACTTGAGAATGGACTTGAGGATATGGGGAAGGGGAAGGGTAAGCTGTGACAAAGGGAAAGAGAGGCATGGACATATATACACTACCAAACGTAAGGTAGATAGATAGTGGGAAGCAGCCGCAGAGCACAGGGAGATCAGCTCGGTGCTTTGTGACCGCCTGGAGGGGTGGGATGGGGAGGGTGGGAGGGAGGGAGATGCATGAGGGAGGGGATGTGGGAACAGATGTATATGTATGACTGATTCACTTTGTTATAAAGCAGAAACTAATAAAAAAAAACCAGAAAAAAAAATAATAATAAAATAAATAAATTTAAAATAAAAGAGGCAGCAGGAGAATTTTATTAATAATGATGTAAACATATTCAATTTGATAGGAATGGTTTGGATTTCTTTGAAATCTTGCATTAATCTTTCATTGAAGAAATAATAAGCCAGTTTTCAGTGCATTTCTGCCTACTCGTTCAAAAATATTATCTATTTATCTATATCTCTATCTCTGTAAGTTAACCTGTGTGAATATATTATTTATTTCCTAAATAAATAAACCTATTCTTGGCTTAAGAGTGATTTCATTCTAGCATCATTTGGATACATATAAAATGTAAAAATAAAAAAGAACCATTTTTTCTAGAAAAGCTCTGTGCAGGAAAAAACACAGTACTTTGTCCTCAAGTCCCTTGATTCCAAAAATATGGGAGCCATAATTGTGACCATCTCAGAAGACCCAGGCCACACCTGAGACAGATTAAGAAAATAGCTCCTGATTATTTTTCAGTAAAGTGGAAAATAATTTATCCATTTGCCTCATGCAAAGGAAGTTGAAAGCAAAAGTTTGGAAATGTGAGAAAAAGAAAATAATTAAATCATAACTATTACAGTCATCTAGTTGATTTTTTTCCTCAGAGGAAGTGGTAGGGTTATTGGGATACAGAATGTTAAAGTAGAAATTGTGCTTCAAATAAAAATGTCGAGAGAAAAGTGGCAGGAAAATAAAAGGGGTAAAAAAAGAAGAGAAGCCAGTACTGTTTTTTTTCTGAGTGTTATTTTTAGTGTAAACTGACTTCTCTGGGGAATTGAGAATTTTCTAATGATTAATGAAGAAGAACACCTTGCTGTGAGATTTAATATCTGTAGGGAAAATAAAGATGAAGAATATAATGACATATATAACTCTTAAGTTTTCTGATTTTGTTACTGAATTGCTGAGGGCTATATATGTTTTACACAAAGTATTTAAAAATAAATTGCTAAATTATTAGCATCCTTTTTATTGTCCCATTTCCATGACACAATAACATTTTCGGGCCTTGCGCTCACATTCCTTCACTCCCACATTTCTGGAATGAATGCACCACACAAGTTCAAGCCTCGATGACTGTAAACATTTTACCTTTAAAAATAAAATAGGGGCATAACTCTGCTGTCCTCATCATAAATCTAAAGCTTCAGTATTTCTGGCAGTCACAAACATCAATTTTAATTGCTATGCCAGAAGCAATAGTTTCCAGTAATATGAATGAACGTAGCTAAATTTTGCTACTCCTCTTAGTTTTTTTTTTTTTAATGTCTCAAAAAGACTGGACAAGACTAAAGATCTATATGTTAATGAACTTCTATATTTGCATTGATCTATCTGCAACAAAATAGATGATAGATAGAATATATAATAGACATCTGTTGTATAGAAACATATAAATATAAGTAAAGTATATTATACTATAAAATAAATTAAATAAAGCTAAACTTCACGAATAGAATATCTAAATTTTGGAGTTTTTATAAATTTTGAGAAAGAATATATAAGTTTCAGATATAGCAATGACATATAAAATCAGCATACTGAGAACATATACTAATCAATTTCTATTTGTTTCTTTAAATGTCAAGTTATTTCACATTTGCTATCTGTCAACCACAATTCTTTTCTAACAAATATTTTAATAGTTAGAAATATCAGTATTAACTCAATGTGGTTGCAGTAACTCTAAAATTTAAAAATATTTTCTAGCTAATCCAATGAGGGTTTTGCATTCAGGAATAATATGAGAGATTTCAAATGATGGATAGATTTTGCATCTTCCACTGATCCTTTCTCTTCTATGAGAAGTTTAATTTTTAGGTTTGTAGAATTGTTTCACTGCCGCAGGGCAGATTTTTGTATGTAAATACAAGATATTTTAGGATTTCTGTTGTTTTAGTCAAGAGGTGACCAAATGGAAGGATAGAAATGTAATCTAATGACTTCATGGATGATGAAGTTGGGTCTTCATTGCTGCACGCGGGCTTTCTGTAGTTGTGGTGAGCAGGGGGTTACTCTTCATTGTGGTGCACGGGCTTCTCATTCTGGTGGCTTCTCTTGTTGCGGAGCATGGGCTCTAGGCCCACAGGCTTCAGTAGGTGTAGCTCGATGACTCTAGAACGCAGGCTCAGCAGTTGTGGTGCACAACCTTAGTTGTTCTGCGGCATGTGGTATCTTCCCGGACCAGGGCTCAAACCCGTGTCCCCTACAGTGGCAGACTGATTCTTAACCACTGCACCACCAGGGAAGCCCCCAGATCACTTCTCACAGTCCTTTCCCCTTTCCAAA
Organism: Hyperoodon ampullatus; assembly: GCF_949752795.1. Taxonomy (NCBI): domain Eukaryota; kingdom Metazoa; phylum Chordata; class Mammalia; order Artiodactyla; family Ziphiidae; genus Hyperoodon; species Hyperoodon ampullatus. The sequence continues at coordinate 7,480,073 of NC_136925.1, forward strand.
TCAATACGACACTGGAGGACCCTTATGATTCTTATTGTGTTTGCAAGATGCCCTTCAGCAATAACCATTAGGAAACTTTGAAGAAAAAAAGAGTTTATTACTTACATGCCCTGACATTTACAACGCATGCCGGGGGCACACAGTGAGATCCCAGGAGAGAGAGAGAGAGAGAAAGAAGGCATGGGCCTGGGGTTCTGCTTTTATTGGGGTTAGGGTTAGTGGTCTAGGGTTTCCTGGGCCACTCTTTATTGATGAATGTAAAAAAAAAGAGCAGAAATTTGAAGATTTGAAGTTTTAAGTGAAAAAACAAGTGGCCCAAATGGTCAGTTATCAAAATCAACCATCTCTAAAATGAAGGAGCCTCAACTTGGCTCTTTATCTGACAAAGTGTTTATTCCAGATAGTCTTGTTGAATGCCTCTTTGAAATGCATGCCTCTTTGAAGTGGATGCCTTGGCAATCAAAGCTTAAGTCAGACACTTGAATTACAAAAAGAAAAGCTAACCATCAGGGCTTATACTATAATTAGGGAGGTTAGTTTGACTGATAAACTTACTAGGCAATTTATCTTTCCTCTTTCACCTCTACACACCTGTCCTTCCAAAGTCTGAACAGCCAAAGGGTGTAAACCTTTCAGTAATAAAGTATTCAGACTTTGTTCCAGGAAATAAAAGTAATTTGTACACTCTACTATAACCTCTACAAGAAACAGTCCTCTGACTGCAATTTGTAAGATCTGACTCAGATCTTACATATTTTAGAAGATATGGAGTTGGTTAACTCTAAATTGAAGCACTATTCTGAATTTGAAAATTGAAATGGTATTTGGTTCAGATGTTTTTGTTTTCAAATAATTTTCCTATTTAAAATAATTTTCTCCAATGCTTACTGGTTATCATTTATTCTACTTTATGAAAATAAGGCTTATAGATAGATGTAAACCAAACAAATAAACAGACAACACATTATTATTTCATATGAAATAAGTTAGTTATTTGTAACTTGTAGTAGAAGTTTGTAGTTACCAACCACTTTATACTTTCTCCCTTTCCTTAGTAACAGAATACTGATTTTTAGCAGGTCACATTGAAATGGAGCAGGACCGTGTGGGACCCTCTTGGGTACAAATCCTTTCTGTGTCCCTTGTTTCTTGTTTGTAGGGAATAAGCTTTATTCAGCCTCTTTGATATTCCCTGAATTCCAAAGGTCAGATTCAAATATTTGCTTATCAAGGAAGGGAAGGAATGCAGAAACTAAGGAGGAGCAGTCAAGAAACAATAGTGCAGGCCAGGGGCAGGGTTCTGGTTCCTCCTCAAGGACAATATCTTTGAGTTCTCCTGTAGGAACTAAGGCCTCCACTGAAGTGGAAGGTGGTAACTTCAGGTTGAGCATAGAATCCCTGTTACCTCACCACCAACCAGTCAGAAGAAAGTCTGCACACAGTGGAAGACTCTGACCCCCTCTCCAAATGATTCTCCCTTTAAAACTTTCATGGTCAAGCAGAATCTTCAGAGTTGGTTTTTGGACATGAGTCCGCCTTCTCCCCAGGTTGCTGGCCTCCTGAATAAAGCAGCCTTTCCTTTCCAACCAAACTCATCTCTTGAGTACTGGTGTGCTGGCTTTTGAGTGTCAAACCTGAGTTTGTTAACAACAGTTATCACTGGAATGAAAAAATAAATTTCTCAGCATCCCATGCAGGTAGGTGTATCTTATGACCTGGTTCTGGACAATGAAATGTAAAAGGAACAATCAGAAAAAAGAAAGAGCTCATTGAAGTTACAACTATGATAGCTGATACACAGTTCAATGGAGTTGGAAGACAATGTAACAAATTTTTTATAAAGAAACTAGATGAAAAGAGTGAAAAAGGAGAGAAAAGATGAGGACTTAGAGGATCAGTCCAGGAGTTTCCACATCCATTTAGGAGACATTCCATTTAGGAGACAAAATGGCAAAGAAGGAATTATGAAGAAACTATACAAGGACATTTCCCAGAAACAAAGGACATAATTCTCAAGTTGTAAATGAGTCATTGCATCTTCAGCCCAACAAATGAAACAAGACCATATAAAGGAATAGCAAGACTTCAGGTTAGATCAGTGCTTCTCTAATGTTTACATGCATGCAAATCACTGAATATCTGTTACAATGCAAATTCTGATTCAGTAGGTCTGAGGTCTTTCTAAGAAGCTCTCAGATGATGCTGTTGCTGCTGGTTACCTGACTATACTTTGAGTTACAAAATGCTAGCATATGGGAGTAATGCCGTCAAAATTCTGATAATGTCTTGAAACCCAGAAACCTACATTCTGTCAATTTATCAGTCAAGTGTGAAGGTAGAATAAAGACATTTCCAAACACAAGGACCTCAAATGCTATCTCCTATGTCCAAAGATTGCAAAATGAGGGATCATCCAAGAAGGAAGAAGACATGAAATCTAGGAAAAAGTGATCTAATGCTGCAAAATGCTGAATTTGGTCCCAAGACTTAGAGAGCAATCTGATGTAAGAAAATAATAAAACAATTATTCCAGGAAAATCAATGTAAGTTGTACAAGAGATGATTCATAATCATCGTACACCATTTGACCCAGGAGTGATCTATTTTTCTTTTATACTATGAGCAAATACTACTCTGAGAAAAATAAAAATAAGGAAAAATTATATGTAAGTATGTAAACATTCATATACCATCTACATCTATAATATATATATAGAGAGATACATGTATTTTACATATATAATTGTTTCCCTGTAATCAGAAACAAGCAGAGAAGAAATAGCTACAAGAGTTAAAAGTTATTGCTTCTGAAAATCAAGTGGATGGAGAGTGAAACTGTGCCCCATAGGGTTGACAGAAGCTGATAACTACTAGAAATTCTTAAGCCTGTCTTACAGAATAATAGATGAGGGAACAGCTTGTTTAAAACCCCTTTGCTTGTAAACTGCCTTCATTGATTAAGTTCACTTTAGTTATTTTTTTTCTTTATTTTTCCTCTCTTTAATTGCACACTTTCCCAGCTTCAGGCAACTGGTTGTTCTATAGGGGATTGGTGTCAGCTCCTGCCAGTGCCAGCCAGTTAAGACTGGTTGGGACACCAACCCTAAAACTAGGCCTGTGCAGATGTCTGATGAATGGCCTGTTGACCCAGAGGACCAGAAAATTCCACCCTTGGATCATGCTGAGGGCCTCCATTTTGAATAAGCAGAAGCATGTAACCCAGATGCCCCTGGTACAGAACACATTTTTCCCCACCTCCAATCACCTTTCCCTACGCCTAAGACCACCTTGTTTATCCCATAAATATCCCAAGACCTTCGTCTTTGGGGAGGTGGATCTGAGACTTGTTCTCCCATTTTCTCCCTTGACTGCCTTGGGGATAAACCCTTTCTTGGCTGTAAACCTAGGCATCTCAGCATTTGACTTGCTGCATGTCAGGCAAACAGACCTGGTTTGGTAACAAGAGTAGGATAAATTAGGAATAAGAAACAGCTTAAAACAGTTATGAACCTTTCAGTATTATTTTATTTTTATACTATAAGCAAATATTACATTGATACAAATAAGAATAAAATACAAAAATAAGACAATCTGTACAGTTTCTATTTTAATATGATCAAATTTTAAATACCACTGTAAGCCAAAAAAAAAAATTTCTATATTTGGCTTATTATTGCAGACATCTTAATGTGAGATGTTATATTTGATAAACATCTGGCCTGGAAGGTACAACATTATATTAATTTATTAATTCATAATAAGATGATAGACTTTAAGATATGTATTTTCAGTGCTACTAATAGTAGTAACTTTAAATGTTAGGCCATGAAACTCATTTTATATATTGTGGCAGAGGGGAATACTCCCCCTTTTCCCCCTTTCATTTTCTTTTCTTTTTGGCTGGCAATTAAAATGACATAAGGCAGATATTAGCAGGAGATAATCAAATTTATTATGTCTTGTGAAATAAAATTCATGACAAGAAAAATTGAAACAAAAAAATTTTATCTGCCCTTTGGCCTCCTCTCTCCCCTCTACTGGGCATTGTGTATCTGCATCGACCAGACCTCTCCCATTGGCAGAAATACCTGCTCAACCATAAAGAGCAACACTCTCCTAGCACCAACAAGACAACTCCTTAAAGATAACATTCCTTCTTGATCTTATAAGGGACCATGATAATGCTTAGATCTGGATTGTGTAAACTGTCAATAATATATATAATGTACAGTCCTCTGTCTAAAAAAAATTATATATAACTGTGCCTTGACTGTGTATTTCTCACTCTGGCCTGTCTGCCACAGATTGGCAGCTTCACCCTCTTCCGACGGTCTCAAATGCTTCCTTTCTGTCCCAATCGATTTCCCCAAAGGAGAGGGCATTTGTCCGTCAGAGAGGGGATTTCCCTGAATTCGGAATCCTCTCCTCTGCTTCAGCTCCCACGCCCTGGGGTGCAGGTCCAGTCCCACTTCCTCTCCTCCGCCTTCCCCCTTCTTTTTTTCCATCCTACCCAGCTATGAAGGGATCTTTATAGTCCTTTCCAGTGTCCAAGATCTTTTACTAGTTTTTAGCTGGTGTTCTGTGAAAATTGTTGCATCTATAGATGTATTCCTGATGCATCCGTGAAGAGAGATGAACTCCACGTCCACCTACTGCTCCGCCATCTTGAATCCCCCATGTGAAACTTTTGAAAATTGTAAAGCATTATAGAGTTTAAATGATCTTTTACTCAATTTTTAAAAAGTGAAAAAAAATTAAAAAAAGAAGAAACAGGGCACATGGAAGGGCTTTTGAAACTGGGAGGGTCACACAGGGTCCTGCTCATTTACAGCATGGCCAAGGTTTGGCAAAGTGGCATAAGGGGGGTGTTTTGCCACTTATTGAATTTAGGTCACTTCAGGTTTTGCCATTATATTGGTCAGGAAACCATTTTTCTGGTTTTAGAATTCTTTTGGTTTTGGAATTTTATATAAGGACATGTGGACCTTGACTGTCCACTGTCAGAACCTTAAAATAAAATACTTGCCATCAAAAATTGCAGAAAATAGGGCTTCCCTGGTGGCGCACTGGTTGAGAGTCCGCCTGCCGATGCAGGGGACACGGGTTCATGCCCCGGTCTGGGAAGATCCCACATGCCGCGGAGCAGCTGGGCCCATGAGCCATGGCCACTGAGCCTGCGCGTCCGGAGCCTGTGCTCCGCAATGGGAGAGGCCACAACAGTGAGAGGCCCGCGTACCACAAAAAAAAAAAAAAAAATTGCAGAAAATAGTTCTTAAAGAGCTTGTTTGTTCTTCATGAGCCATGATATTTGTCTAGTTACCCAGACACTGTGTTTGCCTTAGAACCTATTCTTTGAACCAAAATGTCCTTGCCAAGATTATTTCTGAGAATATTGATATATGTATAAATATGTATACTAGTTTTGAAATGGGACATGCCAGAACTCCCAAAGTATGTATGTGTCAGAAAAGGAGACTTAGTAAGTCTTTCTACTTGAGATACTTCCAATTTCCTTCTCTGGTTTTTAAAATTTAAATTATATAATTGATGCAAATTATATAACTGTTATAAAAATCATATGTATTTAAAATTTTGAGATAATCAAAAGGGGCATGTTGGGCTTCCCTGGTGGCACAGTGGTTGAGAGTCCACTTGCCGATGCAGGGGACGCGGGTTCGTGCCCCGGTCCGGGAAGATCCCACATGCCGTGGAGCAGCTGGGACCGTGAGCCATGGCCACTGAGCTTGCGTGTCGGGAGCCTGTGCTCCACAATGGGAGAGGCCACAACAGTGAGAGGCCCTCAAACCACTCCCGCCCCCAAAAAAAGCGGCATGTTTTCAAATATTTAAGGAAAATTTATGTATACATTCCTTATTTTTCTTCAAGTAAGAAAAATAAAATGTTATTGTTATAGTATTAACATCAATAATAATCATAGCCTATATATAAACAACACATTCTGACCCAGATATTCTAATATCTGGATAATATCTAATATCTAAGAATTCTTCGTTTATTTTGTCTCATTAGACCTTACAAGAACTATATATGAGATACACATTATTCTCATTTACTTAGATTAACTACAGAGCTAACTGTACATTGAATTACTTAAATTAGTTGATATATAAGTAAATTAACCAAATTATGTAATTTTCAATTCAACAGCCAAGTTGAATATATCATGCTGAGCTAAACATTAAAAATAGTGGGGCAAAAAAAAAAAAATAGTGGGGCACAGTTTGGCTGAATGTGTTATAGAAGCCTGTCTAATTTTTCCCTCACTCTACAGAATGATTGTCACATAACACATAGCAAATACTTAATAACTGTATGTTGAATTAAAACATTGGACTGTCCTCAGATAAAGAACTTGCCACACCACTACATGACAAAAGTTTCACTGAGAGTGGAACCAAGTTGTGTGGGATCCCAGGTTTTCTCAGGCTTTTATTACTGAGAAACACACCATAAGGCTCATTGTCAGACTTGATTTCAACAACTTTGCTAAGTAAAAAATTATTTCCTTTTAATAACTGCTACATGGCACACCTGTTTTCATATATTTTTACCGGGAATTAATTGTAAAATAATATTTTCTTATTGATAAAGCATAATTCACAACCCATCAGAGCACTCTTCAAGAAAATTAGAAGGTATTTTAAAAAAAGAATTATAATTCAGAATAAAATTATGCCATGATATTAGCAAAGTTATATTGGTAATTAGGCACAGGAGTTTTTTCTCAGTCTTCTTCAATTATCTGTAGTATATATTTTTCTATAATAATCATGTAAGAATGTTTAAATAGAAAATCTATAACAAGCTGTGTTGAAAATATAATTCCAAAAAAGTGAAAAGAATCCATTAGCACAGAGAGTCAAGAAAAGTTAAAATCTTACTTAAATTAAGCCAAGGCTTTTAGGAAATAAAAGAGTATGATATAAAACAACTATTTTCTTAAAATATTTCAATTATTGCTTAAAATATGTCAATAGCTAGAACATATGATTTATACATATAATAAAATTCTTAACTATAATGTAGTAAAGGCTAAAACATTAAAACAGTACAAATGAAAAATATTTTTCTGGATACTATGGACTGGAAACACATTACATTTAGAAAATGTTTTTCCCTTTTCGACAGAATTGGCTGTCAGTTCACTGTCTGGAAATAAAAACCAAACATGACTATTTTCCTATAATGTTTGGAAATATGTAGCACATATTTAATCCAAGGAATAAGGCAAAGGTATATTTTTTATTTATATTATCATAGAAGAGTTTATTGACCAAGGTATAATATTTTCTGAATCCATTTAGTAAAACTTCAGCTATTTGGCTGTAAATTATTTATCATGCCAAACATTTAATTATATGTAAAAATACTGTAAACCAAGAACTTAAAATAAGTCAGTTTAATAACAGAATAGACTCTGAAAGCACAAACTATATTGTCAAACATTCTATTTGGTAGATGTATAAAATCTGGAAAACAGACTGAAATAAAATAGATTTCTTTGTTGAATTTTAAACAAGACCATATAATGTAAGTTCTTAAAATGAGAACATTATCATTTTCTTCTTTATCCCACTGGTGATAAACACTGGAAGAGATGACATATTATACATTAGAAAAGAATTATGCATTCCCATGTTATTATTGTTTTTAAAACTATTTGAGTAAACTCAAATGTTAAGTTTTCATAAGGGTTCATAATTTTAAATCCCAGTTAATAAAGATCTTAAAGGTTTTTTTTGATTTTTGATTAAAACAAAATTTTTTTTTTTTCGGTACGCGGGCCTCTCACTGTCGTGGCCTCTCCCGTTGTGGAGCACAGGCTCCGGACGCGCAGGCCCAGCAGCCATGGCTCACGGGCCCAGCCACTCCGCGGCATGTGGGATCTTCCCGGACCAGGGCACGAACCCCTGTCCCCTGCATCGGCAGGCGGACTCTCAACCACTGCGCCACCAGGGAAGCCCAAAACAAAATTTTAAAGACAACTTTTTTAGAGCAGTTTTAGGCTCATAGCAAATTTCAGAAGATACAGAGATAACCCAAATACACCCTGCCCCGAAACATGTATAGACTCTGCCCATTATCAACATCCCCTACCAGGATGGTACATTTGTTACAAGTGCTGAATCTACATTGAAACATCATTATCACCCAAAGTCATAGTTTACATTAGGGTTCACTCTTGGAGTTGTATTATAGTCTATGGGTTTGGACAAATGTATCCACCATTATAGTATCAGTACAGAGTATTTCCACTACCCTAAAAATCCTCTATGTTCCACCTATTCATCTTTCCCTTCCCCCTAACCTCTGGCAGCCACTGATCTTTTTACTGTCTCTATAGTTTTGCCTTTTCTAGAATGTCATATAGTTGGAGTCATACAGTATGTAATCTTTTCATACTGGCTTCCTTCACTTAGTAATATACATGTAAGCTACCTCCATGTATTTTCATGGCTTGATGGCTCATTTCTTAGTGGGGCTGAATAATATTCCATTGACTGGATGTACCATAGTTTATTTACATTTTCACCTACTGAAGGACATCTTGGTTGCTTCCAAGATTTGGAAATTATGAATAAAGCTTCTATAAACACTTGTGTGCAGATTTTTGTATAGACATAAATTTCCAATTCCTTTGTGCAAGTGCTAAGGTGTTGATTGCTGGATCCTATGGTTGGAGTATGTTTAGTTTTGTAAGCATTCACTAAACTGTCTTCAATAGTGGCTGTATCATTTTCCATTCCCACCAGCAGTCAGTGAGAGTTCCTGTTGCTCTACATCCTTGTCAGCATTTGGTGTTCAGCGTTCTGGATTTTGGCCGTTTTAGTAGATGTGTGGTGGTATCCCACTGTTTTTTAAATTTCGTTTCCTGTTGATATATGCTGTGGAGTATCTTTTCATAACCGTTTTTTGCTATCTGTATATCTTCTTTGTTGAGGTATCTGTTAAGATCTTTAGCCTATTTTTTAACTGAGTTTTATCTTTTCTTACTATTGAGATTAAAGAGTTCTTTTTATATTTTGGAAACAATTCTTTATCAGATATGCCATTTGAATATGTTTTCTTTTAGTCCGTGGCTTGTCTTTTCATTCTCTTAATAATGTGTTTCACAGAACAAAAATTTTTATTTTTAATGAAGTGCCACTTACCAATTTTCTTTCATGGATTGTGTCTTTGGCATTTTATCTAGGGTCAATGCCAAACCCTAGGTCATCCATATTTTCTCCTATGTTATCTTCCAGGAATTTTATGGTTTTGCATTTCACATTTAAGTCTGTGATTCATTCTGAGTTAATTTTTGTGAAAGGTATAAGGTCTATGTCTAGATTCAGTATTTTGCATGTGGATGCCCACTTGTTCCAGCACCATTCGTTTAAAAACAATTGTCACTCCATTGTATTTCCTTTGTCCAAAGATCAGTTTACTATATTTATGGAAGTCTATTTCTGGGCTCTCTACTCTATTCCATTGATCTATTTGTCTATTTTTTTTCCAGTATCACACTGTCTTCACTACTGTATCTTTATCATAAGTCTTGAGTCAAGTAGTGTAAGGAAGAGCCTAACTTCACTAAGCATCGGTTAGTAAGCACAGATGGCCTAATTACATTCACCAGTCTCTCATTCAGCTTCCTCCAGTACTTGTCTATTACCTCATCTTGGCACTTAAAAACCCTCCTGCCTTACCTAATGTATTTTTTCCTTACTAAAATCTGGTATTCCTGTGAAACGGCTCTGACTAATATCTCTAGGAACTGCTTAATGCTGAATGCAGTGAAGTCTGTTCAGTCTTTATCTTATTTGACTGGTCTGTGGTATTAGATTCTGCTGACAAAGATTTCACTTTTCTTTTCATTGTCATTGTTCATTTGCATGAATTTCTAATTATAAATTTATACTTATTAAAAATAGCAAAATAAATAAATAAACAAAAGAAAATATAAAATCCTTTGATTATCACTCCTCATTAACCTCAGGAGTAACCACCATTAATATTTTTTAATGAACCTCCAGTCTGACTTTTATAAACACATAAATGACAATAGCTATACTCAATTTTGAATCATATTACATTATGGTCAGAGAACATGGCCTTATAATTTTTTTTTAAAAGTATTAACGTTTTCCTTATGAATTTCGTTAATGTTTGTTGAATCCAAAGTTCTATAACTCTATGTAATGAGATGTTAAACTAACATCAGATATGAAAATGAGCTTAAGACAGATCTTATGGGAAGAATTTACAAAGGAAATGTTTAAAAAACCAATTAGATGATGCTAATCTGGAAACCTCAGCTAGGTTGAGAAATGCAAATGGGTCAGAGAGTAGAGAAAGGTACCTTCTACATTCATCTTAAACTTAGAAAATGGGAGTTGGCAAGGGGGAACACAGGAGAGCTTGAAATATGTTCCCTCTGGTGGAGAGACAGCCATGTAGTGCATGTCTGAGAATGCTGATGGAGCTGGAGCAGCAGAGTGAGTGTTGCACTGAGTGGCCAAAGCCTGGAGGCATCAGGGCTTTGGATGCATGACTGTTTCCTATTGACCAGACGTAGAAAGCCCTTGAAGGAAATTGTGCTGACCTGAGGCTGTTTTAAGTTCTAAAGGAAGAGCACTTAGATGGTTTTCTCAGGGTATATGCCCAGTAGTGGGATTGCAATAGCCAGGACATGGAAGCAACCTAAGTGTCCATCATCGGATGAATGGATAAAGAAGATGTGGCACATATATACAATGGAATATTACTCAGCCATAAAAGGAAATGAAATTGAGTTATTTGTGGTGAGGTGGAGAGTGAAGTAAGTCAGAAAGAGAAAAACAAATACCGTATGCTAACACATATATATGGAATGTAAGAAAAAAAAAGTCTTGAAGAACCTAGGGGTAAGACGGGAATAAAGACACAGACCTACTAGAGAATGGACTTGAGGACACGGGGAGGGGAAGGGTAAGCTGGGACGAAGTGAGAGAGTGACATGGACATATATACACTACCAAATGTAAAATAGATAGCTAGAGGGGTGGGATAGGGAGGGTGGGAGGGAGGGAGATGCAAGAGGGAAGAGATATGGCAACATATGTATATGCATAACTGATTCACTTTGTTATAAAGCAGAAAGTAACACACCATTGTAAAGCAATTATACTCCAATAAAGATGTTAAAAAAAAAAAGCACTTAGATGAATGGAGAGACTCCAACAGCAAGAGGCTAGAAGCAAATGCCATACTCCTAGTGTCACCAAACCAGCTTTGTTTGCCTGATGTGCAGCAAACCAAATGCTGAGATGCTGAGGTATGCATCAGAGAAATGGTTTATTTACAAAAAAGGAGGTGGGTTATTAAAAAAACCAAAAAATTAAATTTAAAATAAAAAGAAAAGGAGATGGGAGAAGAAGTCTCAAATCCAGTTCCTCAAAGGACTGGGGCTTAAGGTATTTATGAGATAAGGAAGTGGGGTGGTCTGAGGTGTGGAGAAAGACAACTGGAGGTGAGAAAAAGGTGAAGTAATTAGTGTCCGGTATGGTGTATCTGAGTTAAGTGTTTCTTCATGGGATGTATGTTCAGAAAATGACAGCATTAACATGATCTGAGGGTAGAGTTTTTGGCCCTCTTACATCAAAAGGTCATCCATCAGACATTTGTGCAGGCCTGTTGAATGGTCAGTGGTCTGATCAGTTTGATCTGGGCAAGACTAACTCCACGTTCCTAAAAAACTATTTAAGCAACCTTTACTAGAGCAACCTGTACATCAGAGGTGTTATTTATTGGGGGCGGGTAAAGGAGTCTTGTGGTATATTGTCTAAGCTATGTGAAGTTGGGAAGGTATGCAATTTGCAAGAATGATTAAGGCAAGCTTGATTTATGAAGACAGGTTACAAGATATTGTTTATTAAGCAAGTTATATTTTAAGGGATCTATCTAACTGATGACTCAGTTTCTCTGATGACTATAGAAGGAGTTACAGGAGAACACTTAGAATAGTGGTGCATCAGGCTGACCAAGTAAACCAGAGAAGAAAGTATCTCAGTTCTTAGCAATAAAATTCTCTTAAAAATGCATAAAAATAACTCTCAAGAGTCAGCTTAACCATCTTCAAGATCCAGAGAGCCTGAAGTCACCTGACCAGCTAAGAACTCACCCACCCCCTGACCTCCTTTAGCATTCTAATTATTTAATAGGATTTTATTTTAGTAGATGTTTGTTTATGTCTATTTGTATTTGTCTTTGCCTGGATTATACTCTTTTTCTTTTTCTTTATGAATTTATTTTATTTATTTTTATTTTTGACTGCGTTGGGTCTTTGATGCTGCTCACAGGGATCAAAAAACTAGAAAACTCTAGTTGCAGCGAGCGGGGGCTACCCTTCATTGCAGGGCATGGGCTTCTCATTGGGTGACTTCTTTTGTCACAGAGCACGGGCTTTAGGTGCATGGGCTTCAGTAGTTTTGGCACTCGGGCTCAGCAGTTGTGGCTGGCAGGCTCTAGAGCACAGACTCAGTAGTTGTGGCTCATGGGCTTAGTTGCTTTGTCGCATGTGGAATCTTCCCAGAACAGGGCTTGAACCCATGTCCCCTGCATTAGCAGGCAGATTCTTAACCACTGCGCCACCAGGGAAGCCCCTGGATTATATTCTTTTTCATTTAAACTTGTGTTCTCTTTTTTTTTTTAAGGAGTTATTTTATTTTTAAATTTTATTTATTTATTTTTAAATTTTTGGCTGCGCCCCGCAGCATGCAGGATCTTAGTTCCCCGACCAGGGATCAAACCAATACCCCTTGCAGTGGAAGCGTGGAGTCTTAACCACTGGACCACCAGGGAAGTCCCTAAGCTTGTGTTCTTTATATATAATTGATACATATATACGATGCTAGTCATTTGTCTGCCATGTCTGCTGCAAATAGTTTTTCCAAAGTGTTATTTGCCTTTTATTTTTTTGCATTTTGTATTTACCTTTTAAAAAACTGCATTGATACCCAGTTTATTTGGTTCCATAAATGCTGATCACATTTAGTAGTGTTTTGCAGTGTTTTGCAAACCTGACTATACCATCTTCCGTCACCTAGTTTGCAAACTACAACACATGGCCACAGGCCAAATCCATCAGTCACATCCTGCCACTATTTGGTTTTGTACAGTCCACAAACTAAGAAGGTTTTTACATGCTTATATGGCTTAAATGAAAAAAATGATAATTCTTAACACATGAAAACCATATAAAATTCAAATTTTAGTGCCCAAAATAAAATTTTGTTGGAACATATACTTTTTTTTCTGTACCTTATATTTACATGATTTTGCTTGAAAAGTAATTCTTTAATATGGGATCCCTTGGCATCAGTATTTCTTTAGACAGAGGGGTTAGACTGAGTAACATGAAATGCTGTTGAAAAAAAATCAAATTCCTTCAAAGATTTGAATATTCATCTTTCTGATTTTCCTGTATGACATTCTTAGAAAAAAACATGATGTCAATGTTATCTGTATTTCTTTTTCCATTTTCTACCAATTTTTATCCCAGTAAAAAAAAAGAATAAACAGTAATTTTTATTCTGTTTTGATCATAATTTCTGAATTATAGCGATTGGCTTTACTCTGTATGCCACAGGTCAGGAAGTCTAAACAGTGATAGTTTTTAGAGTATTAGAGTGTTTAGTTCACATGATGAGTTCATAATTTGTTACAGACATAACAATGAATACCAACTAGTTTCAAATCAACATACTTTCTCTCCATCCCAGATGCAGAAGTGGTACTAATAGGAGATGATTTGCCTTCAGTTCATGTTTAGTAAAGGTAACCAAGCGTCTGGAAGTCAGTAGGTAAATTTCTGAATGGGAGAGGAATTAATTCTAACCATAAGAACAAGACAATGGGCTTTGATGTTCTTTCCTAAATCATTAACTTAAGCTTTGGGGGAATAAACAGTAACAGGTAATATATACTGAATGTCCACCAAAAGCCATGCTCTAAACCAATTTATATGTTACTTCATTTAATTATCACAGTTATTGTTAACATTTTAAAATGAGGAAATAGTGGTTCAGAAAAGTTAAATAACTTTCTCAGAATCACATAATTATTAAAGGGCAAAGAGAGATGAGTCATTGTCCTTGGATAGTGTATCATCACAGGAGGAGGGGTTCTGACTCCAGCTTCTCCAAAAATTTCAACTCTATAAACAATGGTCTTAACTGAGCATACACATTGAGAGTCAGTTCACCTATCTCCTACTGGAAGTCGAAGATGAACTGTACAGTGGGATGGAGAGTGTCCCAGAAACCCACGCCTCCCTTCCTCACAACCCTCACAGCCCTAGCACCATTGTCTACTGTGAGTCACTAGACTACCCTCACTAGCCCCTATCCTTATTGTCAGTATCCATGATAAGCCCTGCCTCCCAAGGCTTCCACGCCCTTTGCTATGTCCTTTCCTTTCTCTCCAACTTACATGTTTTCTCAGTGTCTGGATTTCTTTGTCCATCTTATGCAAGAATCCTCAGTTTTTTCAACTTCTCTAAATTCACCATTCATCTTCTTGCACTCATGAAAACCTGGTTTCTCCAGAGGAAACTGCCACTGCTATAGCTTAAATTAAATTGTGGGGGGTTTTTTTGTTTGTTTTGTTTTTTTCCCCTGATAACTCTTGTACTACCAGACTGAAATGTTGGATGGGTGTTTTTGTCATCCTTTCTCTATCCTTCCCAACAACTTACCCAAATCTTCCTATATTTGAATCCGATGTCATCAGACTAATACCCTGCTACTGTCATTTACCTTCAGGGAGTTGCCTCTCCTTTGATTATGGCCTTAATTTCTTACTCACTCTTTACTTCTGAGACTGCTCTTGTTCTTATTATGTAAGTGGATAATTCTTTCTAGCAGACTTCCTCCCCTCAAATACTCCTGTTCTCCACACTTCTTTAGTTATTCAAACCCATGGCCATTCCCCAAACCCTGACATTACTGTTAACTGAACTTCTGCATAATTTTAGCCATGTATCCCAATTACTAACCAATATCTTTTAAGCTCATTTCCATTAGAACCCCAATGCCAACAACCTAGCAGGCCTACTGGGAATTTCAATCCATTGATTCTCTCAGTGTTCATCATTCTTTACCTCATTTATGTCTTTTTACCCTCACTGCCTAGAATAAACCTTATGGTAAGTTCTTATACAGATACTACCTAGCTGTAGTCTATGAACCTTTTCTACTTTCTTTTGTTTTAATTAATTAGTTTATTTATTTTTCTTCTTATTAGTCGTCCATTTTATACACATCAGTGTAGACATGTCAATCCCAATCTTCTAGTTCGTCCCACCCCCCCATCCCCCACCGCATTCCCCCCTTGGTGTCCATACATTTGTTCTCTACTTCTGTGTCTCAATTTCTGCTCTGCAAACTGGTTCATCTGTAACGTTTTCTGGGTTCTACATATATGCGTTAATATACAATATTTGTTTTTCTCTTTCTGACTTACTTCACTCTGTGTGACAGTCTCTATATCCATCCACGTCTCTACAAAAGACCCAATTTCATTCCTTTTTATGGCTGAGTAATATTCCATTGTATATATGTAACACATCTTCTTTATCCATTCATCTGTCAATGGGCATTTAGGTTGCTTCCATGACCTGGCTATTGTAAATAGTGCTGCAATGAACATTAGGGTGCATGCATCTTTTTGAATTATGGCTTTCTCAGTGTATATGCCCAGTAGTGGGATTGCTGGGTCATATGGTAATTCTATTTTTAGTTCTTTAAGGAAACTCCATACTGTTCTCCAAAGTGGCTGTATCAATTTACATTCCCACCAATAGTGCAAGAGGGTTCTCTTTTCTCCACACCCTCTCCAGCATTGGTTGTTTGTAGATATTCTGATGATGCCCATTCTAACTGGTGTGAGGTGATACTTCATTGTAGTTTTGATTTGCCTTCCTCTAATAATTAGTAATGTTGAGCAGCTTTTCATGTGCTTCTTGGCCATCTGTATGTCTTCTTTGGAGAAATGTCTATTTAGGTCTTCTGCCCACTTTTGGATTGGGTTGTTTGGTTTTTTTAATATTGAGGTGCATGAGCTGTTTATATATTATGGAGATTAATCCTTTGATGATTCATTTGCAAATATTTTCTCCCATTCTGAGGTTTGTCTTTTCATCTTGTTTATGGTTTCCTTTGCTGTGCAAAAGCTTTTCAGTTTCATTAGGTCCCATTTGTTTATTTTTGTTTTTATTTCCTTTACTCTAGGAGGTGGATCATAAAATATCTTGCTGTGATTTATGTCTAAAAGTGTTCTTCCTATGTTATCCTCTAAGAGTTTTATAGTGTCTGCTCTTATATTTAGGTCTCTAATCCATTTTGGGTTTATTTTTGTGTATGGTGTTAGGGAGTGTTCTAATTTCTTTCTTTTACATGTAGCTGTCCAGTTTTCCCAGAACCACTAACTGAAGAGACTGCCTTTTCTCCATTGTATATCCTTGCCTCCTTTGTCATAGATGAGTTGACCATAGGTGCGACTTATCATATTAAAAAAAAAGTAGGCAAAAATATTTCAGTGGATAGAAGTAACTATATGGGCATGGAAAACAGGTTAGCCTGCTATAACAAAGAGAGGCAAAACTACTGTGACTTAAAGTAGACAGAAATGTATTTATTCTTAATTAAGATCTGTTTAGTTAGGCCAAAGCTTTGTTAGTGACTTAATGGTGCCAAAAACTATTTCTTTCATCTTGTTACTGTCTCATTCAAAATTAGGTTTCCATCTTGTAGTACAGGATGGCTCCTCTTCTACAATCATGCTCTCTTTCTAGGAGAAAAGTAAAATAAAGCACAAATCCCATCTGTCTAAAGAAACATCCTGGAAATTTCACACATTTCTTCTACACCCATCTCCAAATATTAGCCAGATGGCTACATTGATGTATAAGGGAGGATAGGAAATGGAATCTTCTGGTAGACCATGTGCCCACCTAAAATTCTGGAGGTTCCATTATTAAAGAAAAGAAAGAAGGTTATGGGAGGAAAGAAGCTGTTGTTGCTAAGAATGGGAGTGGATTTTCCCAAATTATCTCTTCCATTGTATAAATTTTCATAAAATAGAGTTTTCAGTGCTCTGTATCAAATGAAAGACACATTTTGGACAAAACTGTAGGGAAAATATACTGATATTTTAATCTCTGCTCCAAGTTATTGATTGAAATTCAGAGTTGGCAAATGAACTACTATGACTGAGAGATGTACTTATGAGTGATTCCGTTACAGTTAGTTGTAATTAACACACACTCCCTGTCTTCCTGCTGTTTCTTTGGAACTCCTTCTCAGACTCCTTTGATAGTTCTACCCTCTCTGTACCTTCTCTAAATGTTGAATTATTGTGGTTCAATCTTGGGTTCTTTGCAGCCAACATTCTCTAAAGAGACCATGCACATTTTAATACCGCTTGTGTACTGAGAATTTCCAAACCTAGAGCTCCAGTTTAGACCTGGAATTTTAAGTTCAGATGTGTAGATCCAAGTGCTTACTTGACACCTCCACTGAATGTCTCTCAAAATTTATAAGCACCAAGTCTGGATTCTTGATTTCTCCCTAACTCAATCTGTTACACAGATTACATTATTCCACTGCTAAATGTGTTTAGTTCCCAATCCCTTTAGAATAAAATCCAAAATTCTTATCTTGCTTACAAGGTTCTATATGCTCAAAATTCACCTCCCTCTCTAATCTCATGTTTCACATTCATAGAGGGAAACCCACTCATTTTGCTCCAACACTTAGCTTCCATGTGCCATGATCTTTCCTACTCCCAAATATCTGCATGTATCTTTTTCTATCTATTTCTGTGTAAGCTCTTCTTACTTCCAGCCTTCTTTCTATTATTTACAATGTTTCTCCTTGTTTCTTCTAAAAAGTATATGTGTATTTTTTCAATTCAGTCTGATTATTGTTACCTTTTACATGATGAATTTTATCCATTCAGATTTATTATGAACATTAATATATTAGGATTTATTTCCATTATACTATGTCTACGTTTTTTTTTCTATATCCTTCTTGGGTTGCTTTTTCCCCTTTTGCATCCCTTCTATTCTATTACAATATTTTTCTCTCTTATGCTACCAATTTCCCTTTTTTTGTTCAAAATTTATAAATTCTATTTCATTTTTTATTTTAGTGGTTACTTTGAAATTTTAGCTTGCTTGCTAAAGTCTAAATTTGACCTCTTTATTCTTCTACTGGATAATACAAGACCTTATATCATTAACTCCTGACAACATCCAACTTTCCTATGCTAGCTGGCATGAAAATTCTTGAAGAGTATTTTAATTCTATATTTAACTCTCTTATTAGAAGTTATTATTACTGTTTTATACAGTCAATGTTTATTTAGAATTATCTATGTTTGTCTTTTTCTTTCCTCATTTATTTCTTCTTCATTTTTGACCTTCAATTTGAATCATTTTTCTTCTTCTTGAAGGATATATTTAAAATTTTCTTTTAGTGGAAATCTTTTGGTGATAAACTCTCCTTTTTGATTATTTGAATGTGTCATTTTTCATTCTCATTTGCTAGGTATACAATTATGTGCCAGCCTATTTTTTTCTAAAACTTTATGCTATTTCATTCTCTTCTAGCAGTCTTTTTTTTTATTTTGAGAAGTTGGATGTCTACTGTTACCTTGTAGCTAATCTGTTTTTCTTTTTTAGATGCTTTTAACATTTGTCTTTGGTTCTACAATTTTACCATAAAATGACTAGCTATCTATTTCATTTTGTTTATATTGCAAGAAATGCAAGTCTGTATGTTTGTTCTAAATCTTTTTATCAGTTGATTATCATATCAATTATCATTTTCCTATGAAGGTATTAATTAAAACAATTTGTAGTTCTAGAGATAATAATAGTGGTAATAATAATACAAATTCATATGGAAGTTGAAGAATAGCTGCTGTGCAATTATTTTGGAATTCTCTAATTTTTCTTTTCACTCAGTAACCACTCTTCCCCACCAAGAAAAACCATGGTCATTAGTTCCTTTTCAAACTATTGAATAATATGGCCACAATGTGGTTGAGATCACCATTGTTACCCTCTGATCCTTGGTTGCTTCACAGCATTTTGATCATATTAAGCTTTGGTATTAACTAAACACCACAAGGGCATGAAAGAAAATCATCATGACACCACATTATGCTTTGCAAATGGACATTTAGAGAGCCGGAGGAAAATGTTCAATCTGTATGACTTTTAAGGAGATACTAATGTGTCATATATGTCTTTGGTTTTGAGATTATTACATGACAAAATGCTTTAACTTGTTAATTGTAGGTCATGCTTTATTAGGCATCTGTCATAACTTTTTATCACATAAAAGACCTTCCTAATTGAAATAAACACCTTCTAGCAGCATAGGATTTAATTGTTTAAGATCATTTATATCCTATAATAAGTATCTCATGGTTTTAGGAAATTGGCATTGAATATAAAATAATAGATTTTTTAAGCACTGACATAACCATAGGAATATGCTTCTATGTGTTTATATGGTAACAGAACAATAAACACTTAAAACATTTTCTGGAGAGAAAGCTGGGTGTGTTTGTGTATACGTGCATGTATATGCAGAACCATGTGTATGTACGTGACTCTGCATATTTGAATCAACTTTCCGCATTGTATTCTGGCCTCTTAGCATATCATGACGCCGTGTTTTGGAATCTATTATAAAGTGACATTTTCTAAGAAAACGTTCCATTAAAGAATGTTCAATCCAGGTCCCTCACAATTATATATAAACTTTTGGTCTAGATTGGTTATTATCTATCTGACATTCAGTTGTGGGTTTTCTAGGGTAAAAATTGCCATGAATGGATACAAGTTTAATAAATGTGATTTGTGTAAGGATGGTTTCTGTTCTGTTTAAGGAAAAGTCTTTTTTCTTCAAAACACACAAAATTTAGGAAAAATGACAAGATGTACTTCATTTTAAGTAGCATCATAATATTTATTTTTCACAGAGAAGTTAAAAGCCACTAAACAGAAGAAGATGCTTGAGAGAAATGCTGTTCTCCATTGCTTGACATTGTCTTGAGAAGTCTTATCAAGTGACATGAACTCAAGACAACTCTTTGTTTCTCTACCTTTTCCATCTTGTTTATCCTCTTTCTTCCTTTGCATGTCCAAATCCTTTGTTTCTCTCCTCTTCTTCTTCTATTGGCATATTTCAGGTCTGCCCAAATGATGGCCCTCCCATCTCCACCACTTCCCATGGGTGTAACCTCTTTCAGCCTTGACTTCTTCATCCACAAAGTGAGAGGGCAGGGAGCAGAGAGAGAGGATTAAAGCAGATCATGCTGAGGCAGTGCTTAGTACAGTGCCTGGAGCACACTCAGTGTTTAAAATAAGCATTATAAGTAAGTAATAAAGGCATAAATACCCCTAATAAATAAAAGTATAGAAATAATAAAACGAGAGGTTATATGAATCACAAATCTTTGACTGGACATGTTCAAAGTCAGATCATGAGAAAATATAGTCCAAGCTTCTATATAATTTGAAACAAAGAAACAAAAAAACTTAAAAAATTACAAATAGATTGCGGTTTTTACTTTTAATTATTCTTCTTTCTACTTTTCACATTGCTCCTAGCATCTGGTAAATGATAAATCAATTTGACACTAAAATCTACAGATGCAAAATGTTTTTAAGCTTGTGTTGAAGGGTTGCTACATTGAAAGTGAGAATAATCACAGCTGTGCTTTCCATTTCACTAAATGCTACTGCACAAATAGACTGGAATAGAATTTAAGGGCCCTTCACAGAAAGCCCTATTAAAGCTTTCTCCTTCCCAGTGACCCAATTCCATGTCAGGTTTCTACTAAACAAAGAGTTCGTAGCCAGCACTGGTGTCCACTGCAAAGTCTAAAAATAGGTGTAGAACAAAGCATTGGATATTTCATTTAAATTTAAGCTTGGCTTTTTAAAATCACTTCTGTAATGGAATAGAATAGACAAACTCCACTCTTTGGCATCTAAGAAAAGTAGATAAAGTGTCGTTCCTCATTAAATGTGGAGAAAAGGTAAATTAATATGATAAATTCTACAAAAAGTAAACTATTATTTAACATTTTCCCAAAAAAAAACCCAAACCTTATTGCTTAGTGAAATTTTATTGTGATTATTTTCTTTCCTGGTGACTCACTAAACTTATTCACTTCACTTCAATCCCCTAGTTCTCAAATTTATCAATGGCTAAGTGTCAAGAAAATCTCCTTGAAGAAAATGCAGATTCTTGGGCCACCTCTAGAGACTGATTCAGGGATCTAGAGTAAGAATCTGTGATATACTAAGGCACCTTGATCAGGGTTGGGATACCATGCCTCTGACTCATGGGCAAAATCCAAACAATGGGCAAAATTGTCCTATGGCCTGTCCTTGTAAAGTCTGCCTAAGAGTGGTTTTTACATTTTTAAAGGGTTGCAGAAAGAAAGGAAAGCAAAGACAAGGAAGAGAAGGGAAGGATATACCCCCCACAAAGCCTGAAATATTTATCATCAGACCCTTTCCAGAAAAAGTTTGCCAACCCCTGCCCTAGATGATCCTGGTTCATTCACTTTACAAATATGTAATGACCACTCGCTCTGTGTTGGGAGTGCTCCCTGGCTCTGGTGATAAGGGACACAGGGACCAAAAGAGGCAGAAACCAGTGTCTAAGTCTCATGTAGGTTGCATTGCATGTGGGACAGATCACAATTAACTTGTAATTATGGTTTGTGATGTACAAACCATACATTAATGAGGTAACTTTAAACAGTAATTTGTTATGAAGAAAATATAACAATGATATATCTTCACCAAGGTGACATTTGAACTAAGCTCCGAACACCTGGCTTAGCTACAGAGTGTAGATTTGGAGAGAGCTCGCCCACTACACGGAAGGAAGGGTGAGGCAAGAGGCTAAAGTCAGAAATGAGTTTGGACTCTTCAAAGAGGCCAGTGTGGGTAGAATAGAAGTTAGAGGAGGAGCTTGAGGAAATGTGGTCAACACAGCAAGTCCTGAAGGCTGGATGGGTTATCAGGAGGACGTTTACATTTTAATCTAAGTGCAATGGTACCATAGCCTGTAAACTCCATTTTCAAACACATGCCTTAGAAATAAATGAAGAGCGTGTCACTACTCTGAGATATATTAAAACTCAAATTAAAATGATTAAGTTAAGAAAAGACAGACACCTAAAAAACAATATTCTTGCAGATCAAATTTGGTATTTTTCCTCACTTTGTGTTCATGAATAATCTTAGGGGATATAAAATCAGAATTAATTATAGACTAATGTACTAAAGTAAATATATTTAATTCAAACTCAGTTTTGAAGGAAGATAAATGCTTTAAAAGTGCTTTATTTCTTAGGAAACTATATGTACACAAATCTGAGTTCATTAAAGATAAAGATTATGTTTTATTTAAAGTTATAATATCAAAATTTATTCTTTAAGTAAAGTCCTTTGTCCCTGATAATGGGTCTCATAACACATATACTTATGTGAAATATAAAAGAAACTTTAAAGAGAGTAATAATTTTTGGTTTTAGAGACTTAACATTCTCCATGGTAACTATGATATATTATGATGACTTAACCATAAAGGCAAGTGTGAGAACCCAGTGAATAATTCATGCTGTCTGGCCCTCATTTCATGCATTAATTGCATTAGACATCAGCTTAAATGGAAAATCCATTTAAAAATGAACTGGATGGCACTGAACATAATAGTAACAAGGACTCTAAAAGACCATAGGGTAAACTGCAACATCTATTATTTTTAAACATTAATTTTGTTTTGCCAAATAAGAATATAAATAATGCATAATATAAAACTTATTCACATGCTCCCAACAAATGTCTAAACAGAAACATTCAAATACATTTAAAAAATCATGTCATATCCAGCTGGCACTGAATTTAATGAATTTGAAGAGACAACCTCTGGGACTGGGAGAATATGGTAGCACAAGTTGAGAATATGCAGTGATTTCTCGGTTGCCTGGCAAATCATTAATGATCTTTATATGTTTGTCTCCCTGATGAGACCAAAGATTTTGATGATAGCATTCATTATTTAGTACTTCATATTTGTAAGCACTCGATAGATGTTTGGTAAAAGAAAGGATTTTCTCTTGCCAAATTCCAAATAAAATATTAATAATGTTAAACTATATGCAAAGACATGTCATCAGATACACATGGTAAATAACACAGAGCTGGTATTGGTGTCTTTACACCGCAATGCCCTGGGTGCCAGAGAGAAATTCTGAACCTTGTTTATTTTCCCAGGAATGGAAGAGAGTGGCTCTTCTCTGAGGTTTTGAGGGTGAAGCAGCATTAAAGGCATTTTACTGGATGGCTTTGTACTCTGATGAATGAAGCAAATGAAATGATTAACCTGAAATGACACCTTCAGACCTGGGGACATCCAGTCTCACACTGTCACTGACTTCCCTTGATTATTTCTCTTCCTTTGTTCCTTTATAAGTTTTTCTTAGGATAATGATATTATTATTTTTATAAATATGATGCATGCTTATTACAATGTCAACCAATACAGAAAAAAAAAGATGAAGAAAATTTAAAATTATATACTTGGAAAAAAAATAAGTAAAATCACACTACTTGTAAAGAGACATTATTAACATTGGATGAACATAATTCCAACATCTCTGTGCTTATATTTATATCTATAAAAGATATATTTATATATATACAGAAATATAAATACATTTATAAAAATGTATCACACCATGCATACTATTCTTAAAGTATGAACCATTACATTTAAATTTGTATTTAGTAGGAGGGAATTAAAGTAATTGTGGAACTTCAGAGAAGTATTTCTGCACAAAAAATATTTAATCTGCAAAAGACCCTCCAAGTTTAAAGAAATAATAAAAATTACAAATTACAGTTCTATTTTTTAACTACATGTTTTGCTTTTTGAGAATAACAATTGGTTGCCAGCTATTA
This sequence comes from Hyperoodon ampullatus, assembly GCF_949752795.1. Taxonomy (NCBI): domain Eukaryota; kingdom Metazoa; phylum Chordata; class Mammalia; order Artiodactyla; family Ziphiidae; genus Hyperoodon; species Hyperoodon ampullatus. The sequence goes on from NC_136925.1 coordinate 7,504,113, forward strand.
ATATTAGTGTATTCTCTCCTTGACCCATCCCTTGTGCCCTAAATCTAAATTTTGTTATTTAGATATTTTTTAAGTTGATAAAGGGCATAATAATATTTACATTCTTTTTATGCATTGATTATTTTCCATTGTATTTAGTCTTTCTATGGCCTTTCCCTTTCTGACCTCAATTTGAATGACCTTTGAGTGACTGAATTTCACCATCAATTGTTGAAAAGAAATTCAGAGCTTCTACATTCCCCGAGTCCTTGCAGGTTTGAGAATATCTGCCTATTGCCTTGATAACAGAATAACATGGCTGTGTATGGAATTTGACAATACTGCTTTTTCTCGGAATTTTAGAGACACTGCTCTGTGGTACCTCCACACTGAATGCCTTTCACTGAGGTTTCTCCATCGATGACTTTATTGGCTTGATTTAATTGCATGGTACTTTTTTCCCCAAGAAGGGCTCAAAAGTGCTTTAGTCCTCGAGGTTTTTCATATTTGAAAGTATCTGCCTCTTGCCGCTATATTTGAAGAACAGTGTGACAACACCGTGCATTCTCCTGGGGGTCCTTCTACACAACTTGCAGACATGGCTTCTCTGTGTCATGGCGTTGAATGTGGCTGGGACCATGTCCGAGGATGGCCTATTTTGCTCACATCTTTCCTTGTGAGTGGCTTGTTTTCCTCCTTGTATGCCTGAAGAATTATTATATTGAAAGTAACAGTAACTCACCCAGGAGATTCCTGAGAGTTGACTGCTCCATACTCATTTTTCTTGGAAGAGAGTGTGGTCTTTCACTCTGCAGATGCAATCATTCCTTCGTTTCAGGGATCTTTTCTTCATATATATTATTTTTTCCTCTGCTTTCACTATGGTTATCTTGGTCCTTTCCTCTATTAAAGTAACTCCACTTCAGCTCACTCTATTACGTTCCTTATTATTTCTAATTCATTTAGAAGTTTGTCATCAGGCTTAAGTGATGTCTCAGTTTCGGAGTTTTTCCACTGCAATCCCAGCTCATTTCATTCTGTGGTTTCATTATGTCTTTTTGTGTTATTGTACTCACGTGATTATTATATTTTCTTTTAGTAAAACTACTTGGAGAATTTTCTTCTATTTTTCAGACTGTGTTCCTAGGTTAGGTTATGGGTTGTTTCTAGGTTAGGTTATGGGTGATTTCTATACTGGTGTGGTCCCTTTTTTTACCCATTTAGACATAAAAGTTCTGGCCAAATAAAAAAAAATGTCATCAGCTGTTATCATTTTATTATTTTGTCTATTTCAAATGATGAAATCATTCATTAATATTATATAAATATATAAACATTTATAATCAGTGGCAAGTCTGCTATGTAGTAATTTCCTCATAAATTCCCTAAGACTTTTAAAAAAGTTTTCTTAAGAGTTGTAAAGATGTTACTTATGTCTGAGGTTAAATGAGAAAAGAATAGTGACCACATGGAATATTATGAATTCTTCTAGTTTATAACTAGCTTTTCTCAATGGTAATTTTTTTGTGTCTCTCCTGCAAATATCTCTACTACAATTAGGGAAAGTGTGAGAACCCTCGAGTCTTTTGACATAGGAATGAAGGATTTTGCCCAATGTTTCTGTTTCTTTTTTTAGCGGTCACCACATGCGAATTATTCAAATGCTATCTTGGAAGGATCATGCATAAATTATATCAAATACATTAGCTTAAGCTTTCAGTTAATAACTTACAGAGATGAGAGGACATCTAACAGAGCAAATAATTGGACACAGGCCAGATATTTCATCATAGGGGTTGCCTGCAGTCTGGGGAAGTGTTAAGAAGGAGGTATTTTTCAATAGTTGAACTGTGACTGGTTTTTACCCACTGTAACAAACCTCCTCTTACCACTGTGGAGGTTTAAAGAGAGATGAGTGATTTGAGATCATCAGAAGACATGTTTTGTATTTATAAAATGTAGTATTTAAAATATCAGCAGTAGTAATGTAATCAACTATTCTCCTATAGACAAGGAGAAAACAGGAATTAGAAGGATAATTTCTTCCAGGAGATTTTATTTCTGACAATTACCCAATCAGAAGACTCTAAGAAATTGCTTTTCTGAATTTACTGGCACAAATATTTGCTCTAGTAAACCTTACTTTTCTTATGACTATCAATAAATTCTAATTTTTCCTATGAGACTAACTGCCTTAATAGTTACAGATACCTTTTACTGAGAGTTTACTTTGTGCCAGACATGATTTTATGCATTTTACACTTTGTTTCATGCTTAAAACTTACAAGAGCTATGTACAATGCATCACATTTCTATCTTATAAATGAAGAAATGTACAAAGTGGTTTAAGAAATTTGACAAGATCACAGATATGATAAATCTTGGAGCCAGGATCTGAATCTGGGGCCATCTGACTCTAAAACACTAAGTTCTACTTCCTCTGTGAGTCAGTCAACAGACACGCACATTGCTTGTCTTCCACATCCCAGATTCTAGTCTTGATGCTAGGGAGCTGCTGAATAAGGAGAATAAAAACCCTGCACTTATGGAGCTTAAATTCTAGTGAGATCCTTGAAAAAACAAACAGTGAGTGATGTAGTTTCAGTAAGATTTTTGTAAGTGCTTCTTAAGTGAATACATGTCAGCATGCGTGACTGAGACCTCCACAGTTCTATCCAATACACTCTGAAAAGTCATTTCAGGAGCTTACAGATTAACTAGTGGAAAAGAAAAATGTTTTCCTAAGCTTCACACAGAGAAAGAAGCTTCTCCAAATCAGTAAGCATAAATAATATTTTACTAAAAATGTTTTTTAATTGGAATAGGAAGCTAGAGGTAGTTCTTTAAACTATGGGGACAATAGGAAAGTATTTGCAAAAATTAAGTAGAGGAATGGAAGACATTCTTATATGTCATATACGTATATATATCATGATGGAATGATTTACACTCTTCTCTGGCCTGTAATGATTGCAACTCGCTAGAGATAAGCACTTAAAGAATAATAAGAAAAAGCATTTAGACTGATTTACAACCCTAATAGTGATAAAAGTGCAAAGCTAAAGTTTTCTGTGGTTATGGAATGAATATAGGCTAATATGCCTCATGTTTACTATTTTTATCTAATCACGACATGCAGATAGTTTTAAAAGGTATGTAGAAAACATATATATATATATATATAAATATAAAACTTCGTATAAAAAGAACAAAACAATTCTCCACTTTCCAATTATTTGAGATGTTTTAAAATTTTACCATATTTCCAAATAATATTCATTCATACAGTGTTATTTCTTCAATTACTAATTTTAGATTTGCCATTGATTTTCTCTTTCCATAGAAGAGATTTTTTTGGTTCTCCTTCACCCTTTCCTTTCTTCCTCCCAATTACTCAATATAGTTATATCACATTTTAAAATCTATTACTGTGAATAAATAAATATTATGCATTGATTATTATTGTTGTGTCAGGTAGTATACAATGTATATACTTCCTGGCACATTTACTTCATATTTATGGACATTTGGTCCTGGGAAATTTACTTTTATTATTTTTTGAAAATTTATTCTCCTCTATCTTCCATTTACTCTTTTTTCTTTTAACATCTTTATTGGAGTATAATTGCTTTACAATGTTGTATTAGTTTCTGCTGTATAACAAAGTGAATCAGCTATATGTATACATATATCCCCATATACCCTCCCTCTTCCATCTCCCTCCCACCCTCCCTATCCCACCCCTCTAGGTGGTCAAAGGCACTGAACTGATCTCCCTGTGCTATGCAGTTGCTTCTGACTAGTTATCTATTTTACATTTGGTAGTGTATAGATGTCAATGCTACTCTCTCACTTCATCACAGCTTATGCTTGCTCCCTCCCTGTGTCCTCCCCTTGTCCGTGTCTTTATTCCTGTCGTGTCCCTAGGATCATTAGAACCATTTTTTTTTTAGGTTCCATATATATGTGTTAGCATACAGTATTTGTTTTTCTTTTTCTGACTTACTTCACTCTGTATGACAGACACTAGGTCCATCCGCCACACTACAAACAACTCAATTTCATTTCTTTTTATGGCTGAGTAATATTCCATTGTATATATGTGCCACATCTTTATCCATACATCTGTTGATGGACACTTAGGTTAGTTCCATGTCCTGGCTATTGTAAATAGTGTTGCAATGAACCTTGTGGTACATGTCTCTTTTTGAATTATGGTTTTCTCAGGGTATATGCCCAGTAGTGGGATTGCTGGGTCATATGGTAGTTCTATTTTTAATTTTTTAAGGAAGTTCCATACTGTTCTCCATAGTGGCTGTATCAGTTTACATTCCCACCAACAGTGCAAGAGGGTTCCCTTTTCTCCAAACCCTCTCCAGCATTTATTGTTTGTAGATTTTTCGATGATGGCCGTTCTGACTGGTGTGAGGTGATACCTCATTGTAGTTTTGATTTACATTTCTCTAATGATTACTGATGTTGAGCATCCTTTCATGTGTTTATTGGCAATCTGTATATCTTCTTTGGAGAAATGTCTATTTAGATATTCTGCCCATTTTTGAATTGGGTTGTTCCTTTTTTTTAGATTGAGCTGCATGAGTTGCATGTATATTTTAGAGATTAATCCTTTGTCAGTTGCTTCATTGGCAAATATTTTCTCCCTTTCTAAGGGTTTTCTTTTCATCTTGTTTATGGTTTCCTTTGCTGTGCAAAAGCTTTGAAGTTTCAATAGGTCCCATTTGTTTATTTTTTTTTTATTTCTATTTCTCTAGGAGGTGGGTCAAAAAGGATCTTGCTGTAATTTATGTCATAGAGTGTTCTTCCTATGTTTTCCTCTAAGAGTTTTATAGTGTCTGGCTTTACATTTAGGTCTTTAATCCATTTTCACTTTCTTTTTGTATATGGTGTTAGGAAGTGTTCTAATTTCATTCTCTTACATGTAGCTGTGCAGTTTTCCCAGCGCCACTTATCAAAGAGGTTGGCTTTTCTCCATTGTATATTCTTGCCTTTTTTATCGAAAATAAGGTGACCATATGTGCATGGGTGTATCTCTGGGCTTTCTATCTTGTTCCATTTATCTATATGTCTGTTTTTGTGCCAGGACCATACTGTCTTGATTACTGTAGCTTTGTTGTATAGTCTGAAGCCAGGGAGCCTGATTCCTCCAGCTCTGTTTTTGTTTCTCAAGATTGCTTTGGCTATTCAGGGTCTTTTGTGTTTCCATACAAATTGTGAAATTTTTTGTTCTTGTTCTGTGAAAAATGCCATTGGTAGTTTGATAGGGATTGCACTGAATCTGTAGATTGCTTTGTGTATTATAGTCATTTTCACAATGTTGATTCTTCCGATCCAAGAACATGGTATATCTTTCCATCTGTTTGTATCATCTTTAATTCTTTCATCAGTGTCTTATTGTTTTCTGCATACAGCTCTTTTGTCTCCTTAGGCAGGTTTATTCCTAGGTATTTTATTCTTTTTGTTGCAGTGGTAAATGGAAGTGTTTCCTTAATTTCTCTTTCAGATTTTTCCTCATTAGTGTTTAGGAATGCAAGAGGTTTCTGTGCATTAATTTTGTATCCTGCTACTTTACCAAATTCATTTGTTTAGCTCTTGTAGTTTTCCAGTAGCATATTTAGGATTCTCTGTGTATAGTGTGTCATCTGCAAACAGTGACAGTTTTACTTCTTCTTTTCCAATTTGTATTTCTTTTACTTCTCTGATTGCCATGGCTAGGACTTCCAAAACTATGTTGAGTAATAGGGGTGAGAGTGGACATTCTTGTATTGTTCCTGAACATAGAGGAAATGCTTTCAGCTTTTCACCATTGAGAATGATGGTTGCTGTGGGTTTGTCATATATGGCCTTTATTATGTTGAGGTAGGTTCCCTCTATGCCCACGTTCTGGCAAGTTTTTATCATAAATGGGTGTTGAATTTTTTCAAAAGCTTTTTCTGCATCTCTTGAGATGATCATATGTTTTTTATTCGTCAATTTGTTAATATGGCTTATCACATTGATTGATTTACGTATATTGAAGAATCCTTGCACCCCTGGTATAAATCCCACTTCATCATGGTGTATGATCCTTTAAATGTGCTGTTGGATTCTGTTTGCTAGTATTTTGTTGAGGATTTTTGCATCTATATTCATCAGTGATATTGGTCTGTAATTTTCTTTTTTTGTAGTATCTTTGTCTGGTTTGGGTAACAGGTTGTTGATGGTGGTCTCATAGAATGACTTTGGGAGTGTTCCTTCCTCTGCAATTTTTTGGAAGAGTTTGAGAAGGATGGGTGTTGGCTCTTCTCTAAATGTTTTATAGAATTTGCCTGTGAAGCCATCTGGTCATGAACTTTTGTTTATTGGAAGACTTTTAATCACAGTTTCAATTTCTTTACTTGTGATTGTTCTGTTCATGTTTTCTATTTCTTCCTGGTTCAGTCTTGGAAGGTTATACCTTTCTAAGAATTCGTCCATTTCTTCCAGGTTGTCCATTTTATTGGCATTGAGTTGCTTCTAGTAGTCTCTTATGATGCTTTGTGTTTCTGCCGTGTCTGTTGTAACTTCTCCTTTTTCATTTCTAATTTTATTGATTTGAGTCCTCTCCCTCTTTTTCTTGATGAGTCTGAATAATGGTTTTTCAATTTTGTTTATCTTCTCAAAGAACCAGCTTTTAGCTTCATTGATCTTTGCTATTGTTTTCTTTTTATCTATTTCATTTATTTCTGCTCTGATCTTTATGATTTCTTTCCTTCTGCTAATTTTGGGTTTGGTTTGTTCTTCCTTCTCTATTCCTTTAGGTGTACAGTTAGATTGTTTATTTGAGATTTTCCTTGTTTCTTGAGGGAGGCTTATATAGCTTCAAACTTCCATCTTAGAACTGCTTTTTCTGCATCCCATAGGTTTTGGACTGTCATGTTTTTATTGTCATCTGTCTCTAGGTATTTTTAAATTTCCTCTTTGATTTCCTCAGTGATTTCTTGGTTATTTAGTAACGTATTGTGCAGCCTCCATGTGTTTGTGTTTTTTACATTTTTCCCCCTGTAATTCATTTCTAATCTCATAGCGTTGTTGTCAGAAAAGATGCTTGATATAATTTCAATATTCTTAAATTTACTGTTTTTTGATTTGTGACCCAACATGTGATCTATCCTGGAGAATGTTGCATGCTCAGTTGAGAAGAAAGCGTAATCTGCTATTTTGGAATGGAATGTTCTATAAATATCAATGACATCTATCTGGTCCATTGTGTCATTTAAAGCTTCTGTTTCCTTATTTATTTTCATTTTGGATTATCTGTCCTTTGGTGTAAGTGAGGTGTTAAAGTCCCCCACTCTTATAGTGTTAATGTCGATTTCCTCTTTTATAGCTGTTAGCAGTTGCCTTATGTATACATTGAGGTGCTCCTCTGTTGGCTGCATATATATTTATAATTGTTATATCTTCTTCTTGGATTGATCACTTGATCAATATGTAGTGTCCTTCCATGTCTCTCATAACATTCTTTATTTTAAAGTCTATTTTATCTGATATGAGTATTGCTACTCTGGCTTTTTTTTTTTTTTTTTTTTTTTTTTTTTTTTTTTTTTTTTTTTCTGTACGCGGGCCTCTCACTGTTATAGCCTCTCTTGTTGTGGAGCACAGGCTCCAGATGCACAGGCTCAGTGGCCATGCCTCATGGGCCTAGCTGCTCTGTGGCATGTGGGTTCTTCCCAGACTGAGGCATGAACCCGTGTCCCCTGCATCAGCAGGCAGACTCTCAACCACTGCACAACCAGGGAAGCCCTCCAGCTTTCTTTTTGTTTCCATTTACATGGAATATCTATTTCCATCCCTTCACTTTCAGTCTGTTTGTGTCCCTAGATCTGAAATGGGTCTTTTGTAGACAGCATATAGATGGGTGTTGCTTTTGTATCCATTCAGCAAGCCTGTGTCTTTTGGTTGGAGCATTTAATCCATCCACGTTTAAGGTAATTATCAATATGTATGTTCCTATGACCATTTTCTTAATTGTTTTGCATTTGTTTTTGTAGGTCCTTTTCTTCTCTTGTGTTTCCCACTTAGAGAAGTTCCTTTAGCATTTGTTGTAGAGCTGGTTTGGTGGTGCTGAATTCTCTTAGTTTTTGCTTGTCTGTAAAGCTTTTGATTTCTCCATTGAATCTGAATGAGATCCTTTCTGGGAAGAGTAATCGTGGTTGTAGGATCTTCCCTTTCATCACTTTAAGTATATTATGCCACTCCCTTCTAGCTTGTAGAGTTTCTGCTGAGAAATCAGCGGTTAACTTATGGGAGTTCCCTTGTATGTTATTTTCCATTTTTCCCTTGCTGCTTTCAATAATTTTCCTTTGTCTTTAATTTTTGTCAATCTGATTACTATTTATTTCAATGTGTTTCTCCTTGGGTTTATCCTTTATGGGATTCACTGCACTTTCTGGATTTGGGTGGCTATTTCCTTTCCCACGTTAAGGATGTTTTCGACTATAATCTCTTCAAATATTTTCTCTGGTCCTTTCTCTCTCTCTTCTCCCTCTGGGACCCCTATAATGAGAATGTTGTTGCATTTAATGCTGTCCCAGAGGTCTCTTAAGCTGTCTTTATTTCTTTTCGTTCGTTTTTCTTTATTCTGTTCTGCAGCAGTGAATTCCACCATTCTGTCTTCCAGGTCACTTATCCGTTCTTCTGCCTCCATTATTCTGCTATTGTTTCCTTCTACTGTAATTTCCATTTCAGTTATTGTACTGTTCACCTCTGTTTCTTTGTTCTTTAATTCTTCTAGGTCTTTGCTAAACATTTCTTGCATCTTCTCGATCTTTTCCTCCATTCTTTTCCCGAAGTCCTTGATCACCTTCACTATCACTATTCTGAATTCTTTTTCTTGAAGGTTACTCTCTCCACTTCCTTTAGGTGTTTTTCTTGGGTTTTATCTTGTTCCTTCATCTGGTACATAACTCTCTTCCTTTTCATCTTGTCTGTCTTTCTGTGAATGTGGTTTTTGTTCCACAGGCTGCAGGATCGTAGTTCTTCTTGTTTCTGTGTCTACCCTCTGGTGGATGAGGCTATCTAAGAGGCTTGTGTAAGTTTCCTGATGCGAGGGACTGGTGGTGGGTAGAGCTAACTCTGTTTTACAGTTTTTTTCTAAAAACCTTGAAAATGTTCATTTAAAAATTTCTATTTTTTAATTTGTCTCTAAGTTAGATTCAAATTATAGAAGACAATTAGATTTCCTTTTGGATCAACCCACAAAATATTATTTATTTTTCATCTGCACTCCAACTGTTGGGTTTGCTTATGTGAATGAACAAGGGAGTGATGTGAATCTACAGAGAATTAGAGTGAAATTTTTAAATAGTAATTGGACTTAGGGATAGTAATGGGAAAGACATTTTAAAAGTTTAGAAAGAGTAGGGAATTATTTTAATAATAAAAGATGAGGGAAAATTTAAGTTTTGCAAATTTTATTTATGTTACAAGATAATATTTATGTTAAATATTTGAAAATATGTTGACTATATTTCAGTATAATCAAATATTTTTTCTTGTTTTAAGGCCAGAATGCAAAAGTTAAACATCAAATATGCCTTAAAAGCTTGACTTCTAAATTTTTATTTGCACTGAACTATAATACGCTTGTTAAATTCATACACAAATTGATTGCATTTCCTGAAAGGAATTATGATAACTCAAGACTTGAATGGGTGTTTGTGAATGGAAAAGATGGAATATCTAAAGTTTGGTCTATTTCTACCTGGTAGGTTTTATAAATTGTCACATCACCTGGCAGAGCCCTCCTCAGGGGGAAAAAAAAGAAAATTTTTTGTTTTCCTACTTTTCATGTTTAAAGTCTATCTCCCTCTCTCCTATATAGTCCTGATTGGTTGGAGTTTCACACACTTATGGAATACCTCTTGAGCAGTAGACATTGGTTCTAGGTGCTGGATTTACAAAGATAAATAATCTTTGCCCTATTTCCCCATCCCTTTCTATCTGGGGAACTCTACATCCCTCAAGTCTCAGTTGGAGGATTTCCTCCTTCAAGAAGCATTCTCTGGTGTCCCTAGGTAGCACTGACAGTGCTAGAGCTATCTTGAATTCTTAATGGATTTTGTACAAATAGCTACTACCTAGTCCATAGCACCTGTATACCACCAGGACAAATATTTTTAAAGAGAGAGAGGTATTTATTTTAAGGAATTGGCTCATGTGATTGTAGAGGTTGACAACTTTGATATCAGTAGAATAGGCAACAGGCTCAAAAAAAAAAAAAAAAAACTCCCAACAAACAGAAGTCAGGGACCAGACAGCTTCACTGGAGAATTCTACCAAGCATTTAAAGAAGAGCTAATCCCTAGTCTTCTAAAGCTATTTCAAAAAATCGAAGAGGGAATTCTTCCAAAATTGTTCTACAAGGCCAGCATCACCCTGATAACAAAACCAGATGATAGTCTCACACACAGAAAAAAATTACAGGCCAATATCACTAATGACATAGATGTAAAAATCCTCAGCAAAATATTAGCAAACAAAATTCAACAATGCACTAAAAGGATCATCAGGTAGGATTCATCCCAGGGATGTAAGGATGGTTCAATATCTGCAAATCAATCAGTTTGACACACTATATTAACACATTGAAGAATAAAAATCACGTGATCATCTCAACAAATGCAGAAAAAGCTTTTGACACAATTCAACACCCATTTATGTTAAAACTCTTAACAAAATGGGTATAGAGGAAACATAACTCAACATATTAAAGGCCATATGTGACAAACCCACAGCTAACATCATACTCAATGGTGAAAAGCTGAAATCTTTTCCTCTAACATCAGGAGTAAGACAGGGATACCCATTCTCACCACTTTTATTCAACATAGTATTGGAAGTCCTAGCCACAGCAATCAGACAACAAAATAATAAAAGGAATCGAAATTGGAAAGGAAGAAGTAAAACTGTTACAAGGAAGAAGTAAAACTGTTACTGTTTTACAAATATCATGATACTATATAAAGAAAATTTTAAAGAGTTCACTAAAAAGCTATTAGTACTCATAATTGAATTTAGTAAAGTTGCAGCGTACAAAGTTAATATATAGAAATCTGTTGCATTTTTATATACTAACAATGAATTACCAGAAAGAGAAATTAAGAAAACAATCTCATTTACAATCACATGAAAAGGAATAAAATATTTAAAAATAAATCTAATTAAGGGAGTAAAAGACTGTACTCAAAAACTATAAGACACTGATGAAAGAAATTGAAGGCAGCACAAACAAATGAAAAGATGCACTGTGCTCATGGATTTGAAGAATTAATATTGTTAAAACAATCTTAATACCTAAGGTAATCTACAGATTCAATGCAATGCTTATCAAAATGCCAGTGGCATTTTTCACAGAACTACAAAAATAAATCTAAATTTTTTTTTGAGTGGGTAGTGTCTTATTTATTTATTTATTTATTTGTTTATTTATTTATTTTTGGCTGCATTGGGTCTTTGTTGCTGCATGCAGGTTTTCTCTAGTTGCGGTGAGAAGGGTCTTTTCTTCATTGCAGTGCATGGGCTTCTCATTGTGGTGGCTTTTCTTGTTGCAGAGCACAGGCTCTAGGTGCGTGGGCTTCAGTAGTTGTGGCACATTGACTCAGTAGTTATGGCTTGTAGGCTCTAGAGCTCAGGCTCAGTAATTGTGGCTCATGGGCTTAGTTGCTTCACAGCATGTGAGATCCTCCCAGACTAGGGCTTGGACCCATGCATTGGCAGGTGGATTCATAACAACTGCACCACCAGGGAAGTCTTCTAAAATTTGTATGCAAACACAAAAGACCCACTATAGAAAAAGCAATATTGAGAAAGAAGAACAGAGTTGGAAATATCACACTTCCTGACTTCAAACTATACTACCAAGCTACAGTAATCAGGACAGTATGGTATCAGCACAAAAACAGACATATAGATCAATGGAACAGAATAGAAAAATGTAGAAGTGAACTCACACTTACATATGCAATTAATCTGTGACAAAGGAGGCAAGAATATATGTTGGGGAAAAGGCAGTGGTGTTGGGAAAACTGGACAGCTACATGCAAAAGAATCAAACTGGACTGCTTTCTCATATCATATAAAAAGAAACTTAAACTGAATTAAAGATTTAAATGTAAGACCTAAACCATAAAACTTTTAGAATAAACATAGTCAGTACACTTTTGACATTGGTTTTAGCAATTTTTTTTGGTCTGTCTCCCCACACAAGGGGGAAAATATAAAAGTAAACAAATGTAACTACCTAAAATGAAAAACTTGCACAGTGAAGGAATCTATCAATAAAACAAAAACTCTGCCTACTGAAAGGGCGAACATATTTGCAAACATCTTTGCAAAGAGGTTAATATCCAAAATATGCAAAGAACTCATATAACTCATCATCAAAAAAACCCCAAACAACCAAAACATGGGCAGAGTACATGAGTAAACATTTTTCCACAGAAGACATAGAGATGTCCAGCAGGAACATAAAAAGATGCTCAATATCACTAATCATCAGAGAAATGCAAATCAAAACCACAATGATACCTCTTCATACCTGTCGGAATGGCTGTTGTCAAAAAGACCACAAAGAACTAGTGTTGACAAGGATATGGAGAAAAGGGCACATTTGTTCAGTTTTGGTGGGATTGCAAATTGGTGCAGTCACTATGGAAAAAGTATAGAGGTTCCTCAAAAAATTTAAAATAGATCAACCAAACAATCCACCAATTCCACTTCTGAGTATTTTTCTAAAGAAACCAAAACACTAATTTGGAAAGATTTATTCACCTCTGTGTTCATTGCAGCATTATTCATAATAGCCAAGATATGGAATATGGAAACAATATAAGTGCCCATAGATAGATAAATGGATAAAGACTATGTGAGATATATATATATATACATATATATATATATATATATATCATAGTAATATATATGATACTTATTTACTCAGTCATAAAAAAGACTGAAATCTTTCCATTTGTGACAACATTGATGGTCATAATAATACCATAGAGGGTATTGTGCTATGCAAAATAAGGCAGATGAAGACAAATGCTGTATGATTTCTCTTGTATGTGGAATCTAAAAAAAAAAAAAACAAACAAAAATGAACAAGCATAACAAAGCAGAGTCATAGATATAGAGAACAAATGGGTGGTTTGCCAGAAGGGCGGGGTTGGAGTGAAATATGTAAGTAAGAATAAAAGGTATAAACTTCTGGTTACAAAATAAACGAGTTACAGGAATGAAATGTACTACTGGGGGAACATAATCATTAATATCTTTGTATGGTGACAAATGGTAGCTAGACTTATTGTGCTGATAATTTTGTAATGTATAGAAATATTGAATCACTACGCCATGCATCAGGAACTAAAGTTACAGGTCAATTTTTCTTTAAAAAATGAACAAACAAACTCATAGTAAAAGAGGTGAGACTTCTGGTTACCAGAGGCGGTGAGTCAGGGGAGGGGATATTGGATGGTGATCAAAAGGCACAAACTTCCAGTTATAAGATAAATAAGTACTAGGGATGTAATGTAAGGCATAATTAATATAATTAACACCACTGGATGTTATATATGAAAGATTTTAAGAGAGAAAATCCTAAATGCTCTTATCACAAGGGAAACATTTTAAAATTTTCTTTTATTTTGTATCTATATGAGATGAGATGTTTACCAAACTTATTGTGGTCATTTCATAATGTATGTAAGTCAAATCATTGTGCTGTACACCTTAAATTTATAGTGTTGTATGTCAATTATATCTCAATAAAACTGGAAGAAAATAACTAAAAATTACTTTTCTTTAGAAAAGTAACTTAAAGAAAAGAAGGAAGGAAGGCAGATAGAGAGAAGGAGAGGGAGAGAGAAAGAAAAGTCTTTAAGGTAGTAGCATAAGAATAGATTGATAGACCAATAGAACAGAATAGAACTCAGAGAAGGAATTCATGATTATATGGGAACGTTACCATAAGGGGGCACCACAAATTAGAACATTTTAAAGAGAAAAAAATATAGTAGACAGTAACACAATCATACTAGGGGACTTTAACACCCCACTTTCACCAATGGACAGATCATCTAAAATGAAAATAAATAAGGAAACACAAGCTTTAAATGACACATTAAACAAGATGGACTTAACTGATATTTATTGGACGTTCCATCCAAAAACAAGAGAATACACTTTCTTCTCATGTGCTCATGGAACATTCTCCAGGATAGACCATATTTGGGTCACAAATCAAGCCTTGATAAATTTAAGAAAATTGAAATCGTATCAAGTATCTTTTCTGACCACAATGCTATGAGACTAGATATCAATTACAGGAAACAATCTGTAAAAAATACAAACACATGGAGGCTAAACAATACCCTACTTAATAACCAAGAGATCACTGAAGAAATCAAAGAGGAAATCAAAAAATACCTACAAACAAATGACAATGAAAACATGAAGAACAAAAACCTATGGGGGGCAGTAAAAGCAGTTCTAAGAGGGAAGCTTAGAGCAATACAATCCTACCTCAAGAGAGAAGAAACATCTCAAATAAACAGCCTAACCTTACACCTAAAGCAATTAGAGAAAGAAGAACAAAAAAACCCCAAAGTTAGCAGAAGGAAAGAAATCATAAAGATCAGAGCAGAAATAAATGGAAAAGAAATGAAGGGAACAATAGCAAAGATCAATAAAACTAAAAGCTGGTTCTTTGAGAAGATAAACAAAATTGATAAACCATTCACCAGACTCATCAAGAAAAAAAAGGGAGGAGACTCAAGTCAATAGAATTAGAAATGAAAAAGGAGAAGTAACAACTGACACTGCAGAAATACAAAGGATCATGAGAGATTACTACAAGCAGTTATATGCCAATAAAATGGACATATGGGAAGAAATGGACAAACTCTTAGAATAGCACAACCTTCTGAGACTGAACCAGAATGAAAGAGAAAATATAAACAGACCAATCACAAACACTGAAAATGAAACTGTGATTAAAAAATCTTCCAACAAACAAAAGCCCAAGACAGTTGAATTCTGTCAAACATTTAGAGAAGAGCTAACAACTATCCTTCTCAAACTCTTCCAAAATATAGCTGAGGGAGGAACACTCCCAAACTCCTTCTACAAGGCCACCATCACCCTGATACCATAAGCAGACAAAGATGTCACAAAGAAAGAAAACTACAGGCCAATATCACTGATGAACATAGATGCAAAATCTTCAACAAAATACTAACAAAAAGAATCCAACAGCACATTAAAAGTATCATACACCATGATCAAGTGGGCTTTATCCCAGGAATGCAAGGATTCTTCAATATACACAAATCAATCCACGTGATACACCATATTAACAAATTGAAGAATAAAAACCATATGATAATCTCAATAGAGGCAGAAAAAGCCTCTGACAAAATGCAACACCCATTTATGATAAAAACCCTGCAGAAAGTAGGCATACAGGGAACTTACCTCAACATAATAAAGGCCAAATATGACAAACCCACAGCCAACATCGTCCTCAATGATGAAAACCAAACCATTCCACTAAGATCAGGAATAAGAAAAGGTTGCTCACTCTCACCACTATTATTCAACATTGGTTTGGAAGTTTAAGCTACATCAATCAGAGAAGAAAAAGAAATAAAAGGAGTCTGAATTGGAAAAGAAGAAGTAAAGCTGTCACTGTTTGCAGATGACATGATACTATACATAGAGAATCCTAAAGATGCTACCAGAAAACTACTAGAGCTAATCAATGAATCTGGTAAACTAGCAGGATACAAAATTAATGCACAGAACTCTACTGCATTCCTATACACTAATGATGAATAATCTGAAAGAGAAATTAAAGAAATACTCCCATTTACCATTGCAACAAAAAGAATAAAATACCTAGGAATGAACCTACCTAAGGAGAAAAAAGACCTGTATGCAGAAAACTATAAGACACTGAAGAAAGAAATTAAAGATGATACAAACAGATAGAGGGATATACTATGTTCTTGGAGTGGAAGAATCAGCAAATGACTATAATACCCAAAGCCATCTACACGTTCAATGCAATCCCTATCAAACTACCGATGGCATTTTTCACAGAACTAGAACAGAAAATTTTACAATTTGTATTGAAACACAAAACACCCTGAATAGACAAAACAATCTTAAGAAAGAAAAACGGTGTTGGAGGAATCAGGCTCCTTGACTTCAGACTATACTACAAAGCTACAGTAATCAAGATAGTATGGTACTGGCACAAAAATAGACATATAGATCAATGGAACATGATAGAAAGCCCAGAGATAAACCTATGCACATATGGTCACCTTATACTTGATAAAGGACATAAGAATATACAATGGAGAATAGACAGCCTCTTTGATAAGTGGTGCTGGGAAAACTGGACAGTTACATGTAAAACAATAAAATTAGAACACTTCCTAACACCATACACAAAAAGAAACTCAAAATGGATTAAAGACCTAAATGTAAGGACAGACACTATAAAACTTTTAGAGGAAAACATAGGCAGAACACTCTATGACATAGAACACTGCAAGATCCTTTTTGACCCACCTCCTAGAGAAATGGAAATAGAAACAAAAATAAACAAATGGGAACTAATGAAACTTAAAAGCTTTTGCACAGCAAAGGAACCATAAACAAGACAGAAAGACAACCCTCAGATTGGGGAAAATATTTGCAAATGAAGGAACTGACAAAGGATTAATCTCCAAAATATACAAGCAGCTCATGCAGCTCAATATCAAATATCAAAAACATCAATATCAAGAAAACAAATAACCCAATGTATTTAGGGCAGAAGACTTTAATAGACATTTCGCAAAAGAAGATATACAGATTTCCAACAAACACATGAAAGAATGCTCAACATCATTAATCATTAGAGAAATGCAAATCAAAACTACAGTGAGGTATCACCTCACACCAGTCAGAATGGCCATCATCAAAAAATCTACAAACAATAAATTCTGGGGAGGTGTGGAGAAAAGGGAGCCCTCTTGCACTGTTGGTGGAAATGTTAATTAATACAGCCACTATGGAGAACAGTATGGAGGTTCCTTAAAAAACTACAAATAGAACTACCATATGACCCAGCAATCCCACTACTGGGCATATACCCTGAGAAAACCATAATTCAAAAATAGTCATGTACCACAATGTTCACTGTGGCTCTATTTACAATAAGCAGGACATGGAAGCAACCTATGTGTCCATCAACAGATGAATGGATAAAGAACATGTGGCACTTATATACAATGGAATATTACTCAGCCATAAAAAGAAACGGAATTGAGTTATTTGTAGTGAGGTGGATGGACCTAGAATCAGTCATACAGAGTGAAGTAAGTCAGAAAGAGAAAAACAAATACCGTATGCTAAAACCTATATATGGAATCTAAAAAAAAAAAAAAAAAGAAAAAAAGAGGTTGTGAAGAACCTAGGGGCAGGATGGGAATAAAGACGCAGACCTACTAGAGAATGGACTTGAGGACACCCGAAGTTGGAAGGGTAAGCTGGGACAAATTGAGAGAGTGGCATGGACATATATACACTACCAAATGTAAAATAGATAGCTAGTGGGAAGCAACTGCATAGCACAGGGAGATCAGCTCAGTGCTTTGTGACCATGTAGAGGGGTGGGATAGAGAGGGTGGGAGGGAGGCAGATGCAAGAGGGAGGAGATATGGGGATATATGTATATGTATAGCTAATTCACTTTGTTATAAAGCAGAAAGTAACACACCGTTGTAAAGCAATTATAGTCCAATAAAGATATTCAAAGAAAAAAAAAAGCACAGGTACACATAAAGCAGCCTATAGAATTTACTGGGATGCATACATATCTAAGAACATATATTAAATGCATTAACGTGAATCTGTGATGGAGACGGACAGTAAGAATGGGAACTGGGAAGAAGGGAGAAGCCAAAAATAGTCCAGAAGAGAGCCTTGCACTGAAGTGGGCCATAATCAGAGACGTATAAGGATCTCAACCCTGGGCACCAGACTTTCTACCAAAAAAAAAAAAAAAAAAAAGTAAATTCTTGGACAGCACCCAAATCTACCAAAGCAGAATCTTTGGCCATGCAGCACAAGAATTTGCATTTTTAACAAGTTCCCAAGGCCATTCTTATGCTGCTGAAATTTGAGCTTAGAATTTGGGATTTGAGCTGAGAATTTGGGACGCAAGATTTCAGATTCACTGCTTGTTCTGCCAGCAATATACTCTGACCCACACAGTTTCCTAGGTTTCCTTTTTTCTCTAGGTTTCCTTTACTTCCTCATTCATTACCTAAACCTTATCTGACCTGACTCTTCAGGGAGAATATGTTTTCTTATATGTGCAAGCATTTTGAAAACTTAGTGAAATGATCATTAGATTTAAGTAAATTTTTTGGATAAACTAAGGAGTCCACAACTCAGTTATACTCTGTCCAACTTCTAAAATAAAACAAAACAGAGGCATATTTTGCAGAATTTGTTAAATGGGAATATTTAATTAAAAAATTGTGAGATGTGTGCTAAAAATAAGCCAAGTATAGAAGAGAAAAGAAGGCAGTGTTAGGCAATTCCAACAGATATGAGAATGTTTATCTTATAGAAGGAAACTACACGGAGAGCCCATGCTTTGGAACACTAGGATTTTGGACATCAGAGGCTTATTTTCACTTTATAGCTTGGAAATACGCAGTTTACCAGAATAAATGACATTGCTTGAAACAATTTTTTTCGGGAAGAAAAAGATTGCTTCTTATCTTTCCTAATCTAGGTAGGAAAATGGCATTACTATTCCCTTTATTTCCCAACCCAGTTATGTACTCACTTTCTAAAATGTGATACAAATGCATCATACCATCCTGAAATCAGACACTATATAGCAGCATTTCTCCACTGAAGGTGATTTTCCCCTCCCTCTCTCAGGGACAGCTGGCACTGTCTGGGGGCATTTTTGGTTGTCAGAGCTGGGGAGGCGGGTGTTGCTATTGGCATCTACTTGGTAGAGGCCAGGGATGCTGCTAAACATCTTGCAATTCATCAGAAAGCACCTGCAACAAAACATTAACTTGCCTAAATGTCTGCATTGCCACTGTTGTGAAGCCCTGTTGTACAGTATTACATCATCATTCTATTTATATCATGCCTAATCCTAAAGAGCTCTCTAGGAAAAATCGAGTAAATTCTCCTACAGTTGTTTTACAGACAAGATTATAGTATCAAATATATGTGTCTGACTGTCCATACATCCAATCATCTATCTGCCTGTTTTTCATTTACTCAACCACCGTACATTTCACTGTCTAGTCTCTACCAAGGATCGTGCAAAGTACTTCAAAATCAAGGAAGACTAAGACCCAGTCTTTGCTTTGGAGATAATATCAGTTTACTCAGAAAGGCATGTCGAAGAGTGTTATAATATAATATGATAAATGCTATAAAAAATCGTGGTACAAGTAACTGACATAGAGAAGAGAATAATTATATGTTGCTATAGCATATAAATTAATAAAATATGACAAAGCATCATAGCATTTTATGTTAGATAAATTTAACATATATAGATATAAATATAAATGACAAAAATTTCATCATCTTAATTAATTTTGCATTTTCTTAAGAACTGATTACTCTCTTCAGGAAGTTCTCCAAAGAGTTTCTGAACATGTGTGGTGTCCTGTCTGTTAACATGCTACAGGGGATGATCAGCACAATGATACATGTCACATATAAGGTAAGATTAAAGAGACTTCCTCTGGAAAAGCAGCAGGAGGAGAACAAGTTTTTGTGTCCATGAGCATCCAAAGAATGAACCATCAGTATGTTAAAGGATTCAAAGACTCAAAGTAAGGAAAAGTATCATCTTACATATCAAAAGAGGGGAAAAGACTGAGAATATGGCCCATAATATATTCAATATGTGACCCTGTGGATTTGGAAAGTCTCTGTAAAAAGGATAGACTCTTTCCTACTTACTTAAAAAGCCACTCATCAAAGTTTTATTACTGCAAATCTCCATTCCATTTTTTTCCCAAATTTGTAAAAACTGAGTTGAAAGTTGCCACTCAAATCTATGAGTAATGTTCTTCATTAGTTTGTGTTTTTTTGTAAATAACTTGGAGATAAAGTTGCCATATGGGAAGAAGGACTCCAACGTCTTGTGGTATAATAAGTTTCAAGTAAGGAATCTCTGAGGAGGAAGTGGTACAGGAAGCCGAGAGGGTCGGAGCTGGCCAGGAGCACAGGGAGAGACTCTGTGCTTTCAGGATTTCCAGAGAAGAGATGATGGAAACCCCTTTACCCAGAAATCCCACAGTGGCTCTGCCACAAGTCATAAAAGTGCGAACTTCAAAAGAGTTTTCTGAGTCTGAAAAATATGCTCCTTTTTTTCTAAGCCTATGTGATGAGATGGCTCCCGTGTTTACTGATAGTATCCTCATTGTCTTTAATGACAGGCTTATTGAAACTTTAATGTTCTTGCCTCACAAAGAAAAGTGAGTTCAAAGCAGTATAAGAAAATGGATTCAAGGATTGAACGTGTGTGTCATAAGCTGATGTGTTTCCTGAGATATCTGATCAGAGTCGATAAAATGTTAAAGACTTTGACATAAAGCAGGCATATGGAACAATTGATGTATGTAATTTCCTTTTTTCTCACTGGGAAAAGTCATAACTGTACTGTCACAGTTTCTTCAAAGGGATAGACGTGAATTTAGATACTTTTCAAGGAAGAAAAATGTGTCCTGTACCAGAGAAATTGCTACTCTAAGTTGATTTCTAAAGATATATTTATAAATTTTACTTTTGTATGTTACTTTCAGAAAGTGCTTTTAGTATTAGCTCTTATTCATTGTGTAAATTGATGTGCCATTCTACTGAAACATACTCCCACGTGAACGTGAGAAGTTGATCTGGCATACTGAAGGTAAAAAGCTAAAGCATGTAACATTCTAGAACATCATATGCTGAGAAGGAAAAGTCAATGTGTGAGGAAACCTCTGAGGCCAAAAGGCAGATAAAGATAGCAAATAATTTTCACACGTGCAATCTAATTTATAAGCTGTACAAACCCCAAGAAGGAAAAAAAAAAAATGTTTTGTGTCAATGTACTTCATAGACTTTTTTATCTCCCAGGAAACAGAAATGTCATGATGAAAGTCAAGAACAATAAAATACATAACCAAGTTATCCAAGTCATACACCCCAAATCCTTAGGAATTGTGGTAGAAGAAGTAGAAAGGGAACAAATGATTCCTGGCCTGAATCTGCACTCTCTAAATCATGCTATCAATTTCTTTCTTTATTTTTCTTAAACACTTTTTTTCTGATTGAAAGAAAGAAAAAGAAAAAAACAAAAGAAAATGAAGAAAATAAAAACGTATTGCTACCACCTAGAGCTTAAAGTCTATTCCTCCAAAAATATTTTCATCTTAATGTTAACTAAAGAATAATTGCAGATGGTAACGCCAACTTTTCAGACATGCTCAGTGAATCTTGACCCTGGACAGCTGGTGCCAGCTTCCTACCATTTATAGCAATGTTGAGAAGCCCGCTAAGACATCCCAGATAGGGGAAGAGAAAAGGTGAGGGAGGGGGAAAAGAAGAGGAAGAGAGAAAGAAGGGGAGGATTTGTTCAATCTTAAATTTAAACATACTATGAAATGAAATTAAATAAGATGAAGCTGATAGTTTTTGGAACATCAGCCCTCAGCATGTGAGGAGGGGTCTTCCAGGAACATTGAAACCACATTCTATAGATGGTCCCTTCCTTCATCTGGTTAGTATTATGTTAATTTCATCTAAGAACAAGAATGTTACAGGCCCTTATGCTAAAGAAGTACATGGAGACTCTAGTACTGATGGCCGGACAAAGGACAATGTGCGTGTGTACATGCTGATTTGCTTATTTTTAAGATAATAATAATTGGTAACTTTTGTTAACTGTTTCCTATATCCCATGCTGAGAGCTGAGAGTATTATTTCATTAATTTTTTTCCCACCCATTTAATAGACAAGGAAACTGTGGAGTAAAAATGGAAAGGTATAGCCAATCGTTGCAAAATGGCAGAGCTTGGGTCCAAACACAGGTTCATCTGCAGTGACCCCAAACCCAGGGCCACTACACTCAACCACACTTCCCCAGCCCCTACCACTCTCCCCCCAAAACTGTGTGGACCCAATGATTTGAAGAATATCTTTCAAAGCATAAAATTTCCAAAACAAAATATACTTAATATTAATGAATTGTTAACAAATTCTGGGATATTATTGAAATACGTACTCTTTGGAAAGGGAAGTGAAGACTCTGATAGAGCCAGGTGGCATTGATTAATAGTCTCCTCATAAAGTAGAACAGCTTCAACTCTTTGGTGGGGATGGGTAATGGCATATCTGCTTTACAAGTTTATTATATTTTATTGCATCCTCTCTATATCATATTTTGAATAGACATAATGTCACGGAATCTAAATTATGGTAATTCCTGGTCCAATAGTCTTTCAAATATAGCCATGTAGTTCTAAAGACATTGATAATATATAAACAGAAAATGCAGTGCTTGGACTTACAAGTTAAAAGTATCTTAACCTCTTCAAATAATTTGAAGCCCATATTAGTAGCAAAAGGCCTTTTACTGTGCCTATACAGATCTTACTGGGTTAAAAAATAAATTGCTCTGTTCTGTACTCACTGACGATAATTTCTGAGATATAACATTGACTTGAAAAAAGAATAGCAAGTCGTTGCTCTCTCATGGGTATAGAATTTCAGTTTTTCAAGATGAAAAGAGTTTTAGAGATCGGTTGTGAACAGTGTGAATGTATTTAATACTACTGACCTGTACACTTAAAAATAGTTAAGGTGGTAAATTTTATGTTATGTGTCTTTTACCACAGTTAAAAATAAAATAAAATAAAATTTTAAAATGAAAAAAAGGAAAACATCGGCCTCAGGTCAGATTGTTCTCTCACGGCCTCGTCACCTGCCCCACTCTCGGCCCTCCCTTAACTTCATAAACTCAGCATGGGGGAGGAACAAGTTTCCAACATAATTATTAGTACTTTTAACAAGTGTCAGTGATCCAGCTGCTTATTATCAAGTTGCTGGGATTTCCATAGTTACTATAAATACTGCAGAATTATTTGTTTTCAGAGCTGGTGGATAAAAAAAAGGATCTCCTCTCACTCTAGTTTTACTTTTCTTACTAGAATTTTATCTGCATTTCTCTAGGACTTCTCCTAGTAGATGTCAGTCTTGATCATCACTCCCAAGAATTTTCTCCAATATTTTTTTAACATAGTTGCCGAAGAGGGGAAGACATCAAATTGAATGCCTATTGCTTGGCACATTCCAAGAAAGAGATGTGAACAGATTCTTTTTGTTTCATGAGGAGCTGAGAGGTAGATTAGTTGTTTCTTTGTAGACACTTGGGCTGTTTCTCGCTAAGCAGCAGTTCTCTGGCTAAGCACACCGTGCACCTTCTGGTCAGAAGCCAGTTTTGGCAGATCAAAGGAGGAGTCCCTTGACAAACCAATCTTTAGTCAGTTGACCACAGAGGACATGGGGTAGTCTAGTCTCCAGAGCCCAGGCTACCCCTTTCCAGTGGAGATTAAGACTAATATAAAATTCCAAGTGCAACAGTGCTGCTCGGAAAATGTATACTTTCTAACTTAATCAAAACCCAGCTTTATTATGGTTCCTCCTACTGGGCAATATTTCTTTTGGCTTTACTCTAAGAAACAATTGCCTAGAATGGGATTCCCATTCTGCTAGAGTCAAACTCAATTGTACTGTTGATCCTAGAGTTTGACCTGTTTCAGAGAGCCAGAGCTGGAAATAGACGATCAGGGAAAAGCAGCAGTTTTCTCGAGCTACACGCTGGAACACACATGCTTCATCAGCAGCTTCACTGACCTAGCTTCTCCTTCGAGAATCTGGCCTGGCTTTGAGGGGTCTGTTTTCAGGAGGTGACTGAAGACTTGGCAGGCTGGTTCTCACTTACTGTAATCGAGTCAGACAATTAAATTGCCTCCCAGTTACTGAAAATGTAAACCACATACACTGTATGTAGGTCACAGCATTCCAGTGGTGCGTGTCCGGTATAGTGACTTAATGCCTGGATATGGACCGCTCTTTGAGTCAAAGCAGCATAGCCTGCTGGCTCAGCTGTGCAAATGCACGCAGCAAGGGCAACACCAAAGGTCTGTAGCTTTGGAAGATGTCCTAGAATTGGCGCTCTAACACATGGATTTATTTAGACAAAACAATGTGTCAGCTTATCATCATGCTGCAATTTTTGGATAGTTTTCCTTAAAATCCTAAAGTGAAATGTGTTTATTAATGAGCCCCTTCCTTTACACACAACCCTTATAAACCTCCATGTTTTCCCCAAACCAAAGTTGTACTCAGAGATGTAAAATAAAACACTTTTACACCAGTAGAGAATCTAAAGTAAAACTAACAAAGATGTCAGCCTCAGTGTGTGATGTTAGTTAGACTTTGGAGAAAGTGGACTTCATTACATTATTGCAACTGGGGAAAAGGATTGTGTATATGTTCAACCTGACAATATGAACGTCAGTACACTCAGCTGATTACTGTTAATACAGTGGTGATGAAAAAATAGGTTTTATAATCAATCTTACTCTCAGAAGAATGACTGTTTTCACTGTATTAGGATATCTTATCTCCGGAACAGACTACAAACAATAGGCTGTTAAAAGTTTTCCTTAAAAAAATTCCTTGATCTGTTTTTGGATTTTCCATGGCAAACCTTCAATCTTCAGATTTTATCCTTCTCCAACTCCGCATGCTTTTTGACATCTGGCTCCATCATCAAGTGTTGCATGTTTAAAGAATGCAATTTTCCTAGTCTAACAAAAGCAGAATTACCAAGATGTGTGTGTGCGTGCGCACGCATGTGTGTGTGTGTGCATGTGCTCCAGGAATGTTCCCTGGAAAAGCATCCTAATGGATCCTTATTTAAATCCTTTTCCCCATGCTTAGCAGACCATGCTTTTAGAATTATATTAACTGTTTAATGAGGAAATCCAGTGTTTTCCTGGTGAGCTTGCTCTTAGGTAGCCCTACTTCTATTTGGGGTATTCTGGTTATGAGATTATCTTGGGCAGCACCAGTCTTTCTCCAATAGAGAAAGGTTAAGAGAAAAGGTATGTGGACACCCATATGTAAAACACTGAGATGAAGGCATTCCTTCACACCAGATAAAAAAAATAAACTCAAATGGTTTAAAGATCTAAATGTGAGGGTGGAAACCATAAAACTAGAAGAGAACATAAATCGTGGCAATATTTTCTTGGATCAGTCTCCTAAGGAAAAGGAAATAAAAGCAAAAATAAACAAAAGGGACCTAATTAAACTTAAAGGCTTTTGCACAGCAAAGGAAACTATTGACAAAATGAGAAGACAACCTACTAAATGGGAGAAAATATTTGCAAATGATATGACCATGACTGACAAGGGGTTAATGTCCAAAATATACAAACAGCTCATACAACTCAGTATCAAAAAGACCAAACAACCCAATCAAAAAATTGGCAGAAGACCTGAATAGACATTTTCCAAAGAAGGAATACAGATGGCCAACAGGCACATGAAAAGATGCTCAGTATTGGTAATTATTAGAGAAATGCAAATCAAAACAACAATGAGATATCGCCTCACAGGTCAGAAGAGCAGTCATCAAAAAACCTGCAAATAACAAATGCTGGAGGGGATGTGGAGAAAAGGGAACGCTCTTGCACTGTTGGTGGGAATGTAAATTGGTGCAGCCACTATGGAGAACAGTATGGAGGTTCCTCACAAAAGTAAAATTAGAACTACCATATGATCCAGCAATTTTGCTCCTGGGTACATATATGCAAAAAATGAAAACACTAATCTGAAAAGACATATTTACCCCAATGTTCATAGCACCCAATATTTACAGTAGTCAACATGGAAGCAGCCCATCAACAGATGACTGGTTAAGATGTGGTATATACAATGAAATATTACTCAGCCATAAAAAAGAATAAAATTCTGCCATTTGCAGGAACATGGATGGACCTAGAGGGTACTGTGCTTAGTGAAATAAGTCAGACAAAGACAAACACTGCATGATATCACTTATATGTGGAATCTAAAAAGTAATACAAATGAATGTGTATGCAAAACAGAAACAAAATCACAGACATCCAAAACAAACTTGTGGTTACCAAAGGGGAGGGGGAAGGGGGAGGGACAAATTAGGGGTATGGTATTAACAGATACAAACTACTATTTATAAAATAGATAAGCAATAAGGATTTACTATAGAGCACAGGGAATTATAGCCATTATCTTGTAAAAACCTATAATGGAATATAATCTTCAAAAATACCAAATCACTATGCTGTATACCTGAGACTAATATAATATTGTAAATAAGTTATACTTCAGTTTAAATAAAGAGAGTGAGAGAAGGTATAAACATGTGAGACTGGCTATTTTTCTGCCACCAACTTTTATTGCTTCCATTTTGAGTGTCTCAAAAGGGTATAAAATTTCTTAACTCTGAAGCAGTAGATGCACGCCAGTTCCACCTCTTTAGAGCTAGCTCAAAGCCTCTTGAGGCTTCCTTCACTCAGACTGTGCAGCCAAGCACTCCATGAAAAAGTTGCACATTGGATTATTTCCAAGTATATTTCTTGACACAATGATAGGAGAAAGTGCAAACTGATGTGAAAATCTAGTTATTATTCCAGGTCCATTTCCACTGAATCATTTAAATTTTTAAATTTCTATTTTAAAATATTCATTGTTTATAGAGGCAGTATGTGGTGTTTGAGGCAGTGATGGAGTAACATGGGTAATATGTGAATGTCCTACCATTTAGACCAACTGACAAATATACACAAAGAGCTCATAAAATCTTAGAATACATATCATTAAAATCAAGGTTCTTCTTTCTATGAAACCTCAACAAGATTCTATGTTATTCTTGTTATACAGAATTTTTTGTTATTCAGTTCTTTGTTATAAAGAAGCTCTTTATATATCAAACTTGAACAAAGGCATAAATAGTCAAAGTTATTACGTGCATTATAATACTGAAAATTAGTTTAAAATGCTTTTATGATGAAGAATTTTAAAAGATGCCCAGATGTCAAATATTTTACTCCCCCCTCCAAAATCCCCCAAACACAGAGCATACTGTCTCATATATTACCCATAAACTCAATGAAAAAAGTTCTTATTCACAATAAGAATGAATATGTAAATACCCAATCTTACCCTTAATGAGACACATTACCAATTTTTAAAAAACTATGTTAGTCAACTATTTACAGGAAAATTTGAATAAGAAATAAAATGTTCTTATTTGAAAAGATGTTAACAACTCTTCCCAACTTATAAAGTGCTCTAATATTAACAAAATCCCAGTGAAACATTTTAAGCAAAAATGACAAAACTATACAATTCATCTGGAAGAACCAGATTTGCACCCATTCCTGAAAAGCATGTCCAGAGGCTGGCGCCATTGCTCTTTGTTGGGGGCATGGCTCTGTTCATGCAGAGGAAGGTCTCACCTGAGCGGATGGCAGACTCCAAAGACAGATGATCAAACAGAATTGGAAACTGTGTGATAAAATAAACTTCAATTCCAGGAAGGCAAGCAGAATTGGTGGTAAAGGAAAGAGAAGGAGACATCAGGTCCATCCCAAGAGGCATGGCAGAAACCTCCAAATCCTAGAAGTCGAGAGAAAATGTAAGTGGGAAATAGTACATAGAAAATGATCTGTGGAAACTGTCTAAACTAGATCCTGCTTCTTGTCACTCAGCTAATTAGGATGGAGCATGTGAGTGGCTTGGCAGAGATATCTAACTAAGAACGAGCAGGGGAAAAGGAGAAATTTAGGACTGAGAAGAGAGGGTGACTATGATTTGTTAAAACACTTTAACAAAGCCATGTTAATTCCAGCAGCATGAAACAAGTGCAAGGACAGACAGATTCCAGTAATGATAAATATAAAACAGAATAAGCATCACAATTTAGCCTCACCCACAAGTGTTGAAAGAACTGGTTAGTGATTTCTATCTCACAATTCATCATAAGATAAAATACATTTCAAAGGACAAGAAGAATTAACTATGTTTAAAAACAAATGAAACGAACAAGAAAAGGAAATAGAAGTTTACTAATTCTAACACCTATTAATGGAGTGCCTACTGTGCAACATTGCTATTTTGGGTGTCCGGGATAGGACAGCAAACAAAACTGATGAAATTGCTTGCCTTGGTGGAGCTTATATTGTGATGGAGGGAGACATGTTATGAATGAATAGACAAGTAGAATCAATGCTATGTCCAGAGGGGCGAGGGTGAAAGAGCTTTATAGGCAGAGGGCATAGCAAGTACAAAGGCCCTGTGATGAGAGCATTCCTGGTGGGCAGGGGACAGAAAGGTGCTCAGTGTGGCTGGAGTGAATGAGTAAGGGGCAGGATGGTGGGAGATGAGATCACAGGCACAGAATGACAGGGTATCAGGACAGACTGTAGGACACAGGAAGTCACTGTGAGGACACGTGCCTTTATTCTGACTGAAACAGGAAATCACTGAAGGGTTTAAAGCAGAAGAGTGGGATCATCTGACCTACATTTAAAAAATATCTCTCTGTCTACTGAAGTGAGAATAGACCAGAAGGAAGCAAGAATGGGCATTATTTAGAGAAATTTATGTGAGAGATGATGGTGAGAAGTATTCAGATTATGAGTGCATTTTAAAGGAAGAGCCAACAGGATTTGAGGACAAACTCAATGTGACAAAAAGAGAGAACCCAAGATTATTCCACGTTTTTGGCCAGAGCAACTGGAAAGATGAGATGTCATTTACTGAGATGGGAACTCTGTGGGAGGACCACTTGGGGACATGATTAGCAGTTCAATTTGGACACTTTAGTTTGAGATTCTGATTAGATGTCTGGTAGAGATATCAAGTGGGCCCTTGGCTATAATCTGCAGTTTGGGAAAGAGGTCTGGATTGGAGATATAAGTATTAGAGTTTTCAGAATACAGATACAGATATAGAAAATGGTTTAAAAATCTTGAAATGTGAGTAAATAAACATGAGAAAAGAACCAGCGACTGAGCCTTGGAGCAGAGGTTGAGGAAATGAGAATAAATCAACAAAGGAGACTGAAAAAAAGCCACTGCTGAAGTAGGAGGAAAATCAGGAAAGTGTAATGCTTTTGAAGCCAAGAAGAAAAAAAAAAGTGTTTCAAGGAGGAGGGGTCAGTTGAGCCCAAGTTTCCAGAGAGGTCAAGTGAGATGAGAACAGAGAATTGTACGTTGCATTCTGAAGACTGGAAGATATGGTTATAGAGGGAAGGGCTGTTTTGGTGGAACAAAACCTGATTGGAGTGGTTCAAGAGAGATTGAAAACAATGGGGAGTTTTGCTATATAGGGTAACAGAAAAGAATAATATCTGCAGGATATTCAGGAGAGAAATTTTGGTTTCCTTGGTTGTTTTTTAGGAGGAGATAAATTACATGTGTTTGCCAACAGGAATTACATAGTGGAGAAGAAAAAAAGTTGATGCTGCAGGGGAAAGAAGAAAAGTTACTGAAACAGTGCCCGTGAGTAGGTGAAAGTGGATTCTGCTGTAAAAGTGGAGGGGATTGGCCTTCGTTAGGTTTGGGAGCATTCATCAGCAGTCACGTGAGGGAGTGTGGACGCGTGAGCACAGATATGGGTAAGGTGCTGGGTGTGGTGTAGGGCGTGGTAAGTAATATTTGATTAGTCGTAGTAGATAGTTTTTAATGACGTCTACCCACTGTTCCTCCCAACCCTGTATTCACATGCAGATTCTCACATCAAGAAGTTGAATCTCTTTTCCTTCTCTTGAATCCTCCTGACCTTGTGCCTTGCTTTGACTAATAGAATAATGTGGGAGTGACAATCTGGGCTTTCCAAGCCTGAGCCTTAAGAAGCCGTCCTCTTCTGCTGCCTCCTTCTTCGAACACACTGCCACACTCTAAGAAACGCCCGGCACCGGATGCTCAGTGTTCAAACGCAGAACCATGGAAGTTGAGAGGCCACTGTGGCTTCTGACTGAATCCCCCTAAGCTGCTGCCCGTGGAGAAGAATTGCCCAGCCGAGTCCTGCCCAAGTTCCTGACCACCAATTGTGAGAAATAACAAATCATTTTTAAGCCATTAATTTTGGGGACTTTGTAAGGCAGAAATAATTCATCGAAATACCTGTGAAATTTTTAAAAAATTTCACTTGAAAGTGAGGATGGAAAAGGTGTAGGAGTTTGAGGGGGAGAGAAAAAGATTTGAAAAAGTCGGAGAGGAGGAGAGTTCGGAGAGAAACAGTGTGACCGTTGGGAAGCACGAAGGTGAATTTAAAAGGAAAAGAATCAGTGTGTGAGTTGTTCTCCAGCCACCTTCAGCTGCTCCGGTGCAGGCTGGGACCTGGGGAGGGTTGGATTTCAGCTGGGCTGGATTTGTGACAGGTGAGTTTGGAAGGATGTTGAAGGGATGTAAGAGACCTGTTGTAATGAATGGTCACGGGATTCCATTTCATGGCCTAATAAATCATTTTCAAACTACCTCTCTGCTGATTTAAAAGAAACAACACACTTTATCAATCTGCATAGAGCTCCTGGGAAAGAACTTGTACCTGTATTGCTTTGACTCCTCTCACAACAGTCCTTCTCTTTCTTATAAGGAAGCCAGGAAGCTGAAAGTAAAGCATTTATTTTCTGCTGTCATTTGTACCAGTTATGGATTGTAAACTGTTAGAAGCCCTGTACAGAACTTTAAATAATCCTTAATAGAACATGGCATAGTGTTAAACAAGATTGTCAAGAAAAAAATATTTAAATAAATGAGTGAATAAATATGTCACTTACTTCTATTCAAGTTTTGTAAATAATTGTTTAGTGGGCAGGAAAGATGTAATTAAATGTGGATAACTCCAGTTGTGTGTGCAGGCTACTCAGGGTGCCTGACCCATCGCCGACACAGTATGAATGAAAGTTCACATTCTCATGAGTTGAAGAAAAAGTAACTCCTGCTAAAGACTTTTTTCCAATCATTTTTCATGTACATTTATAAAACTCCAAATTGAACAGTGTTTTTCTGATACAGAAAAACTGTCTGGCATTCGAGCTTCTCCCCAAATTCCGTTATCTTGACATCAAGAAACTGGGTAAAAGCCTCACCTTTAGATTCACACCTTTGTATTTGCTGCAATTTATTTGCACCTTTAGATTTACACCTTTATATTTGCTAGAATTTATTTGCTTACCTTTACATTCACCCCCCTAAAAATATGGGTGCTTGGGAGAATCATGGCAAGGCATGAGCTACTGCAGGTCATTAAACTTCTTTGGAAGTGTTTTCTGTTGTGCAGTAGAAACGTCTCCCTATTTTGAAGTGTTAAGACATGTTGACTTAAAGAGAACATTTTTTTTCTGGTGTGAATGGATACAGACTTTTCCATTTCATTCCAGAAAGTGAGTAAAAGTCTACTAATGTACCTTCACTTCGGGAAGATTCCAATTCCAGGACCCAGCCAAAAGGGCAATTAAGATTCCACAGATAAAATGTCTTTAATCTGCAGAAGATAGGCAATTGATGCCCCAGTCGGAACTGCACTTCATGGTCCCTTAATGCTTGCTTTCTACAGAGAATTGCTGTTATCAAGCTTTTCAGTTATTTTCTCAGAAAAGAGTGTTACATACAATATCATGGTGAGGGGAGAGTTCATTATACAGCTAC
The DNA here is from genome assembly GCF_949752795.1 of Hyperoodon ampullatus. Lineage (NCBI taxonomy): Eukaryota > Metazoa > Chordata > Mammalia > Artiodactyla > Ziphiidae > Hyperoodon > Hyperoodon ampullatus. Next base: position 7,535,915 of record NC_136925.1, read on the forward strand.
TAACACATGAAATATGACTTAGTCCACTGGTTCCAAAACCTGGTCAAATGAATTACCACCAAAGCTGTTTTAAAATAAAGATTCCTGGATGTCCCCCACCCACCCTGCCCCCAGATTCTAATCCAGGAGGACTGGAAAGAGACTCAGGTGGGTTGATTTATAACACTCTCCTTGCGTGCTTCTTCGCTCGTTAGTCTGGTACCAGTTCACTGACAGCTCTTTAAAAATCACTGATTTATTTAACTGGAATGTATGTCAGATGCCTGTTTGTGTGACTCTATAAAGGGTGACATGGTAGTAAAATATGTTCCTTTCTCCTCAAGCAGGTGGATGCATTTATGACCCTGGCTGTCACCTATAAAACAACTGATACTTTCAGTCCAGTATTCACTTTACAAATATGTATGACCGCCCTGTGCAGTCAGTGGATTTGTGTTCATCTCATCAGAGATGAACTCTTCAATAACTCAAGGATTTTACTCAGAAATAATTCTAAATCATATGTAGCTCTGCTGCATTTCCTTTTCCGGTTGTCATGCTGCTTCTTCAACACCCAACCCATCCATGATTCTAAATTGGAGGACCAAATCCTCCAAAGAAGTATATTTCTCATAGTTATAGGAAGACCACATGTATATGTTGAAAGCCAGATTCAGTGTTTTACTGTAATTTTTAATTTGGGAAAAATATTGTTCTTATAATATAAGCTACAGAAAATAAGGCTCAACAAAACTTGTATAGTGAAGATCTACAGAAGTTAATGGATTCCTCTGGGCATCACCCCCCATAATGTATCTTAATTGGCAGGGGTTGCAAAAGCATTCCCATCCTGTAGGTACCAAAAGGGACATATCGCAAAACACCGATCAGAACTGTTTACGCGATAAGATCGCTCAAATTGTTAAATCTCAAGGCACCAAGGGCTTTCTCTTCTTTCAGCTGCTCTCTGTGATTCACTGCTTGCCTTCCTACTATCGCTTTCCAATTCCAAGAGCCCCTTTTTTACTTTTTTGCCACTTCCACCCAGATTCTAATATTATGCTGCTTTGCCCATATTCCAAAATCCTCGGGATGATTAAGATTAAGACACTGCTGCCCAGAAGGAGTTGGCACTTGAGTTCTGTATATTGACTTTCAAATTAATTAGATAATTGTACCAATCCCCATTTCCCAGTCCCAGAGCAGTCACAGACTGTATTTTGAAGCCATTTACCATGAAGCTCAATCCATAAATTTGTAGTAAAAATGAAATAAGGATCCAGTGAATTATGTGCAATGGCAAACACCTATTACATTTGGCATTTGGAAAATGTTAGACCACTGTAAAATAACTGAATTTTACTTGCCAAGCGTTTTCATGACCATGATCATTTGGTAGATAAACTTCTTAAAGCTGTTCAAGGAAATTTAATATTAGGAAGGCAACATACACACTCACACACACATTTCATGTGTATTTAGGTCTCAACCACCAAAATGTCCCTTCCCGTTTTCTTTTCTATTTCAGCAGCAAAGATAGAAGATTCTGAATTTAGGTGAGAAAAATGTATGGCATATTTGCAAGTCTAAATGTTCTTCTTTATGGATTGGCTAATTCAACTTCTATTTTTCTAGCAGGAAAGTGGGATATAGATGGAGTGACATGTTCAAGGTCCCAAGGCAAATAAGAAGCACATCCAACACTAGAAGCCAGACTTCATTTCATTCAGCAAATATATGTCGGGTGTAACATGTGCCAGGCACACAGGTGAGGGGTACACATGCTCTGTCCTCCAAGTCCTCATTATCTACTTGAGGGAGTTGAATGACTAACAAGGTTACTGCAAGGGAGAACATAGGAACAAACAAAGATTCCCCTAAGGTTGAGTAAAACGGGCTTCCTAGAGGAAGCCTAATGTGACCTCTGAGCTGCATGTAGGAGAAGAGGTGCAGAAGGATGTTTCAGGCATGAGGAGTATTTCCTCGGACTCAGAGGCAAGAAAGCACATGCTGTTCGGGGAGCTGTAGGTATCTCCACACACTGGAGCACAGGTGGGGCTGGCAGGGAGCAAGGAGGCTGGGCAGGTGAGGGTCCCAGCATCTTGTCAAGTTTAGACATTTGGACATTACTCTGAAGGCAATGGAAGAGTCATTGTAGGGATTTTGGCAGAGTGATAGTACTAAAGTTTGCATTTTAGCAGCAATTATCAGATCGTAGTGTGAATGTTGGATTGGAGAAAGGGAAAGAAAGGAAGCCAAGACCATGCTTCCTCTATCACTGTATAAAGGGTTTTTGTGAGAGTTTTAAAAAGGCACCCCTTCCTGTTGGAACATTGTCGTGACACACAGAGTTTATCAGAACAAGACTTTCTTTAGTCCCATTTGCCAGAAAATTATTGACAGAGATATAGAAATCGACATGATATGTTCTGACACCCTTGTGCAATGTACAGCCTGACCAACTGGCCCTGACCACACATTGCTTCTAGGAAACCCAAACAGGAAGTATGATTAACTTTGTCTAGCAGTTGAAAATGGGCAAGCCACTTTCATAAAAGTTATTTTTTTACTCTTCCTGATAAGCCTGTGAGGTAGTTAGAAAAGGTGATATTTTCACCCTCATATTTAGCTGATATGTTAAAAATTGGGCTGAGGAAGCTTGGGTGATTGTTTTCAATTCTCTTTCTCTCTCACATCTTCATTAGGGGAAAAAAAAAACATTCTACAATGTTATGTTCCCTTTCTGTGGTCAAGTGCTGTTACCTTCTTTTTCTAACTATTCCCAAGGGAAAGAGCACAGAATAGTGGAATTGAAATCCTTGTGGTTGCTCCAAAACCATAACAAGTAAGACTACATAAGTTATACTTGCATGGGAGGGAAATTCTGGGTTAGGCAGGCATCACTGTATTTACTCATGTCTGAAACTCTGATTATGTCTAATACGGAATTTCCAAGCTGATTCTGAATGATGCCCAGGTACTGTACAAAGAAATTCCTCAGAATACTCAATCAGTGTCATCATTGCTTCCAGATGAAAGACATTGCAATGTACAATGCTTAAAACATAAAGATTAAGGCAAAGTATGCACTGATTTCAGTGCATTTAGTGGTTTATGTGTTTACCTTCTCCACTGAAATGGGAGATTTTCCAAAATAAAATTTTTTAATTTATTTAATTTTTAAAAATATTTTATCTAAAGATAAAAAGTAAACTTTAGACATTTTTCAGTAAAATAGTTACTCAGTAACATTCTTGCTACCTCAAAAGAGGTATAAATGTAGGTTTGTAATGGCCTAAATACCAGACTTCTCTGAGTTCTGGTAATTGAAGAACATACAGCTGCGAACTTTATACCATAATTTAAAACAGACTGGAAGATACTATAACTTTCCTTAGATCGTCATTTAATTATTTCTACGGAAATACCATCCTTCTTAGATTTCAAATGTTTTAAATTTTGTAATACACCATAGTTTTGCAATAAAATGTTCAGAGACAAGTAATTTTAAAACTTTTTGCCATCTGGGGAAAAGAAGGACAGGACATTTTTTTAGAGCTGAGTTGTAATGGTTAGACTTTCTTTTTTGATTACAAGTGAATGAAAATCCAAACCAAACTGGTTTGAACTAAAATAGAATTTATTGCCTCACCTAACCCAAAAGTTCAAGAATAAATCTAGCTTTGGTCAGAACTTGACCAGACTCAAATGACGTCATCAGGACATGGTTTTCCTCTGCAACTCTTGGCTCTGCTTTCTTCTTACTGTAGACAAGGTTGACTCCATGGTTGGCGGCTACGGCTCTGTTTCTTCATACTTCCAGGAACCCACCATGTAAGGGAGACAGTCTGCTTCTCTGAGATCGGAAACAAAAGGCTCAGAATGAAATTTCTGCAGCTACGTTCGGCCCCCGTGGATCCTACCTATCCATGGACATTCACTGTGGCCAGAGGGAGGAAGGCACACTCCCTTCCTCCCATGGGTCTGGGCTTAGTGCAAATACACCATTTCAGGTCTGGGGGAGGGTTCGGTTTACCTAAGGCACACAGGCTAACAAAGGCGGAGGGGTGGTTCTCCCAGAGCAAAAAGGAGGTGCCATTTTTGCTTTCGATTCGATGCTCTCTCTGGTAGATTTTAAGTTACGTGATAGGAAGGACCTTACCGATTTTGTTCACCATTTTATCAACAGCACATAGCACAGTGTCTGGGCACAGTGGGAATTCAATAAGCAGGTAATGATTGGACAAAGGTAATAATGACATGTTCTCATTTCCACTAGGATGAATAAAGATGGTCTAGTGTAAGGATTCTGTTAGTCTGTAGCATTTTACATTCTTGATGTCCCCTCCTTCTTGGGCCTAATCCTTCCTTGGCTTGGATGGTTCTAACCGTCCAGGATTATCTCCTGACAATTGTTCATCTCCCTAGCATCCCCACTGGTAGTTGTCAGCATGCCACTTCCCTTACCACTGTGGTTGTCTTGACCTTGATTATCTATCACCTGTGAGAGATAATAGCCTCCTAATTAGTTGCTCCACCTCTAGTCCTTCTTCTCTCATCTACATGGATTTTAGAAGAATTTACTTAAAGAACAATTTGAATATTGTTAATTACCTGCAGTCACTTTCTTGCCCCAAGTGAAGTCCAAACTCCTTAGTACTCAAGTAAGGTCCCAAACCTATTATTTATTTTCCTCTCCTGTTTCTTCTCAGAAACACTCTAAATGCCTTAAGAGGAAAAAATATGGCTAATTCGTTGTCTTATTTTATTTGGTTACTTGCCTTTCTAGATCCTATATTGATGGTTTTGTACATAATAAACCATCAATAACTAAAAGTTAATGAATAAATAAAATAAAAGACACATACCACAATGAATGTACAATGCTATCTCTGGAATTTCATCTTTTGAGGATAACAGCAAAGATATATCCAGTGAGTAGAAGGTGCCATTTTCTGTAGTTCATTGCAGCTGCTTCAGGAGAAAAATCCACATTTTATTTCTTGGTAGCTTTCAGAGAGTGTTCTCTAAAATTGGCTTGAACTGCATAATACTTGTACAATGGGAAGAAAAGAGTATTTCCATCTTGGCATTGGAAATGTCTTTCTTCTCAGTTACGATATCTGATCACACATACAGCACAGATTGTCATCTGATATCTTAAAAAAAATCATTTCTGGTCAATTCAAAAGGAAAGAAACAAAGTTGGTCAATAAATATAAAATGCTCAACCTGAATAATTATGATAGAAATTCAAATTAAGATAGCAATGAATTAATATTTGTTTTTACTTCTCAGATTAGCTAAGATTAAAAGTTTGTTACCGCAGTTTGACAAAGATGCAGAAAAGCGAGTGCTCTCATAGACTGTGGTGGAATGGCAATTTAGCAGTAACTATCCCAATTAAAAATGCATATTCCTTTGATGCACCTATTTCAGTTCTAGTAAATTATTCTACATATATTCTGACATAGTTGCATAAAAATATATGTGCATGTATATTCAGTTCATCATTATTTGTAGCTATTAATTTAAAAAAAGAATTGGAAGCAACACTATTGCCTATCTTCTAGGAACTGGAAATTAATTGTTGTTTAGCCATGTAGTAGACTAGAATATTTAGAGTCAAATTTTTAAAGAATTAAATAAGTATATGTGTGTAAAGGCGGTAATCTGGGTAAATGTGGAAAAATCTCCAAAAAATAGTAGATGGAATAAAACTATGTGCAAAATAGTACATAAAACATGATCCAGTTTGTTAAAAATGAACACAATTTTAGTAGCAATGCTAGAGAAAGAAAGATGGGAATGGGGCCATTAGGTAGGGGGAAAGACTTTTGTATACTTCTGTTTGAATTTTCGTCATATACAGTCACTGTTTTTATAATACATTCCTAGAGTGAGGGGGAAAAATGAAAAACACACACATTCAAATGCAAAAAAAATGAATGATTTAGTATTGTACACAATTCATGTTTTCATGTTCATTTATACATTAACATGTTCAAAAGCTATTTCTTGAGGTTTATTGTGGTACAGACACCATACACGCAAGATGAACTTGCAAGGTTCTTGTTTCTTTTTTCAGAAGATGCACACATTCTTGGAACTCAAAAGTGCTTTTGCACATAGGTCCCTGCCCACAAATACAGGTATTTTGCTTTTCATAATCATGTTAAAATACTATGTTAAATGGCCAGCCTGCTCATGTAGTTACCTGTACATTTCTACTCACATGTACAGAAAGCATGCTAATTCAATTGACCATTTTCAGCTTTGAGCCCCGGGCTTGTAACTTCCTTTTGGTTTGCATGAATGGCACTTTGTTTTTCTTGAAACATAATAATTAAAAACAGATTCTGAGCATAGGTTAGCTCTGTAAAAAATACCAACAGCCCGAGAAAGCAGAGCTGTGCTGCCCTCTAACTGATCACACTGCCGTGGACTGTGCTCTGCCTGAAGGGGACAGGGGGCAATTTCCCGCCATGCTCAGGTAAGCGGAAAACAAGAGTGGCTCATATGCATCGGACTTAGCTTTGAGAGCCAAACGCCACTCTTTCTGCAATGTAAAGTCAACCATGCCATTGTGGGGCCTCCTCACACATTCCAGTATTCATCAAAAGAACATTAGAGATTGTCAACATTCGTGGTCCAAAAGAAATTTTATTAGGGTAGACCTGGCCAGGACTTTTAAGAAATAATTAATTCTTTTCTTTAATAAATATGTCTTCAAGATGATGCTTATATAGTCCTGACTGAAAGAAGGATATATGCTTTATTCCTTCAAAGAACAAAACACTTAAAGTATGAATCAGATGTTAATTTACTCAAACCAGAATTGGAACTTCTCCTTACACAGTGTTCATTCAATGTATTTTTGCCAGAATGAAAGAGCCAGGGACACTTAGTCCAGGCCGTAGGCTAATGATGGCTCTTGTACAATGTTGTAAGCACTGGGGCCTTTAACAAAACCATATTAAGAAAAAGGAGGTTTAGATCATAATGAACGTTTAATGTTTATACTTTATGTATCAATATCACTATGTAACCAGAAAGCATCAGAGAATTTCCTTATGCCAAAGGCTCACCCAAAATGTTCCCCATTTCCTGACTTTAAGTGTGTCTGTGGCTCATGGTATCTTCCTCACACTGGCAGGGGTAGACCAGTGTGGATGGCTAATACAAGCTCTCTTGCCTGCGAGCAATTCATGATCTAATGAAAAACGACAATCCAATTTGTGCAAACTCAGGTACTGTGTTGTAGAATTTTGAGTAGTTTGTCTTCTTCAGATGCTTGGGTCACAGATATTAAAGACCATTACCTATTTCTAATACCTTGTACCATTTTGTAGTTAGGAATGCAATTTTTTTATCTAAAGTGGATATGTCCTGATCCTGCAGAGTGGTTTATATTAAAGTTTCCTATGTGGGCACCATTTCAAATACTGTCTTCCTTTCCCCATAAACATATTTCTATTTCTGTTAGGGAATGTGTACTAATTTGTGCTCAGAAAATATAGCTTAACCAAAAAGAAGAGGAATTATTGAAAATCTTAGCTTCTTTTATTTTGTAGAAAAATCTGTTGATCATATAGCCTCTTCAGATTGACAGAAATGTGCAAAAATACTGTGTACTCTAAGGCATACCTCAACTCTATGTCTTTGAGCAGCTAAGACGTTTTTCTGTCCACTTATTTTTGAATAAAAATTCCCTGATATCTCTGCTTGTAACGGCTGATACCCACCCCCTCCTCAAATCTTAAAGTTCTAAGTTACTAAGTTCAAACTTACAGTGAATCAATATTTTGTATATGAAGAATGTTCTTCGTTTGAATTGGATCTTCATCAGTCAGTGAAAGATTAAACAGTTCTAAAAATATCATGTTCCCCTTGAACTACTAGAATTTCCGCTTGAGGAAAATAGGACATTTGAACGAAATATATTTAAATGCAACTTCCACAGTGATGTGAAGGAAAATAATTGGAAATAAAATTGTATTCTTTCCTTTATAGGTAGTTTGCTTCTCTGGTTGTGAAGCATGTTATTCTGAATAAAAGTATCCCAAAATACGAAGGAATAATATTACTGACGCCAACTATTACAGGATATATAAATACTTGAGTAAATCCTTATGAGAAGGAAAAACCTTTCAAATCCTGAGCTTTTCGGAACAGAAGGAATGTTGATTCTGGCGTTGAGTGTAAACCACCTACGTATCACTTTTCACGAGCTACTAAAAGATGAAGCCAAAGGGCAAAAATGTACACCGAAATTCCCTGTTGAGAAGATGGAAAATAAAAAGAGAAGAAAACCCAAAATAATGGAAACATTGTCTATATATTTAATAATTTTGGGTTATGCCAACTAAGAAGTGAGAACTATAAATACCTGGTCATATTCACTTCTTATATTTCATTTATTGTCTATTTTGAAAAACACTTGGTAGCCTGGCCTACATTTTATCCATGTGATTGACAGTGTGGATTTGCCTAAGGCCAGCTCTGGTGAAATGAAAATTTTTTTTCATCTGCAGATTTCGTACCTCTGCACCATAGTACTAGAGAGAAGAGGAAAAAGATTAATGACAAATCTCACTCTGTTTGTTCTTGACTATATATCCCTTTCACTGCAAGGCCATATTTTAACCAGAATACAATGTTGTTACTATGTTAGTATAAGTGACCAATTTTGATCTTTTAAATAAAATAATTAGAAGAATTTTCATATTTTTATCTTAAGATATTGTATTTGATTGACTCCTATGAACTCACTACTTGTTTCTAAAAAATATTTTCTCATTTCCTGTAGAACATTTTATAAGTACTTCACTCTAACCAAATCTTTAGGTTGCATCCATTTAGTTGTCATATGTAGTTTACAGATAAAAGTGTTTTATTTCATAGGTGTTTAATACTAAGAAATACTATGCAGTTATTGAAAAGTATGTTCAAAAAGAATTTTTAATATTATGAAATAATACTTCTTTTTTCAAGACATGATTCTTTTGTCAAATAGAAAGCAGAATAAATTATTTTAAATGTAGTATGAACTTAATTATGTACAAAATATATGAAGAATAAAGACTGAAGGAAATATTTCAAAATATGAATATTGGTTGCTATGCATGTAAAACTATGAAAAAATTCTTTCATCTTTTTATCCATGCATCCTCAAACCCTCTCCTCTCCCTCTATTATTATTTTTTGCCTATGACCCAACTATCCAACTTGTTCTCCGGTCAGAAGCATGCCCTAGACTTCCTGTCTTTGGTGATCACGTCAAATCCAATCACTCTACCCCAGGAACTTTACTTCCTACATATTTCTCCCATCTTCTTCTTTCTATCTCCATCCTTGCTGTCACTCTCCCAGATCAGGCTCCCACTATCTCTGGTTTGTGCTGCGAAACAGCCTCCTACCTTGTCTCCCTACCTCTAGTCTTGGGTCCTTTAGAACGACTCTCTACAGTATAATTTAAGAAATTTATTTCGAGTGAAGATATGACTATATAACTGTCCTTAAGTGGTGTTCCATTGCCTATGGAATCAAGCCCCTTAGTGTGGCATAAAATAACCCTTATGTGACCCACCCCTGACCTCCCTCCTCAGCCTCATCTTTCTCTCCCCATATTTTACTGTGTACTATAGAATGTGTACATTATGTAATTTCACTCTTTAAGGGTTTGCTCAGGCTATTTCTCCTGCATAATATGCCCTGAATAAAGCTCACTCCTACTATGACACAAACTAAGGTAGCTTCCCCTTCCTGGAGCCACCTTCTTGTTGGGATGAAATTGACTAAATATCTCTCCCATAACCCCTGGTGTTTCTCAGTTAACCTGTACATTTAATACTGAATTAATTTACTTAGAAATTTGTTTCTTCCACAAGATTATAAGCTTTTAGACAGCAGAGGCTGTGAATAATTCATAATTCATTTATCCCGGTGCTTAGTATGGATCTGAAATACAGCAGGCACTCAGTAAACATCTGAGGAATCAAACTGAACTTACAGTCACTTAAAATTAGGTTTAGATTCAACGGCTTGCTCTAGGAAAGTAATGCTCAAGTATATTAAGGACAAGTCAAATCAGCGTTGCATACTGCAGGGGACAGTGTTGTCATTTATTTGGTGCAAGTACTAAAATCTCAAGGAATTAGTTAATCTTTTGATGCCTCTGTCTTTTATTCCATCCTAGAGAAATTGTATATTAAAGTTCCATAGAGATGTGAGTGCAAATGAGTTGTGTTCTTCTTTAAAGCTGAGGAATAAAATAGTAGGCAACAATAATATTTCACAAATTAAGTGGGCACAAGGTCAAACATCGTCTCAGTTCTATGTAGTTTCTGTGGCTTGGAAACTTCTTTTACAGGCATCGTATTTTTCTTTACACTTACCTAAGAGGACATACCTAAGGTTTGGAAATCAGTAGAGAACATCCATTCCTGAGACATTTCCAGTACTTTGTGGTTCTGGTCAAGATGGTCAAAAGCAGTGTGTCGTGTATTCTCTTGGTCTGGTCCCAGGCTTAGCAAAAGAAGATCCCCAAGATCCAGATTCAGATACTGCTTAACCACAGGCTCTAAGCAACACCCCTAAGTGCTAGGGTTTCCATTTCTATCTCTGGGACATGTCAGAGCCAATTCTTCTCCATGAAGAAGAGGTCAGCTGTCTCACCGAGCACGTCTGCCAGACTGCTGCTTCATTGCCCACTTCAGTCTCAGAAACTAACTGGCAGAAGCATGGATCAAAAAGCTCTACCTTTTAGCAGTAGACATTGGTTTTCTAGGGTACTTGTCAGAAATTAGATTGAGCATTTCACTTTTTTCAAGAATGGCTAATATTTGAGGCAGAGATTCCACATGAATTTCACCTAGTCCCCGCTGTCTATACTGCAAAAGTTACCAAGGCCTGTAACTTTTCTTCTTTCATCTTTTGAGGAACAATTTTACAGCTTTTTTCCCCTTTTCTCATAAGCCAAATACTAGCCACCTGTTTCTCACACATATTATTTAAATATACAATTGCATTCAATGTTAACAATTGTAGAAGTGTCTTTGAAAGGTAGTGAAAGGAATTGGAATCTCTTCAAAGAATTTGGTTAAACATAATAATTTTCTCTTGACCCCAAACTGTAGTATTTCACAATCAAAAGTTATTTGTCAGAAGTAAGAATCTAACAAAAATGGCTTAAATGTATTTCACTTGCTGCAATATTATCTGGGGTTAAGAGAATCAAATGAAATTTTCATTATATTTTAAAGTAAGCATTTAACTGGCATGTGATTATGAAATGAGGAAAATATTGCCTATGATTATCTGTGAGGAAAGTACTAAACTGGAAATATTAGATGGTTATAATCAGTCATGCATAGTTTATGGAGACAAATATAGAAGATGAAGAAATTTATTCTAAATGGTAAAATGCACTCCCATGGATCAATTATCACTGGGGAGTTCCAGTACGTACTTAATATAAGTAGATAACTAAATAAGTGCTTACTAGGGCTAGCTAATTGCCAACTTTGCCATTTGGAGAATATATCAGGTCTTCAGGAATTCCTGATTACAGAAGTTGTTAGAAATTTTAGAGGAGAATAACTATTATAAAGTAAAGCTAGTGACCAAATGTATTTAAAATTCTGTAACTTAACCCTTGATACGTTTAGAAAATTAAGAAACCAAAATGTCTTGTTAATCTATATTATAGAATCAGTCTATTCAAATAGTGGCATAGAAAAGCTATTTAGAGGAATGCAGTTTTTGTCCTAAAAATTGAAACACCTTAAGCATAGATGCATGAATTATGTCATGCTATGAGGCTCAAAAACTCAGGTCAGATTCATAGGATGGTATGCCTCTGGCTTGCTAGAAGCCTATCATCTCTCCTCCCTGTTTTGAATAATGAGTTATGGACTTTTTATAAGGTGAGGTTGTCATGCACTTATTAGAGGAGAGATTCAGGAACTAGGATAGAGGAGGAGATGACATATAATAAGGCCCACATTGTACAGTGAATAGATGGGTGGAAAAAATCCAGGAAGAGATAATATGGAAGCTTTGATCAGGAGTTGGCAAACATTTCTGTAAAGGGCCAGATAGAGAATACTTCTGGTTTTATGGGCCGTTATTCTCTCTTGTAACTACTCAACTCTGCTATTGTAGCAAGAAAGCAGACATAGACAATCTGTAAATGAATAAACATGACTGTATTCTAATATTTCTTTACTTATGGGCACTGCCATTTGATTTTCATACAATTTTCATGTGTCATGAAATATTCTTCTTTCAATTTGCTTTCAACTATTTAAAAACATAAAATCATTCTTAGCCTGTGGACCATGCTACAACAGGCAGCAGACCAGACTTGGCCTGCAGACCATGGTTTGCCAACCCCTGCCTTGGATGGATGGCTTTTTGTCTGGATGGAAAAAGAAGACTAGGAACCAGAGTTGTTGCCTGGGGGGCCTCCACAGGCCACATCGCGGTGCAGGTGGTGAATGCAGCCAGAGTGGATCACACCCAGTTCTCTTCTGACCAGCACCCAAGGACACTGTGGGTACAGAAGAGGGACGGGCAGTAAAAAAACAACTCTTTTGAACTGTAAAGACTGTTTTAGTTTTTAAGTCTTCATAGTTAATGTCTGTCTTCTCTGAAACTCAGGAAAGCAAGGGCTCTTTCAATCATTTCCCTGCTCTAGGTCAGTGCTTATCACGATGTCTGGCACATTGCAACAACCCTTACGTATTAGATGACCCAAAATGAATAGACCAGAAAGCTCAAAGGGGCCCTGGGAGACATATACTCAGTCTATTCCAAATGAATCAATTCAGCTGCTTTATGATAAAGATTCTGATGTGGAAAGAAAAAGTAAAATAATATAAAATAAGAGCTGTAGCAGAAACTCTTGTTTGTTTAACTAGCTAAAAAGTCCCATAAGAGCTTTGAGTGAACTTGACAGCTAAGCGGTCAAAAATGCATTTCTTGATTGCAGCTCTATGTAATTTTAACAGGACTTCATAAAGTTGCTGAGTCTATATAAATCTTTCTGTAAACTTTAGCTGATCTATAGAGAACAACAGCAGAATGAGGCTAATGAAGTGTGTCTGCTTCAGCTGCAGGACAGAAGCTCAGCTCGTTCTCTGCCACTGGATCAAACTAGGAGCAGACGGTAATTGGGGCCAGATGAAATTTCAGAGGGAAGAGACGCAGGACATTCCAAAGTGCACACTGAACTTTTTTCCAAAAGATTAATGTCAATTATAAAGACATCATATTCACTGAACTTACACACGGCAACTGAATTACCTCGAAAGTGAAGCAATTCATTTTTATAGACTGACATCATTCAGTATTTGGGGAAAATTAATAGCAATCAGCAACTTGATAGGTACCTTTTTTGGTTGTGTTTTTACATGCTCCATTCTACAAGAATGGATAGTTCTTTCGTATTTATTTTTTCTTTGCTCCAATTAATCTTTCTAGTGTTAGGAGAAACTAGTTAAGCCAGCAAAATAAACTTTCTGAAACGTGTAAACAATGAAGCTTACTTAAAATTTTCTGTTATATATTCTATTTTCCCTGCTATACAATCCCAATACATTCTTTAAACAAATAAACAAGGCTCAGATATTTAAGTTCTAGTGCTCTCAATTTTAGTATGACCCAGAAACAGATTTTTTTTGATTTTAGAGCAGAAGTGTTTGACAGCTATTTATCAGAAGGGTTTACGGGAGTAGACATATGAAAATGTATTATTACTTTATTGATCCCCTGTAGTAGTGGCTATTCCCATACTAATCTGGTAGTGGCTGTGACCACCAGCCATCAGCCACATCAGGGAGATCATACCTGCCACGGACAAATCACACTGCATGGAAATCACTCAGGACTACACTTTTAAGGCGATGCAGACTGGCAGGAAAAGCAAGTCCTGACTGGGAAGTAGTCAAATTGTAATTATTTAGGGGGCAAGTTTGATTAGGTAAAAGAGAATGCCATTGCCACTATCCTCCTCAAGAAGGTTTGGGTTCTACCCTTAATATTGTGATCTAGACAACCGATTCCCTGTTTCTCACAAAACACACTGTCTGCTTTCTGGTCTTGGTGCTTTTGTTCGCGCCATCCTCTTGTCTCTCCCCTGAGTATGTCTCGCATACTTATCTTCTTTGAACTTAGAACCTGAGCCTGTGGAATCTCTGTCTTCCAAATGTCCACAGCGGTGATTAGTTTAAAAGAGGTTGCAAATTTAGCTGCAGAGAGAGGACAGGATCTGAATGAATAAGCTGGGCTAGGTGTAACAGGATAGCCTCTTACACCGAGCCCGAGGGTTGCACACATTTGCTTCGTCTAAATAAAGCTGCCTTCTCTCTAACTGACACATGGGTGAGATTGTGGTCCCAATGTTGCCATGAGTTCCAATTTTTCAAAGATTTTGCAATGTCAGTGTGAAAATTTCTAATTTCTAAGTGTTGGCTCTTATTAATTCAAATGATTAAATATTTGCCTTGCACATCCTCGGACTGAGGGCAATCAGACTGAAACTTCTTTAACCGTCATTTGACAATCACTACATGAGCATTGTAAACTTTTATTTAAATAGGTTATAGTTTTATAATATTTAGTATTTTAAGATTTATCCAAATAGAATCAGAAATCAGACTCCTCTAGATGAGACTATCTTGTACATTTTCACTTCAGAACCAACAAGATGATTTAAACATAAAAGTGTTTAATAAATGATAATTTGATTGAGTCTAATAATCTTAAAACAAAAGTGAAAATTAAGTTATCACAGAAAGGCAGAAGGAGAAAACTTGAAACGGAATAATAGAAATTTCTTAATAAAGGTAGGCCTTGAGAGAGACATGTGCTTTGGGCCCAAAAGGAGTCTTTGTTATAAGGCTCAGATGAACTATGGGATCTGAAAACCCTTTGTAAATTACAAAGGCCTATAGAGATATTAACTGTGTTATTGTGATGGAAGAATACACAGAAACTTTTCTACTTTTATAACATAGTAAATGATGTCTGACATTTGTAGTTACTCACCTATTACTAATG
This sequence comes from Hyperoodon ampullatus, assembly GCF_949752795.1. Lineage (NCBI taxonomy): Eukaryota > Metazoa > Chordata > Mammalia > Artiodactyla > Ziphiidae > Hyperoodon > Hyperoodon ampullatus. The sequence goes on from NC_136925.1 coordinate 7,550,957, forward strand.
GTGGATCACTGTGTCTATTTCTGATTTATAGTTTGTAGTTTGATACACAGAAATCTCTGAGTAAAATTATCTTCATTCCTTTAAAATGTCCTCCCTGTGTGTAAAATTCTTTTCAAAACAATCCTATTTTTTAGATTTGAGGAAGTCCATATGTTTGAGCAGGACGAAGATAAATAATCTGATAATTCCTAAGAACTTTCAAAGCAGAGTTATTTTACTTCCCTTTGCTTGCTCTGGTAGTGTATCTCTCTTGGGACAAATGTTTTCAAGTAAAAAGTTGTTGCAAATGAATAATTCCAAAAGAAATAAAGTCATCTGAACAAAAATCAAAGTTTTATACTATAATAAAGATAGGAATAATACAGAAAATATGCTTTCTCTTAATGAGAAGTTTTATATACACATATTAGAAAAAGAAAAGAGAAAATAAAATGTTATTTTTATCTCAAGGAAAAAGAATTCCTTCTGACATGTTTGGGATGTCAAAGAGGAAATTCTGTTTGCAGCAATAAGTAGCAAATTTATAAGATCAGTTTCCAGTGCACATTACATTTTTAGAGGACATAATTATGCTCCAACTTTTTGGAGCATAAATTTTCCCCAAAAAGGGACCTTCCTATGTTTGAAAGGGGTGCACTTAGAGTGACCTGAGGTTAACCCAAGCCTCACTTTTCACATTCCTACTTGGGTCCCAAATGAAGGACTTGCCTCTGCCATTAGCATCCAGGCACACCCAAATCCTAGTGAGAAATGGCAAGCAGATTAAAAGTAAGTGCCATGAAACCCTCCCATTGATAACCAGGAGTAGAGTCAACAGTGAAAGGAAGTGTGGCTGGGAGCAGCCCAGTGGTTGGCCAAGAAAAGAAGGGTCTGAGAGACTCGGGGCCCCTTTGATATGTGGTCAGTCATAGAGCTTAGTCTGTGAGCCTCTTTCTCTCTCCCTCTCTCTCTCTCTCTCAGCATTTTTCAGTGGACTTAAAATGTGAAAAATATTTATGCAAACGAAAATGGTGTTTAGTGTCAATATTTTTCCTTTGATACACCAGCTTGTTTTAACTGTACGGGTTACTTGCATTTCGTGTCTGAAATAAAGAGGTTAAGAAAAGAATGCTTTTAATTCAAGAAAAAATTCAGGAGGGAGAAACCCCTTCAGTTGAGGATTCTTCTGATGAAGACTATCTTAATTGAAAATTTTGATGTTTATTGGCTTGCTGATGACATTGATGAGCTGCCAATTTCTGAGGAATAGTTTGTTATAACTTTGAGAATGTGACGACTTTTGGTCACCTATGCTTTCTGTAACTAATCATCTGGCTCTGAGGCTTCCATTCTGGCCTCTGCTCTCACCTCAGCTGCCTTCTAAGGCCCCTACTGGGAGCCCATGAAACTTCTAAAGGTTGGGAAAGACTGAGCAAGGGATAGGGTCATTCGGAGTATTCTAGGCAGAGCCAGTAAGAGAAAGTAGTGGGTTCAAAAGTCTGAAGGAAGCTGCTGATGACTGGAGACTAGAGATGGGAGGGGGCCAAGTCATGAAGGATTTTGCAAAGGAGTTAAAAGATTTGGACTTTATCCCCAGGGCCATGGGAAGGGTGTTAATCAGGGAAGTACATGACTGAATTTTCCTAGGCCAAGTCTTGGATCTTCTAGAAAGCCAATTAATCTCAAATGAGTCTTAACTATAAAATGAGGTGTAAAAAATGTTAAATTGCCACCACAGAATAGAGTGGCACGAATGTACATGAATGTCGTGAAGGGGCTCATTCTGGTCCTCTGATGCCATCTCCCCACACACATCTCATGTGTCCTCATATGGCTATCTGCTTTGGAAGAGGTGAACACAAATCTAGTACTCATTTGTCCCTCAGAACCACCAGGGCTCAGGTGGCAAATCTGAAGGGCAGGGGAGTTGAGTAAACTGCTCACAAAAGGGAGAGCAGAATGATGGTAAAAGAGTGCCGAAGCACATTTAATTTGATGCAATGCAACAAAAAATTTATTGGGCACCTATTTTGTTCTTGACACAGTGAAAATGCTAAGGTTAACAAAAATTAAAAAATCAATCTCAGTGTAACGTGGACATATCACTACACAATTACTATTCAATATGATGAGGGTTATAAACATGCCAAGAAAAGTTATGAAGTGTAAAACTATGTTTAAAGTTATCTTCCAAAATAGTTTGAAAATACAAATGATGGTACTGTTAACTATTAAGAAAAAGAAAAACAAATGTTTATAAAAATGGCCAAGAATAAAGTGGAGGAAAGAAAATGTTCTTTGTAGTTATTTACTAAACAACCTTCCATTCGTGATTCAATCAATGATTCAATCAATCATTCACACATTTATTAATTTAATTAACTCCCCAATCAATCAGTTGAACAGTTAAGATTTATTTAATACCTAATATGCCAGGCAATCTGTTAGGTGCTATTAATTCTGGGGAAGTATAGCAAAGTCCTTGCTCTCATGGAAGCACAGGTAAATAAGACCAGTCCTTGCATTTATGGGGTGTGGTAGTTAATTTTATATGTCAACTTGACTGGGCCACAGGTGCACAGATATTTGGTTAAACAGTATTCAGCGAGCGTCCGTGAGATTGTTTCTAGATGAGATTAGCATTTGAATCTGTAGACTGAGTAAAATAGATTGCCTTCCCAGTGTAGGTGGACCTCATCCAAGCCACTACAGGTCTGAGTAGAACAAAAAGGAGAAGTAAGAGAGAATTCATTCTATCTGCCTCACTGTCTTCAAGCTGGGACATCAGCCTCTGCCTGGGACTCAGACTCAGACCAGAACTTACACCATCAACTGTCCTGGTTCTCAGGTTGTTGGATTCAGAATGCAACTATCCCACTGGCTCTCCTGGGTCTCCAGCTTGCCAACTGCAACTTGTATATGTGTATATATGTGTGTGTGTGTGTGTGTGTGTGTAGAGCTTCTTGTACTACAAAGTATTTTAATACACAACACCTAATTCTGTTTTTGCAGCCACATTTTATGAAGTTTGCATAATCTTTTGAGATTTGCAGATTTTATACTCAGAACTGTCTCTTAAATGTAGATCTTCACACCACAGTCCATCTTCTGTGTACCAAACAAGATTGAATGGAGTGACTACTCAGAGAGAGAAAGGAAGGAGAAATTCAAAGATGTGTCACATTCAAGATAAACACCCAAACAAAAACCACACAGGAAAACATGAGCTATAAGTTGACAGGGAAGATGAAATATGGTAGGACTTGAATGACTACAGATCAGAGGCAAGGACACTCCAGGATGAGAGAGTGATACAAGGAAGAAGTGGGATGTTGAGGATTACATCCAGGTAATGTCATGTCTTCCCATTTGGTAGGACCACAAATTATTTATAGGGCAGAGGAGACATGGATGGAAAATATGCAGGAAAATCAAATTATACACTGTCATAGAAATCACAATCTATGTGGGTGTTATAAAGAGATCTCTTCAAATACTTTAATAGAACAAGGAATATGGGAGGAGAGAGATCACGATGGTGGAGGAGGGGCATGCTGAGCTCACCCCCCTTCTGTGAACACATCAAAAATACAATTGCATGTGGAGCAACTCTCACTGAAATCACCCTAGAGACTGGTAGAATGGCTCTTCTACAACCAAGACTATAAAGAAAGATCCATATGGAGTCGGGTAGGAAGGGAGGAGAAGGGATCTGGTTGGATCCCACACCCCTAGCAGGGGACTCAGAAAAGGAAGGAGATATCATAGTCTCTGGGATGCTCCCTGGGGAAGGGGTTCAAGCCACATATATTATTCACCTTAGCCTGGGGTCTGACACCAGGAAGATGAGTCCCCTTAGCTGGATGGAAAACCAGTGGGGCCTACTGGAGAACTGTTAGAAACTGGACTCTGCTCTTGAAGAGAGCATCTACAGATTTGCTTACTCATGGTCAGAGCACAGAGGCAGCAGAATGAAAACTGCCTGGGGCTCTGACCAGCTTGGCAGGGCTGCCTCACTGCGCTCCCTAGCCCTCACAATCAGCATCCCCCCCAGAGTGGTGCGTTTGTTACAATCAGTGAACCTACACTAACACCACATTATCACCCAAAGTCCACAATTTACATTAGGATTCGATATTGATATTGTACATTCTGAGTTTGCATGGCAATTAGATAGTATGGGGGCATTTTCCATAATTGAACGAAGTATATCTGTAGTCCCAATTCTTTTTATAAAAAGAAAATTAAGTATGTATTATATGCATGACATTATACTAAGGGTTTGAGATACCTTAGTTAAAAAAAAGATGGGGCTTCCCTGGTGGCGCAGTGGTTGGGAGTCCGCCTGCTGATGCAGGGGACACGGGTTCGTGCCCCGGTCTGGGAAGATCCCACATGCCGCGGAGCAGCTGGGCCCGTGAGCCATGGCCGCTGAGCCTGCGCGTCCGGAGCCTGTGCTCCGCGACGGGAGAGGCCACAACAGTGAGAGGCCCGCGTACCGCAAAAATAAAAAAAATAAAAAAAAAAAAAGATGACTGAGGTTACAGTCCTCAGGTTCTAGGGAAGGCAGACAATAAACCATAAATATACTAAATAAGTAAACTATGTAGTTTGGTAGAAGGTGATGAGGGGTGGAAAAACAAAACATAAAAGGCAAGTTGAGTAAAAGTGGACTGAGAGGGCAAGCAGAGAGAGATGGGAATAAAAATAAGTTACAGGCCTCATTCAGAAGATTTGACATATAAAAGTATTTCTTTAAAATGTTATTTTGGCAAAAATATATTTACTTATAGTAATAACATTTACTTTTTCCCAACTGTTCCTGAACATATTGCCTTGGATGAGATGCCTCTAAGTTAGAGTGTGGTCATAATTAACAGTCATTTCCAAAGTCATATTAAGGATTTTGTTCATATACTTCCCAGAAGACAAACACCTCTACCATGTAATGAAACCTTTTGAATGTTTTCCAATTTCAAAAAATTTGAAGGAAAATCTAATTGAACAGAGACATGATGAAGCATTAATAGATGTTTTGATTTTCAAGTAAATTAGGTCAATTTACCAAAATTATAAAATTGATGAGTATGAGTCAACTGTGAGGTGAGTGCTGTCAGATTTACAGGTTCACTTTGTATTAGTCCTTTCAATTCATGTCACGCTCCACATTTTGTGCAAGTTTTGTTTTCATTTAGTGTAAAATACTTTAAATCAGATGAAAATGTCTACATAAAATACAATTTAATTATGTTAATTTAAATTACAAAGTTCAATTTTTCATGGTAGAATATTTTATAGAATTTAGAACAATAGTTAATCCAAAGAAAAGCTTTTTTCGGAGGAGATGGGTTACATCAGAAGTTCCAACAAATAGAGTCAATGTTAACATGCTAAAATAGATATCTGTATGAAAAGAACAATTGTATAAAAATTACAGTCCTGGAAAGCATACAATTTTACAAGTTAACCTGAGAATTTTTTGAGCTCTGTGGAATGTATTTGGGTAGCACTTAGATAAATAACAGCAATAAAATGTTCTATAATAGTTCTTTCTTAAAACAGGGTTCACGGCATAAAAGTCAGGAAAGGGAAAAAATTGATATGGTATACCATTTTTAAACTGCTGCCATAAAACTTTCTAGAGCTCTCTGACAGTGAAAACTTTGTTAGTAGTGGTGTGTTTAATAGGCCAAAGAAAGCCAAATAGCTAATAAGCCAGTCTTAACTTGTCTTTTCTGAAATATAGTGTAAATTACATACATTCTGTCCCTTAAGTTAATTTTTAGTCAAAATCCCAAGAGAAATCTTTTAGAGATAGTATACAATCTTTCCATTTCAGTAAGATCTCCGGTGATGAAAATAGTTCCCATACCACGGGAATATATAAGCTCTGTGTAACCAACAAGAAAACAATAAAATTTCTTAATTTTAAACATTACTTTTAGTTTTTTTTAATGGTATGAATTAGCCCAAAGCAAGGGCTACTTGATAATTAATGAATTGACAATTTAATTTACAAATCTGAAGAGACCGTATAAAATGTCTTGGCATATCACAAGTTTCTTATATTTCAAAAGTTGAAGTATGTTGATTTTTAATTATAATGTATGACCCACTAAACAGGAACAAAAATCTATTAAGGCAGAATTCTGTAAAGAGAGCTGTTTTCATGCCATGTGCAATCAAATCTCTGTTCAATAATGGTTTGGATCATTCTGGATTCATATAACACAACTTTTATTTTTTTAACATCTTTATTGGAGTAAAATTGCTTTACAGTGGTGTGTTAGTTTCTGAGTTATAACAAGGTGAATCAGCTACACATATACATATACCCCCATATCCCCTCCCCCTTGCGTCTCCCTCCCACCCTCCCTATCCCACCCCTTTAGGTGATCACAAAGCACAGAAATGATCTCCCTGTGCTATGCGGCTGTTTCCCACCAGCTAACTATTTCACATTTGGTAATGTACATAAATTCATGCCAATCTCTCACTTCATCCCACTTTACCCTTCCCCCTCTCTGGGTCCTCAAGTCCATTTTCTACATCTCCTTCTTTATTCCTGTCCTGCCCCTAGATTTTTCAGAGCCATATATATATATATATATATATATATATATATATATTAGATTCTATATATATGTGTTAGCATACTGTATTTATTATTTTTCTAACTTACTTCACTCTGTATGACAGTCCCTATGTCCATCCACCTCACTACTAATAACTCAATTTCATTTCTTTTTATGGCTGAGTAATATTCCATTGTATATATGTGCCACATCTTCTTTATCTATTCATCTGTCGATGGACACTTAGGTTGCTTCAATGTCCTGGCTATTGTAAATAGAGTTGCAATGAACATTGTGATACATGACTTTTTTTGATTTTGGTTTTCTCAGGGTATATGCCCAGTAGTGGGATTGCTGGGTCATATGGTAGTTCTATTTTTAGTTTTTTAAGGAACCTCCATATTGTTTTCCATAGTGGCTGTATCAATTTACATTCCCACCAACAGTGCAAGAGGGTTCCCTTTTATCCAAACTCTCTCCAGCATTTATTGTTTGTAGAATTTTTGATGATGGTCATTCTGACTGGTGTGAGGCAATACCTCACTGTAGTTTGATTTGCATTTCTCTAATGATTAGTGATGTTGAGCATTGTTTCATGTGTTTGCTGGCAACCTGTATATCTTCTTTGAGAAATGTCTATTTAAGTCATTCACCCATTTTTGGATTGGGTTGTTTGTATTTTTGGTATTGAACTACAGGAGCTGCTTGTAAATTTTGGAAATTAATCCTTTGTCAGTTTCTTCATTTGAAAATATTTTCGCCCGTTCTGAGGGTTGTCTTTTCATCTTGTTTATGGTTTCCTTTGCTGTGCAAAAGCTTTTAAGTTTCAGTAGGTCCCATTTGTTTATTTTTGTTTTTATTTCCATTTCTCTAGGAGGTGGGTCAAAAAGGATCTTGCTTTGATTTATATCATAGAGCGTTCTGCCTATGTTTTCCTCTAAGAGTTTGATAATGTCTGGCCTTACATTTAGGTCTTTAATCCATTTTGAGTTTCTTTTTGTATATGGTGTTAGGAAGTGCTCTAATTTCATTCTTTTGCATGTAGCTGTCCAGTTTTCCCAGCACCACTTATTGAAGAGGCTGTCTTTTCTCCATTGTATATTCTTGCCTCCTTTATCAAAAATAAGATGCCCATATGTGTGTGGGTTTATCTCTGTGCTTTCTGTTCCATTGATCTATATATCTGTTTTTGTGCCAGTACCATACTGTCTTGATTACTGTAGCTTTATAATATAGTCTGAAGTCAGGGAGCCTGATTCCTCCAACTCTGTTTTTCTTTCTCAAGATTGCTTTGGCTATTCAGGGTCTTTTGTGTTTCCATACAAATTGTGAAATGTTTTGTTCTAGTTCTGTGAAAAATGTCATTGGTAGTTTGATAGGGATTGCATTGAATCTGTAGATTGCTTTGGGTAGTATAGTCATTTTCACAATGTTGATTCTTCCAATCCAAGAACATGATATATCTCTCCATCTATTTGTATCATCTTTAATTCCTTTCATCAGTGTCTTATTGTTTTCTGCATACAGTTCTTTTGTCTCCTTAGGTAGGTTTATTCCTAGCTATTTTATTCTTTTTGTTCCAATGGTAAATGGAAGGGTTTCCTTAATTTCTCTTTCAAATTAGTCATCGTTAGTGTATAGGAATGCCAGAGATTTCTGTGAATTAATTTTGTATCCTGCTACTTTACCAGATTCACTGATTAGCTCTAGTATTTTTCTGGTAGCATCTTTAGGATTCATGTCATATGCAAAGAGTGACAGCTTTACTTCTTCTTTTCTGAGTTGGATTCCTTTTATTTCTTATTCTTCTCTGATTGCTGTGGCTAAAACTTCTAAAACTATGTTGAATAATAGTGGCGAGAGTGGACAACCTTTTCTTGTTCCTGATCTTAGAGGAAATTGTTTCTGTTTTTCACCATTGAGAATGATGTTGGCTGCGTGTTTGTCATATGGCCTTTATCATGTTGAGGTAAGTTCCCTCTATGCCTATTTTCTGAAGGTTTTTTTTTATCATAAATGGGTGTTGAATTTTGTCAAAAGCTTTTTCTGAATCTCTTGAGATGATCACATGGTTTTTATTCTTAAATTTTTTAATATGGTGTATCATATTGATTGATTTGCCTATATTGAAGAATCCTTGCATTCCTGGGATAAACCCCACTTAATCATGGTGCATGATCCTTTTAATGTGTTGTTGGATTCTGTTTGCTAGTATTTTATTGAGGATTTTTGCATCTTTGGCATCAGTGATATAAGCCTGTAGTTTTCCTTCTTTCTGACAGCCTTGTCTGGTTTTGGTATCAGGGTGATGATGGCCTCATAGAATGAGTTTGAGAGTGTTCCTCCCTCTGCTATGTTTTGGAAGAGTTTGAGAAGGATAGGTGTTAGCTCTTCTCTAAATGTTTGAGAGAATTTGCCTGTGAAACCAGCTGGTCCTGGGCTTTTTTTTTGTTGGATGATTGTTTACCACAGTTGCAATTTCAGTGCTTGAGATTGGTCCATTCATACTTTCTATTTCTTCCTGGTTCAGTCTCAGAAGGTTGTATTTTTCTAAGAATTTGTCCATTTCTTCCAATTTGTTCATTTTATTGGCATATAGTTGCTTGTAGTAATCTCTCATGATCCTTTGTATTTCTGCAGTGTCAGTTGTTACTTCTTTTTCATTTCTAATTCTATTGATTTGAGTCTTCTCGTGTTTTTTCTTGATGAGTCTGGCTAATGGTTTATCAATTTTGTTTATCTATTCAAAGAACCAGCTTTGTTTTTATTGATCTTTGCTATTGTTTCCTTCATTTCTTTTTCATTTATTTCTGATCTGATCTTTATGATTTCTTTCCTTCTGCTAACTTTCGGTTTTTTTCTTCTTTCTCTAATTGCTTTTGGTGTAAGGTTAGGGTGTTTATTTGAGATGTTTCTTCTTTCTTGAGGTAGGATTGTATTGCTCTAAATTTTCCTGGTAGAACTGCTTTTGCTGCATCCCATAGTTTTGGGTCTTCCTGTTTTCATTGTCATTTTTTTTCTAGGTATTTTTTGATTTCCTCTGTGATTTCTTCAGTGATCTCTTGGTTATTAGGTAGTGTATTGTTTAGCCTCCATGTGTTTGTATGTTTTACAGATTGTTTCCTGTAATTGATATCTAGTTTCATAGCATTGTGGTCGGAAAAGAAACTTGATATGATTTCAATTTTCTTAAATTATCAAGGCTTGATTTGTGACCCAAGATATGATCTATCCTGGGGACTATTCCATGAGCACTTGAGAAGGAGGTGTATTCTCTTGTTTTTGGATAGAATGTCCTATAAATATTAGTTAAGTCCATCTTGTTTAATGTATCTTTTAAAGCTTGTGTTTCCTTATTTATTTTCATTTTGGATGACCTATCCATTGGTGAAAGTGGGGTGTTAAAATCCCCTACTATGATTGTGTTACTTTTGATTTCCCCTTTTATGGCTGTTAGCATTTGCCTTATGAATTGACGTGCTCCTCTGTTGGGTGCATAAGTATTTACAATTGTTATATCTTTTTCTTGGATTGATCCCTTGATCTTTATGTAGTGTCCTTATTTGTCTCTTGTAATAGTCTTTTTAGTCTATTTTGTCTGATATGAGAATTGCTCCTCCAGCTTTCTTTTGATTTCCATTTGCATGGAATGTCTTTTCCATCCCCTCACTTTCAATCTTTATGTGTCCCTAGGTCTGAAGTAGGTCTCTTGTAGACAGCATATATATGGGTCTTGTTTTTGTATGTATTCAGCCAGTATATGTCTTTTGGTGGGAGCATTTAATGCATATACATTTAAGGTAATTATTGATATGTATGTTCCTATTACCATTTTCTTAATTGTTTGGGTTTGTTTTTGTAGGTCTTTTCCTTCTCTTGTGTTTCCTACATAGAGAAGTTCCTTTAGCATTTGTTGTAAAGTGGTTTGGTGGTTCTGAATTCTCTTAGCTTTTTCTTGTCTGTGAAGGTTTTAATTTCTCTGTCGAATCTGAATGAGTTTCTTGCTGGGTAGAGTAGTCTTGGTTGTAGGTTTTTCCCTTTCATCACTTTAAATATGTCTTGCCACTCGCTTCTGGTTTGCAGAGTTCCTGCTGAAAGATCAGCTGTTAACCTTATGGGGATTCCCTTGTATGTTATTTGTTGTTTTTCCCCTGCTGCTTTTAATATTTTTTCTTTGTATTTAATTTTTGATAGTTTGATTAATGTGTGTCTTGGCGTGTTTCTCCTTGGATTTATCCTGTATGGGACTCTCTGCACTTCCTGGACTTGATTAACTATTTCCTTTCCCTAATTAGGGAAGTTTTCAACTATAATCTCTTCAAATATTTTCTCAGTCCCTTTCCTTTCCTCTTCTTCTTCTGGGAACCCTATAATTTGAATATTGTTGTGTTTAATATTGTCCCTGAGGTCTCTAAGACTGTCCTCAATTCTTTTCATTCTTTTTTCTTTATTCTTCTCTGCAGTAGTTATTTCCACTATTTTATCATTCAGATCATGTGTCTGTTCTTCTGCCTCAGTTTTTCTGCCGTTGATTCCTTCTAGAGAATTTTTAAATTTATTTATTGTGTTATTCATCATTGTTTGTTTGCTCTTTATTTCTTCCTGCTCCCTGTAAACGTTTCTTGTATTTTCTCCATTCTATTTCCAAGATTTTGGATCATCTTTACTAACATTCCTCTGAATTCTTTTTCAGCTAGACTGCCTATTTCCTCTTCATTTGTTTGGTCTGGTGAATTTTTACCTTGCTCCTCCCCTGCTGTGTCTTTCTCTGTCTTCTCATTTTGCTTAAGTTACTGTGTTTGGGGTCACCTTTCTATAGGCTGCAGGTTCATACTTCCTGTTGCTTTTGGTGTCTGCCCCCAGGGGCCAAGTTTGGTTCAGTGAGTTGTGTAGGCTTCCTGTTGGAGGGGACTAGTGTCTGCGTTCTGGTGGATGAGTCTGGATCTTGTCTTTCTTATGGGCTGGACCTTGTCCAGTGGTGTGTTTTTGGGTGTCTGTGACCTTATTATGCTTTTAGGCAGCCTCTCTGCTAATGGGTGGGGTTGTGTTCCTGTCTTGCTAGTTGTTTGGCATGGAGTGTCCTACACGGTAGCTTGCTGGTTGTTGAGTGGAGATGGGTCTTAGTGTTGAGATGGAGATCTCTAGGAGAGCTTTTGCCATTTGATATTATGTGGAGCCAGGAGGTCTCTGGCGGACCAGTGTCCTGAACTCGGCTCTCCCACCTCTGAGGCACAGGCCTGACACCCGGCCAGAGGACCAAACCCTGTCAGCCACACATCAGAAGAGAAGGGAGAAAAAAAGAAAGAAAAAAGATAAAATAAAAAGAAATAAAGCTATTAAAATAAAAAATAAAATAAATTATTAAAAATAAAATATCAAAAAGAAATAAAATAAAGAAAAAATAAAGGAAGAAGAGAGCAACCAGCCCAAAAAACAAATCCACCAATGATAACAATCTTTAATAACTTCTTAAAAAAAAAAAAGAAAAGAAAGTGACAGACAGAACCCCAGGACAAATCGTAAAAGCAGAGCTATGCAGACAAAATCACACAAAGAAGTATACACATACACATTCACAATAAAAGAAAAAGGAAAAAAATATATATATCTATATATTTTTAAAAAAGGAAGAGAGCAACCAAATCAATAAACAAATCTACCAATGATAATAAGCTCTAAGGACTAAACTAAGATAAGCATAAAACCAGAAACAAATTATATGCAGAAAGCAAACCCCAAGTCTACAGTTGCTCCCAAAGTCCACCGCCTCCATTTGGGATGATTTGTTGTCTCTTCAGGTATTCCAGAGATGCAGGTACATCACGTTGATTGTGGAGATTTAATCTGCTGCTCCTGAGGCTGCTGGGAGAGATTTCCCTTTCTCTTCTTTGTTCTCACAGCTCCCGGGTCTCAGCTTTGGATTTGGCCCCGCCTCTGTGTGTAGGTCGGCTGAGGGCGTCTCTTCTTCACTCAGACAGGATGGGGTTAAAGAGCCGCTGATTCAGGGGCTCTGGCTCACTCAGGCCGGGGTGGGGGAGGGGTGTGGATGCGGGGTGAGCCTGCGGCGGCAGAGGCCGGTGTGATGTTGCACCAGCCCGAGGCACGCCGTGCGTTCTCCCGGGGAAGTTGTCCCTGGATCCCGGGACCCTGGCGGTGGCGGGCTGCACAGGCTCCCCGGAAGGGGGGCGTGGAGAGTGAACTGTGCTCGCACACAGGCTTCTTGGTGGCGGCAGCAGCAGCCTTAGCATCTCGTGCCCGTCTCTGGGGTCCGCGCTTTTAGCCGCGGCTCGCGCCCGTCTCTGGAGCTCCTTTAAGCAGCGCTCTGAATCCCCTCTCCTCGCGCACCAGGAAACAAAGAGGGAAGAAAAAGTCTCTTGCCTCTTCGGCAGGTCCAGACTTTTCCCGGACTCCCTCCCGGCCAGCCGTGGCGCACTAACCCCTTCAGGCTGTGTTCACCCCACCAACCACAGTCCTCTCCCTGCGCTCCGACCGAAGCCCGAGCTTCAGCTCCCAGCCCCGCCCGTCCCGGCGGGCGAGCAGACAAGCTTCTCGGGCTGGTGTGTGCCTGAGGGCACCGATCCTCTGTGCAGGAATCTCCCCGCTTTGCCCTCGACACCCCTGTTGCTGCGCTCTCCTCCACATCTCCGAAGCTTCCCCCTCCGCCACCCGCAGTCTCCGCCCGCGAAGGGGCTCCTAGTGTGTGGAAACCTTTCCTCCTTCACGGCTCCCTCCCACTAGTGCAGGTCCCGTCCCTATCCTTTTGTCTCTGTTTATTCTTTTTTCTTTTGCCCTACCCAGGTACGTGGGGAGTTTCTTGCCTTTTGGGAGGTCTGAGGTCTTCTGCCAGCGTTCAGTAGGTGTTCTGTAGGAGTTGTTCCACATGTAGATGTATTTCTGATGTATTTGTGGGGAGGAAGGTGATCTCCACGTCTTACTCCTCCACCGTCTTGAAGGTCTCCCATACATCACTCCTCAACCATACCTGATGATAGGTGTGTATGCTTGGTGTGGGGAGATGATTTTAAACTTAGAAGTCAATAAAGGATTAGTAGAGAGTAAATGTACTGCATATAACTCAAACTCTCCACATATACATACTCATATTCTCAGATATAATCACAAAGCTCAAGTAAGCGGTCTTATAATCCTAACACTAAATACAAATTTCTGTAACTAGAAAATTTTGGTGACATTCGTAGTATTGGCTAAGAGAACATGTTTTCATCCCACGTATGTCCAGAGCTTGATTCCATGTGATTTGTGGTTGCTTATCTGTCTCCATACTTGTTCATATCTACATTAAAAGAGGTCTTCTGTTGTATCAGAGCTAAGAAACTCATTATACAGATTTCTGTGTGGGTTCACAATTATACAACATTCATAATGTAAGTCTAAGATTCTTCATCATTTTGTTTTGATAGTTCTCGTTGCTGCACTTCCTAATTTGCTACTGTACATAACACTAAAATTCTGACATTTAAGCAAGTTTACACTCCTTCAGTGAGCACTGTAATATTCCCTTTGACTTCAAATAGCTTCTTTCTCTACCTCATTATTGGGTGGTACATGACCACCTTAGTTGTCCTGCCCAGCCCAGCATCTCTTCTCTGTCTCTGCTCTTTCTCTTTCTTGGTCTAAGGCTCTCAGTTGGCCCTTTCTGTAGGGCACTAAGTGTCCTTCTAAAAGATAAAGAGGCTGCTTCTAAAGCTCTAAAAAGACAAATGAGTATTATACCTGGGCTTCAGTTCTTAGAGCCTGGGTTGGCCTCAGAGTAGAGCTGCTCTGGCCAGAGGCTCCAGAGTAGGGAACTATGGGAGATGGAGGGCTAAAGCCTGGATCAGGCCAACTGGCCTTTTCTGCTGAGGTTTGAAGGGCCTGGGAAGTAAAACAGAGCAGGACAGGAAAGGCAGACACTAGGACACAACAAGCTGACTTGGACTAGAAAGTGGAGAGCAGAGCCTGGAGACTGCCTCTAAGGGGTTGTAGCCACTAGGCCTTTCCATAGGATACCTGCAGGCTTGCTCAGGGATGGAAGGGAGCCATTGAGGGGACTGAGACTTCCTGGACACCAGCTTTAAGTGAGGGATGCCTGCAAAAACGTGTTTCCATTGAGCCAGTCACTGACAACAAGACACTTTCTACGTTGAACTACCAAACATCCTTCATTCCTGCGCCGATGTAGAAATTCCCCACTGTACCATCAACGCCTGACTCTCCAGGGCTCTCTCCCTGGGTGTTATGTTGTGTTTGTGCTTGTCCTATATCTCAGGGCCCGTGGTCTGCTCGTGGGCCAGTGAGGTTCAGATATAGTTCAGTAGAGAACTGAGAAAGAATTTTTAAAGATCATTATCAATGAACCAAAACCAGGGTGGAGGAAATATTCAAGGCATGTTAGATTTCATGGTTGTAGATAGTGAGAACTTAGTTTCAACCCTTTGAGGATTTGTGAATTTTTATTTGGAAACTCTAAAGTACAGATTGGAACTCTATTGCTTCACTGTTCTCTGACAGAGGTGAGGCCACAACACGATCTAGCAATTCTTCTACTCATTTCTAGTCAGGAGGTCTTTTATGAGAAGTATGTCATTTTCATAAAACTCTCACCCCTCAACCTCATGTTCTATTTTACAAAGAGGATAAAAACCATTGAACACTTATTTTATTCAACAAATATTTATTGAACACCAACTATATGTCACGATCTGTGTTACATGCGAGCATACAGTGGCTGGAGGACACAGGTAAGTAGGCACCTGTAATAAATATGACCCAGTCCTGACTAATTAGACATAAAGAAACCTCTAAAAGGCTTCTGGGAGAGATGATCCCCCCTGCCAAAGGGCAAGGACACTGCAAAAGAAAAGTTCTTGGAATCCTTTCCCCTTGTCCCTGCTTTTGATTCTATTGTTTGAAGTCAGATGTCTCTGAGGATAAGATGGGGTCCATTTTGAAACCAGTAGAGAAAATATGGAGGATGAAAGTCAATACACTTATTGTGGTGAACCAGAAGGATGGAAGAACCTGGGTCTTTGTGAATATATTGAGTTGCTGAACTAACAACGATCAGTCTACCTCTAGGCATCCCAAGGACAGGCATTTAATGTTCTTATGATTTAAGCCAGTGATAGTTAGGTTTTCTGTTACTTGCATCCAGAAGCATCTTGACTGACAAAATCTCATGGGGGAGCTTAGGAAGGATGCCTACTTCAACCTTCTTAGAGAAGTAGTATCTCTGATGGAACCTGAGAATCTACTAGGAGATTGGTATTCCAAGGAGGGCCAGGTCTGAGGGGGAAGGAGGTGCCAGGCAGAGGTAGCAGCACACAGAGGGGCTCAGAGGGAGAGTAAGGGTGAGGAACTTCAAGTAATTAGTATGAAAGGAAAAAAGAACATGACGGGAGCCTTCCAGAGTGATCTTGTCACTCTTCTCTTCAAATCTCTGCAAGCACTCCCCAGTTCCCTCTTAGCAGAAGCCAGAACACTTGGAATGAGTTTTAAGATCTCATGGTCCAGGGCTTCCCTGGTGGCACAGTGGTTGGGAGTCCACCTGCCGATGCAGGGGACGTGGGTTTGTGTCCCGGTCCAGGAGGATCCCACGTGCCACAGAGCGGCTGGGCCCTTGAGCCATGGCCACTGAGGCTGTGCGTCCGGAGCCTGTGCTCCACAACAGGAGAGGCGACAACAATGAGAGGCCCGCATATCGCAAATCTCATGGTCTGGCTCTAGACACTGCTCGGGCTTCACCTCCTACTATTCTCCCCTCACTCTTTCTTCTTAAGCCACAAGGACCTAATTTCTCTCCCTCAAACATCCTTAGCTTGATCCTGCTTCAAGGCCTTTGCACCTGCTCTTCCCTCCACCAGGAATGCTCTGTCCACACATATATGCGTGGCTTGCTCTCTCTTGCTTTCTTCAGTTCTCTGCTGAAGCATCACCTTTCCAGGGACCTGCCTCTGACCACTCTATGTAGAGTAGCAACCCCCAGTTACCTCTCCCAGCACTCCAGATCCCCTTTATCTTGTTAACTTTTCCTCTAAAGCGTGTGTCGTTATCCTATCCTACATAAGTTTACACATTTATTTATCATCATTCTTCCCCTGTGTGAGCAGGAATTTGTCTGTTTTGTTTTGCAGTATATCTCTATACCCAGATAAACTGTTCCATTGCTGCATCCCTAGCCCTCCAGCCCTTATCAGAGGCTCACAGCAAATATTTATTGATAAAATGCATGAATGAATAAGAATAAACCAAATCCTCTAGGTTTTTGCATACTACGGTAAAGACACATTAACTACCTTAACTTGCCCCTTTCCTATGCATTTCCAAACGTAACCAACTCTTCTTTAATCCTTTTCTTCTGAGAGGATTGTAGGGAGCTTGTGGGCATGAGGATAGAGAAGCAGGCAGATCACAGCATATACTATGGTTGCATAAAGGAGCTCCGGTTTTATACTGAAAGGTTTTATAACAAGAGAGTGATGTTTATCAATTTACATTTTTGAAAGGTAACCTTTCCTTCAGTGTAGAGAATAAATTTGGAGTGGATACAAGTGTAGAAAAGGAGACCCATGAGAAACCTATTGCAATAATACAAGTGAGAAATTATTAGGGTCTTAACTAAAGAAGGGACATCTGGAATTGAGAAAAGGATGTTGACTGAGACCTGATGGTGAGGGAAATGATAAAGGGTTTAGTGTAAGATTAGATGAGGGGGTATGAAATACAGGGCAAAATCTGAAATGCTCCCAGCTTTGGGTCCTGGGGACCTAGCTGACAGTTCATCAAGATGGGCAGGTGGCAAGCGGAAGTGGAGTTCCAGGAAGTGACACAGTGAGCTTGATTTCAGACACGCTGAGTCTGAGGTATCTGCAGAGATATTCTCAGGCAGCTGGATACATCAATCTACAACTCACAAAGAATCAAGCACTGATATCTAATGGGTGCGCAGAGGAAAAAGAATTGCTGTGAGGCTAAGAGGAGAGCTTCCTAAAATGAAGATGAAAGTGGGCAAAGTGCTGCACAGAAACCAAGCATGATGAATACCAAAAAGATATCACTGTATTTGACAACCTTAAGAACCCTGATGATATTTGATGGAAACATTTCAATAGACTTACAAGGACAGAAGCCAGATTCCACTTGGTTGAAGAATAGGAACAGTAATAGCTAACGTTTTCTACTTATGTATTGAGTGCCAGGCACTTTCCTCCATCCTCTTTGAGGATAAGTGCATTTAATCCCCACAACTGCTCTGTGAGGTCAGTCGTGCTCTCAGCATCATCCCCATTTTTCTGATGAGGAAATTAAGCACAGAGATAGTGATTTACGAACATCACACAGATTAAGAAAGGTAGCAGAATTAGGATTTGAACTGGGCTGTTTATGCTCAGAGCCCATCTCAACCACCATGCTCCACTGTTCTCTGATGAATGAAAAATAAGGAAACGGAGGCAATAGGTACAGGGGTTTCTTCGAAATATTGGAAATGAAGGAAAACAGAGACAGAAAATGTTAGCTAAAGAAGAAGGTAGGGTCGAAGGGTACAAGATGTCGTGCAGAGAGTATGAGCTTTGAAATCAGAAAAAGGCACCTCCACCACCTGCTTGTACTGTTATTTCAAGAAATTAACCCTTATTCATGTTCTTCATGTATAAAATGGAGATAATTACAATGAAACATTAGAAATGTTGCAAGGGTTAACTGAACAATAAATACAATGTTCCTAACATAGCTCTAGCTATACAGTAGCTGCAAAGAAAAAAT
Organism: Hyperoodon ampullatus; assembly: GCF_949752795.1. Taxonomy (NCBI): domain Eukaryota; kingdom Metazoa; phylum Chordata; class Mammalia; order Artiodactyla; family Ziphiidae; genus Hyperoodon; species Hyperoodon ampullatus. Next base: position 7,569,274 of record NC_136925.1, read on the forward strand.
ATGCATTTCCTTCCTTCCCCGCACAGCCAGCCAAGGGGCTGGTGCCCTGCCAATCACAACACCCACTGATTTCACAGAGGTTGTCATAGTTTGCTCCTACTTGGCCACGAGCTCTTCTAATTCTACTAAAAGCATTCCTTTTTATGTTCAGTTTCTTCACCTCTCAGTGCTATCTCTTTCATACCAGCATCTTATCACTCTGGGAAAGCTGAGGGCCCACTAGCTGCCTAATGATGTCTGACCCAAATGACAGGCTGCATTCATGGCTCCAATTTTTCACCCACTTTGTGTCTGTGCCCTTTGCCATGGCTGGCCATGCAATTGCCTTTGGCTAATGAGATGCTGGCAAACTCAATAATAGATGAGGATTAAGAAATGAGGTTTTGTTATCACTTTTGCCCTCTTGTGCCTCTCTGCCACCAGTGTAAGAATATACATGGGCCAGCCTGCCAAGGAATGAGAGACACATGGAGGAGAGCTGGGTCACCCAAGGTGCCCCACTGCCCCGTCCATCTAAATTGTTAACCTACAGACCCATAAGCTAACTAAATACTTCATATTTAAAGCCACAGGGTTTTGGAGGGGTCTGTTAACCAAAACTAGTTTGGTGACAAATAACTGATGAACTCTGTCCAATTTGAACATTTTATCAACAGCCAACAAGGTTCCGGTGAAGCTGAATTTGTTACAATTTTTCCATTGAAAACTTCTGGCTCTGTTCTGCCATAAATGGAAGCCAGACTTTACTCAGAAAGATTGAGGCATGTTCTTGGGGCCCCATCCTGGCTTAACAGCCCCTGATGCTGCAGCGTTCTCCCTCTTCTCTCCCTCTCCCCCTTTGAGGGCTGGGTGGGAGAATTAACTCAGCTTAATGGTCTTTTGCAGATCATACATTTCTACCTCTCCCAGTTCTATGATGGTTGGGTGTTAGACTTAAAATCTCAATTTCAGTGTTTTGACGACTCTCTTTTAGTACTAAGAATGGCAGAGATTGGCACACATCCCCCTGTGGAAACATCATTAACCGGCCTCTCTTTAGCCCCCTATACTCTGCGATATAAACAAATGAATAAACCCTAGAAAGCCTGGGAGCATGTCTGCAGTTCTGGCCTCTACCCACATGAGAGCTTTCAATTGCTGCTGGGTCCTTTTGCCCACGTATGTCTGGGAAATTATTAGAGGCTAACAAAATTCTTTTCTTATGGCTGGTGCAGGATAGCCGCAATCACAGAAGGTTCCACTGTGAGAGGCAGTGAAGTCAGTGGATGAAATTATCTGCACTTCCTGACCCTCATCTAACGCGTTCCAGGCAACGCGACTATCTCAGGAGCTGCCCTGGTGCTAGTGCCAGCCTTTGGTCTACTTTGCTAAAAAGTAATATTATTTTTATACAAAGAGTATGTAATATAAAATAGGTAACGTCTAACTCTGCTGTCCTTGTGAAACTCAAAATGTAGACATTTAAGGTCAGAAAGATGTCAGAATAATAGCCTTTAAACATTGTGGCCAGTATGTGCAATTCTTGGGCATCTTTTGGGGGGTGTGGAACAGCTGGAGAATATGTATCTGTTTCACACTTCTCACACCACACTTTACCTCTCCTGTCTGTGCTGTCATATACCCACCTACCATAGAAATAACTCAGTAACTTAGCTTAAATGTATTTGCAAACTGTGTACCTTGGTTTCTGTTATGACAGGTCTTTTTGTTAGGGTTTCTGCTATTTAAGTAATGGCAGTTTTGCTTGGTAGGTGAGAAAAAAGTCATTCTTGATCTTTCTTTAAAAACTAGGTTAATATCTCCTAGATTAACAGAAATGTTGAGGCTACCATACTTACTTGGAGATTGTTTTGGAAAGGAAAATGGCATTCATATAAAATGACCTTAAAAACAGTAGGAAAGTTCTTAGACTAAAGACTGAATATTATTCCAACCTCAAAGACTAAAACTTAAAGTTGGAAGCTCACACACACACACACACACACACACACACACACACAAACACACGACCAGTCTGATGTGTCCTAAATCTTCTTGACCTGTCCCTAAGTAGAATCCCAGTATACTGGGGTTGAAGACAGGCCAAGATCAAGATCAAAAGCTAAGTTTTTGTTTTTAATTTTTTCCTTGAATCTCTTTATCCTTCTTCCTGTGTTTCACTTACAAGAAGGTGAACACAGTAACGAGTATCCTATATTCTTTATTTTCTTAGTTGCTTACAGTGTGATTCCCCTTCTCTCAGCCCCCTTCCCTTTTTCTTGTTCTTTTTCTTCCCCTCCCTTAAACAAAGACATTTCCTCCCGGAGAACTGCCCCTGCTACTGTTGCGGTTCCTCTCTTCGCCTTGCCTTCTGGAATGTTTTATGAAATGCCAGACAAGATGACTCAGGGAGAACAGGGAAAAAAAGCCTGTGAGTCCCTTGGTCTCACATCGCGTATGTAATAGAATACTATTTAGGAGAATTCACTTTGCCAAAGTAACTAGAATAAGATGCTGATAATATTTTCCACTATCAGGTGCAATACCACGAGGACACGTAAATGATGAATGTGAGTGTGAAATGTCCCTGATGGCTGAACTCATGGAAGAAACGTGGACATGAGGTGTCACAGGCTGGCTGGAAGCTCCGTGCACATTTAGACACAAAAAATAATGTGAACTTGGTCTAAGGAATGAGACCAAATGAGGAGGTACAGACTTCAGAGACGTGTGCTTTTCATTTAGTGCAAACATGCCCTTGAGTTCTCTCAGTGTAATTTGACGTGTCCCATTTAGTATTTGAAGTTTTGCCTCTGTTTCCAAGAATCCTCAAGGATGGAAACTCAACAGTTCCAGAAATCCCTTGATCTCAGTCTCCCCGTTTTCACGCTTCAGAAACATTTCCTTCTTGGGTGGAGACACAAAGAGGACCAGGAACAGGGAGGGACAGGGAGGGCTGGGGTTGAAGGGATGGGGTGAAGAAAGATGAAAGATGAGTAAAACAAGTCTCCATAAATAGGCCTTGTTTTTGCCAGGCTTTTCACTAGGAAGTGAAAAATCACTAGGAAGTGACTTTTATTCTATTTTACTTTACTTTTACTGTATATCGAAGTTGACTTCATGGCTAGAGAAAAATAAGTTAATGGTTAGTTATGTCAAAATTTCACACTTTAATTTCCTTTTGTCATAACTTCTAAGATTATATTTTGGGGAGAAGGAAGGAAGAAATTATTACTAATAATATCGCTTCAGGTTATATGATGATTTTAACTTCTCAAAGTAATCTTATTATTGACAATCTTATTTTATCCTTTGTAAACCAGAAATATTTTCTTAATTTGCATAATGTCAAAATCCTGAAGGGAGAATCCTGGAATAATGAGCAGATCTGTAGGATAACCTGATTCCTTCCAAGAGACGTTGATGTACTGTGTTCCATGTGAGTGAAGGTGAAGTGAGGAACTTCCTTTCTTACATTCTACTTGAGGATGAAGTTCTCAATTTACTGATTCACAAAATCAGGGGGCTGGACTAGATGTCTTCCAAGAGTATTTTCCTTTGAAATTCTGTGGTTTGGTGACACTGTAAAGACACGTCTCTCACCTTCCATACCAAGACAGGTATCCTTCTGTGTGGAAATATCCAGCTTCTGGAAGTTGCCAGAACACAATTAAGTTGCTGTCCTCAGGTAGAACAGCCTGTTAATACTTCAGTATATTCTTGTAGATGTGTATATTCTTGTTGTAACTATCTCAAATTCTTCATGGGTAAATCTGGAGGGAAAAAAAATGAGAAACAATCGAGGTACCTACTTCGCCAGTTTCCAGTGAGGATAAAAAGCCACAATTAAAGCCATAATCCTTGACTGGAAGGGTAAGAACATGTCGACATCCTTGACTGACAGTTCCCAAGGAATATATGAAATTCCTTGGAAAACAGGCGAGGAATACCTGTGTCAAGAGAAAATAATAAACAGCCCACAGGGGTGCAGCCTTACCAGGTGGTTCAATGAATGGATGGCTTTTGGTAAAAATGTTCTTTTTTTGGAACAGGTAGACAGGGAGTCAAACTGGTTGTCGTCAATGAAATGTGCTATCACCAGGAAGATAAGCTGGGCCTTCAGGTCTAGGCATGTAGCTCACTCACTAGGGGAAGTCAGAGCCTTCAAGCTCTTTGGACACAGAGGACCCCACAGGGAGGCCCGGCTAAGAGCACAGGATGGAGCGTGTGTACTGCTGTTCTTCTGATGACCCTGCATCCCTTAGCTCTCATTCCTTATTAAAAGGTGAAGAAACAGAAGCTCAGAGAAGTCATATAACTGGTTTACCAAAAGATGTTTACTAATTAATGACCAAATTGTGACTCGCAGGCAGAGGCTTGTTTGAAAGCTTTAATACAGATGGTGGCAGGGCTCATCTAAGTACTTAGATGGAACTCTTTACACTTCAAGGACACTTTTAAAGCTCTTTTTCCCCTCTGCTCTATATTAAACTTAACTTCACATCCAGGTGGCTAAGTGGCTTACCTTAAATCTATTGACACTATTTCTCATTGGTTCAAATCATGCAAATTGCCTGGAAGAGGAAGGCCATGGACTTACTGGAGAAGAGATGGGTTAAAGAAGAATAACACAGGTTTTGAATCAGCCTTGAGGCTGAATCTTGACTCCACTGTTCACATGGGTGAGACATTTAAACTTCCAAAACCTCTCCTTTCTCACACATTTAATGGAAATAATAATACACTATAGGGCTGTAGTATGGTTAAAGAAGTATAGGAAAGTTGTAGCACAATTCCTGGCAGATAATAAACAGTAGGTAACTCTCGTTGTGATAAATGCTAAACCTGATTACCTACGAAATTAGAGGCAAAAACTGGGTTTGACAAACTTTTCCTATAAAGGGCAAAATAGTAAATATTTTAGGTTTTTCAGACCAAATGGTTTCTGCAATAACTACTCAAACTTTCTTGCTGTAGCACAAAAGTAGCCAGAAAACAAAGAAATGAATGTGTGTGGCTGCGTGCCAGTAAAACCTTATTTAAAAACTGGGAGGTACACCAGATTTGACCCATGGGTATAGTTTGCCCACCCCTGAGGTTAAGTGGTAAATAGATTAATTGTAAGAACATAAATGTCTCAATATAATTGTTGAACTGTGTCTAACAGTCTCTAAATGAAATATATCCAGAGTTAAAGTGCATGTAACTTGACCTCCACAGGTGAGGCCCAAGGGTCTGGGCTGGAAGGCAAGCCTCGTGAACTGTACATCACTTCCCTCATGAGTCGTCCTTTGCGTGGGATGGCATTTACCATTTTATGTCTGTTAATCATTTTTGTTGACTAACTGTAAATGGACTCAGCTGTTCAAATCACATGCTTGGGTATACCAGGAAAATCTGGGACTCAGAAGATCAGTTTACATGGCATTTCAAAACAAATTCATTACTGAAATGCCACATAAATTTTCCAGTTAAGGGAGTCTTTTGGAATTTGAAGCTTTTCTGGCTGAATGTACAATTTGGCAGACCCTGCCTTGTTTGAAACCATGAAAGCCTGAGATATTTAAGTGATGCAGTGCAATTAATAAAGTTCTATTAATCTTTCTGAGTTTTGTCCAAAGCTTTTAATAACTCAGTTCTATTTTTTTCTGATCACTTTATCTTCTGTTCCTATGGGAAGTTTTTGGGCTATCGATTATAATTTGATGTGATCAAACTGAATTCTGTTTCAACTGTGGAGGGAAAAAGTTGAATTGAAACACAACACAATCAATTTTAAAAGAACGTTAAAAGAACGAAGGAATATCTAATAATAACTATGATTTGTCATTAACCAATTTAAATGAACAGTTTTATTAAACTGGTGTCTCATACTCAAATCTCAACCTCATGGAATGGGAACTATGGCACTGAGTTCTCAGGGGTTTCTGTACTTGGGGGAAACTACTTGGCTTCTCTGCTCCAGAGTGAAATGTGATTGCCCCTGAAATGCTGAGTTTTCTTGCCAGAAAGGCATTCTCACATCCAGAAAAATAAAATATTCCCTACGATCAGCCATAAGATAAATTGCTCACTTTGGAATGTTAGTTTGCTTATAAAATCTCCCTTTTTCTGCTTTACATCATAATCCAAAAGTTTCATTAGTTTTTCTTTGTTATCACCCTATGTTACCTCAATTCATCTCACTTCTGACACTGGCTACCTGGAGTTACTTCACATCCCACACGTTAAGATCTCAGTCCCACAAGACTGCCCCGAATTTCACTTCAGATGCCAATCACAGGTCCAGGTTGCTAAGACCCACTGGTGATAAAATCAAAGATTCCCACCTCCCGCCGCCCCACTTAGGTTCCATTAATTTGCTAGAGCACCTCACAGAACTCAGGAAAACAGTTTACTTCCTAGATTAAAAGTTTATTATAAAAAGTTATAACCCAGAAGCAGCCAGAAAGAAGATAGGTGTGTGGGTAGGTAGACGGAAAGGAGCACAGAGCTTCCATGCTCTCCCTGGGTGCTGCCTTCCCAGCATCTCCACGTGTTCACAACAAGCAAGCTCTCCAGGCCCCGTTGTTTAGGATTTTTGTATACGATTCATTACATAGACATGATTGATTAAATCATTGACCAATGGTAATTGATTCAACCTCCTTCTCCTTTCCCGTCCTCAGAGGTCAGAGGGTGGGGGTGAAAGTTGTAACCCTCTTCGTTACAGGGTTTGTTCCCCTGGCAACAAGTCCCCATCCTCTGGTTATCGAGGAGCTTTCCAAAAATCACCTCATTAATATAAACTCAGGTGTGGTTGAAAACAAGAGACATGCATTTCACTTTTATTACTCTGGATCTATTTCAGGAACTGGAAACAAAGTTTAAATATTATAACAAAAGATGGCTCTCTGGCTTTTGTCGCTTGGTGAATTACAGGGAATGTAGGAGCTGTGTGTCAGGAGCCATGGACAAAGACCACAGTATACATGTCTTCTTATAAATCAAGATATCTCAGGTATTTTTCTATATTATAGTAAAAATATTACTCACTGAGTTTAAATCAACTAACAAGACTTAAACATCAGGAGATAAATTAGGAGTTTGGGATTAAAATATACACACTACTATATACAAAACAGGAAACCAACAAGGGACCTGCTGTATAGCCCAGGGAGCTGTACTCAATATCTTATGATAACCTATAATGAAAGAGACTGCTAAAAAAGAATATATATATATATATACACACATATATATGTATGTATAATATAACTGAATCATTTTGCTGTACAACTGAAAATAACACAAAATTGTAATTTTTAAAATTACATTGTAAATTGTAAACTATATTTCAATAAAAAAATTTTAATGGAAAAAAAATTAAACGAAGACTTAAACATCAGTAAATTGTACATAAATATCCTGATTTACTGTTGTCTTAGAAAATTACGATGTCAAGAATGTTGGGATGGCCTTCCTTCTTGTGGTTTTTAAGGACACAGGTTTGTTTCAGTGCTGGGGGGCAGGGGGAGGCCTTTGGTTCTGGGGATGGTCTAGTTTTTGTACTCAACTTGTACTGCAAAAAAAAAAAAAGTGTCAGTCTTTGAGTAGAATCTCTGTGGGACTTTGTGATGTCTTGCTGTTATCAGTTTTCTTTTGCAGCGAGGGACTGGGGTTCTCTCTTCTCCTGCAGACATGAGATTTGATGGCACACTTGTTGCTTTGGCATCCGAGGTGACAAGAGATTCCACTGCAGTAAGCAGGAATCGGGGCAGGGAAATGTGGGTGCTCATTAGTGGCCAAAGACACTACTGTATAGCACATTCTTGGGTGGGTTACACCTGCAGTTCCACAAACCATTGAGAGTGGTTTTTGTTTCTAACAAGAACTCCACAAAACCCCACAAGGAATTACTCATTATGATTCTTTTTTTAATTTATAGTTTGATGTAACTTGAGAAATATTGGGTACTTCTGTTCAATTTTACATTACCTCATCCATCTCTGATCAAAGGATTTCTTAAGGGCCACAAACAATTTACATTGCAAAAGAGTACCTGGTACATGGTATAAATATATTTATTATTGTCATTACTATTTTAGCATTATTCTGCATTTTTAAAAGAACAGAGTGTTTGTAAACCTTCAGTCCTCAATGTAATTCTTGTATTCAGAATGTTAACAAAAGAAAAATCACTATAACATGGACTGTCGAGATTAAATATTAAATTTTATAATAAAAACTTTTAGTGCTTTTTGGGTGAAGACAAGCCAATTTCAAATCCTTACTTCTTTTGAGGTAAATTCTTACAAAGAACAGTACTGGATGCTTGAGGTTATTTAATCAACACTTACACAAATTTTGTATATTTAAGGACAGACTTTGCCAAAACCATGCTTATTAAGGTAGAGTTAGCATCATCATAGGATGAAAGAATTTGGTAGCCTTTAAAAAGTTGAGAATGCCAGTGGTATTGCTTCTGCAGACAGTTCTGCTCTTAGCACTCTGACCCATTAAACACACTAGCAACCTGCTGACAGACTGTCGAATAGAATTTCCTTTTCAAATTTCCATCTTAGCCAGCTAAATAATATGAAAGCTATTTGTCATGCCACATAGATCAAACACGAACTTGCAAAATAAATTACCTTTGAGGTTATTTGCAGACAAATATGATCCTGGAAAAAATGTGTGTATGGAAAGATAATGCAAGTCAGTGAAAGAAATAGCTGATATCCAGAGTGAAGAACAAGTATTAAAAAGTTTTCCAGGTTGGAAAAAGTGAATAATTAAAAAAGCCTTTACTTTCCATTAACTCTCTTTTAAGGGCAAGAACTGTGTGGAGATATAAGTGAAGCTGCTGTTTCCTAGTCTAGCATCTGATTTTGTTGCTCACGCTTTGACAAATAAGAAGATGAGATAATTTTTTTCTGCTGAGGCCAGAGGTTTCTGTGGTTATATCTGGTTCTGATGTTTACTTAAGGAATAGAAAAATTAATATCAACCATCCATAAAATTAAGGTTGTTATGAAGTACATATGTGTATGTTATGATTGCATGGATGTGTGTGCAATTAATTCTGCAAACAGAATTTTTAAAGTTGAAACATGAGGCTTTTGCTGTGCAGATTATGAAACATTTTCCCAGAAATTTTTGCAATATTTTTGTGCATGTGTGCTTGTGTAAGGCAGAGAGTTCCTTGAAGGCCAGAACAGTGTTCATTTGTCTTTGGATCTCAAGCACCAATATGGAGGCTACCTAGTAGATGTTTAATAGATCTTCCTGATAAATAAATCCTGTGACCAGAAACTGCCAGTGAGGGACCATATGATAGGTGAATGGGTGTCATCTAAAAAATATTATAATTCAAGGTGGCACTATAATGGGGGAAAATGGATTTGAAGTAAAAAATAATGAAAAGAGCTGGATTCAAGTTCAGGTCCCCATAAATTACTGCTGTATGGCCTAGAGGTGAACATTGTGTCTTCAGTGGAAAAAAGTGGGGTGGGGAGAGGTGAGGAAGGGTTAAAAAATTAGAAGAGGATCATTGATTTTTAGGTAATTTTTTTCATTCAAAAAAAATTTTTTTTAATTTAAAAAAATAATAAAAAACCAGAAAAATTAAGCTCTTACTATATGTCAGGCACTGTTGTTTATAGGTGATGGAAGGAAAGTTTCATTCTCATGGAGCTTACACTGTAGTGGTCTATTATGTCATACGTTAAATGTTATATTTTTCTACTTCATGCTACGTAGTATGCAGTATATTAGATAATATTGTATTGATCGATATCTTAGAAAATACGTTAAATAGTGCAATATTATAATAAGCAGTATGAAGAAAAATAAATAATCGTCAGGCAATGGTGCTGCCATTTTAGAGGAGGTTCTCAGGGAGATGACACTTGAGGAGAACATTGAATGAGGCAGGACAGGAAGTCACGGAAGAAATAGGTCTGGAGTACTCCAAGCAGAGCCAATCTCAAATAAAAGGTCCTGAGGAATAACTGAGGTTTATTTCTTCAGGAAAAAAATAAGAAGTCCTGTGTGATTGAGGGTGGAGAGTCAGGAGAAGAGCAGGAGAGGATGATAGCGAGCGAGGCAGAGGCCAGACTATGGAAGGGCTTTTTTAGAGTCATCAACCCATAGACCAGCGAAAGTAAACAGCGAAGAACGATTTTCGATGACTGAACCCTGGAGAACAGCTGAATTGGGGATTTGGGATCCAGATGAGCACACAGCCGCGGAGACTCAGGAGTGGGCGTTGAGCTGGGGAAGAATGGGGAGAACGTGCCTCTCACACAGCAAGTATTTGAAGAAGGATGAGTCACCGTCTGTGCCCAATTCCCCTGCAAGGCTGAGGAAGACGAGGGCTGAAACCACCCTTTGTACTCACGCCCTTCACGGGGAACAGTTTAGTGAAGCGGTGGAGACAGAAGCTGCCTGTAGCTGATTCGAAAGAGAATACGAAATGAGGACTTTGGGACAGAGAGCAAAATACTCTCAGGAGAGCGAGAGATGAAGAAACGGAGCTACGGAAGGATGAGCACATGCAGTAAAGGAAGAATTTTTTTCCCAGGATGGGAGATATTATACCATACTTTCAAGAAAGACAGACGGATGGGACAGATGGAGAGTGTGACGGGCAGAGTGACTGGGAGAGCAAACACAGGTGAGCCGTGGTCACAGGTACGGTGGATGCTGAGGGTGAGCGGAGAATAAGAGCCATATTGTCCGTGATCTTATCAAGTTTACAGTCTCAAGTTTCCAACCCTAATTGCTGCTGAAAGCACTTTGCATTAAATCGAGATGGAGCTATAACCTAATACTTTCTTGGCTCTTTTAAAGTCATACCCCATTTAAACAGCTGATAGTAGCATCCCACAGAGACCAAAGACAGGGAACAGTCCCTGTTCCTCCTCTAAGTCAGTTTTTCTCACGACCAGTGGAGTATTGATAAATATTTAACCACCAACCCTCTGGAGGGAAAAACACCCTAATTTGTAGTAATTGCCGATTATTGTAGTGTCAATACTCTTGCCATGGTCAATTTCAAGTTACTAACTATGCAACAACCAGCTTGCAACATTCCGAAATATTTCACAAGCAGCTCTGACAAGTCAGTAGAAGCTGGCTGCAGCATTCCACCGTCAGTCACAACTTCAAATTTACAATCCCTCCATGACTCTAAGCTTCCTGAAGATAAGAAACGTGTCTGGTCCACTTTCTATCTCTCTAAGCACTAAACACATTGATTTATCTAATAGAGCCACACACCAAATATTTGGGGAAGGAAAGATGAAAGGGCAGATACTCTGATCAATAGCTGAGATAAATGACATCTGTGAGCCACTCGGCTTAGAACACACCTCCCCATTCTACCTGACTGGCTCTTTGCCTCACCCGTCTTATCTTAAATGGTGCCTTGATAGAAAGGCCTTTCTACTGATTCTATCCAAGCAGTCCCCACAGTTATTTCATAACTCTGCACTCTGTTGCTTTTTTTCATAGTTCTCATTGTGATCTATCATTTTCCACAATTTATTTCCTTCCCAATTTACCCCACCATACTATAATTCCCAAACAAGACGAGACCTTGTTTATTGTATTCCCAGGGCATAACTAGCAGTCTGAATGGTGCCTGACTCATACTACACACTTAATAAAAATATACTTTGAACAAATAAGTGATTTTACATGATTTATTAGTAAAAAGCAAGCTATTTAACGAAATGCTAATCTTATTGGTAAATTATTTTGATATCTACAATACCATTATGATACTTCGTTTTGCATTTTTCTTATTTGTCAATTATCAGAATAGGAAGTTAGTGTTACTAAAATGTTCATCAACTTTGTTTTCTACACAAAGATTGTCATTTGGAAACTGTAATTTTACATGGTTTTATATTCGAGAATGTTATCTATGTTCTCTCTGCTTTTCATCTAAATTTACATACACACACTAACAGCCATACATGTATTAATGATGGAAGCAAATACCAGTAGACGAAAGTTTGGACTCATCCTGCTAATAATCACGAGGGAGTATAAATTTCTATATAGAAATAAAATACCAAAGACTCCTTTCCTGTTATATCTACAGTCCTCAAGCCTGTCTTATATCATAGAGTGTTGCTTCTATGCCCTTTGCTCATGCTGTTTGCTCTGCCCTTTCTCATGCTGTTTGCTTTGAAACATCCTCCTCGTCGCAGTCTCCACTCATCAAAATTTTATTATCCAACTAATTTCGTCTCTACTGCTCTCTCTAACCATGAAGTGTTTCTCATTTTCATATATCACTCCTTAAAGAGACATTTGCTGAGACTGCTGCGTCTCTGGTACTAAGCAAGTACTAGGTACTCAGAGATAAATAAGATACAGCCCTGCCATGTGGAGCTGACTGTGTAGCTGGGGGGTCAGACCAGCAAGCCCAGTGGACTTCACACAGGGTCAAATGCGAGGCTCTGGTCAAGAATGAGTTGTCAGAGAATGCTTCCTAGAAAAGAGTGCCTCTCCTGAGTTACAGTCACGCTAGATGGATTTCCTCTTCATTCAGGTCCAGTAGGATGTTTCTTTTTCTTATGGCATTTGTAGAGTTCCTTATTTCATTATAGACATTATGGGCATTTTTATATATTACAGATGTATAAAATATCCTTCTATTTTTATATGTGTGTGTATTTATTGTCACAATCGAGTTTGTTTCTCATTCATGTCAATTAATTATTTGTCAGATGGCCAACAAGGTGATTCAGGGACCCAGGTCCCTTCCACATATTGGCTGCTCCAAATACTCCGTTGGCTACTCTGAGTCTGGCCTGGAGATGAGGGGAGAGAGGTCACCAGCAGAGAACCTCAGGGACAAGTTCAGAGGCCACGTGTAATACTACATACATTCAACTGGCCAGAGGTAGGCACGTGGCCCTAAGTAATTTGTAGCTATTATCAAACTGTGAACTTGCTAAGGCTACTAATATATAATGTAACTGCAATACACTTCAAAATACATTTATTTACAATAACTTGAGCATTTTTTCCTCTGGAAAAGAAGTTCAGAAAGTTTCATAATATACTTTTCAGTAATGTACCTGTGCACCATTTAATCTACACACCTGGCAGATGATCTTCAGTACCTTCCATGCTGGGGAGTGAGGCATCCAAGAGACATTTCTTCCTTGGGTTAAATATGCAGCCAGGCCCAGTGCTAGCTATGGGTCGCCAGAAGGCTTGCCTGTTGAACACAACTCTTTCTGCCTGCTGGTTTGTAAACCGAATTCAGTATTGTGAAGTGAGATTTTTTCCCAGAATTTTATGGCATGTGATATTTTTCAAAGCATTCATCCAAAAGAAACCCAGCTAAAAACTACCTATGATAATACCACCATGTCTCCCAGCTTTTGCCTTTAAAATCAAGTGCATTTGTGTTACCATGCCCCCTAGGTAGAAACTGTCCCCGGGTACATTCTAGTAATACAGAGAAGGCCAGTGACAGCTGAAGGACTATTTTTTCCTAAACAACTGTGTAAATTGAGAATGGACATAACCTCTAAACAGTGGGTAACCATATTATTTATCATCTTGTAAGACTATGTAAATTAACATCCAGTCAGCTTATCAGCACAGTCAGCAGGAATTACACATTGTGAATTTGATAAATATGGAACAGACGTGAGGTGGAGAAGATCAACGTGTGCAATTAAAATAGTAACAGAGAATCATTTGTAGCTCTAATCCAGGAAACCTCACACATTTATTAGGCAAGGTGGTTTAATGGAAGAAATAGGTGTGAGAGTACATACCTTTCCATTCCATTCAACTGTTTATAACCTGTGATCCTAAGGAAATCATTTAATTAATTCTCATCTAGACAGAGGTTTAAAACACGTACTATAATCATTAATTATAAGGATGTAAATTAACCTGCAACAGTACCTGATACAGGGAAGCCTCTTGAAGGAGCTATAGTCCATCATAACTAATTTTATTTATTTATTTATTTTTATACATTTTTATTGGAGTATAATTGTTTTACAATGTTGTGTTAGCTTCTGCTATACAACAAAGTGAATCAAAGCATACACACACGCACACAAACGCAGATATTTTTGAAGAAAAAATAAATATCTCCTATGAACTCCAATACCAAAGAATTGCCATTATAAGATTTTGTTGTATTTGGCATATATTGCATGTATGTATGCATCTCAATATTTTATAAGTAGCAATATTTCAAAATATATTTTAAATAAATGTGGGCATCATATAGTTCTGTATGCTTATTTTTTAACTTAACATTAAGAATTTTCCAACTTTTCAAACATGATTTAGTTGAAAACAAAACTTAGAGCACATCAAATAAAGTTCTTTTGTCAGCCACAAATACTGAATTAACATAGAAAATATAAAATTAAAGGAAAAATATGTATGAACATACAAGATCAGAGGGACTCAGGACAGGAAGAAGAAATAATATTCAAAATATTTAAAAACCTGAATGGCATGGGGCACTGTATCTTTCAGAATCCACGTCAGCCATGGAGCTGCTGGGCTAGGTATTACGCCGTTATTTGCTCAATTTGGGGGCCATCCACGGAGTCCTGGAGGAAAGGCTGAGTTAGGGGGGAAAAGAAGGGCTCTCGGGGCAATGGCTGTTCACAAACAAGTACGGAAGCATCACGGAGGGGGAAATTTCCCCCCACCTTTCTTGAGTTCTTTTGGCTGGTGTAATAATTAAATTGACACAAGACCGATCAAAAGGTGAAAAAAATTTAATTTGCTCACATGGAGGTCTCAGAGAAATAAGACCCCAAAAGTGGCCAAAGCAGGCAGCTTTTATACTTTTTAGATGCAAAAACAAAAAATTTGTGAGGAATTGACTGGACAAAGAAACTTAGGGTCCTTAATTAATAAAGACTCTAAACAAGAGTTTGAGCTTGAAATAGTAAATTAGTAAAGAAGTAACAAAGTATATTTATGTAGGCTTCTTGGCCCCAAATTCCCTGTCTCTGGCAACAAGGGTATGGGAGATTTATTTCCTGCTTTCAGGGACACAGCAAGGAGGGTCCAAGTGTCCCTCTTGCATTGGCTGTTTCTTAAGTAATCTTAATTCAAAATAATCAATATACTGCTTTTGCATGTTTTGGGCTGGCCTGCCCTAAGCCCCAACAGAAGTAATTAAATATTTTGACAATCAGAAGGCAGAACAGTAGACCCAGCATGGTCTCATCCACGGCAGAAGCCAGGCAATCTAGGGGAACCTTATGAGCAGAAACTGCTCAAGGTTCTGTCTAGGGACCTGCAATGAAATTAATAAACTATGACTATCTCATTCTTTTTCCATCGATCTGAAAATATTCAAATTTGATGGAAAGACTCCATTGGCCTTGCTTGAGTCAAATGTCTATCCTGTGGCTAAGAGAATACAGGGCACCTAATCTCTTATGTGGAGAGATTTGGGGAAGTATAATTACCAAAACAAGACGAATGAATATTGTCATTTATGTGATATAATGATTCATTTAATTATTCCCCATTGTTTGACAATTAAGATGTTTCTAATTTTTGTTATTGTATATAACACAGTATACCATATTTTATATGTATATATATAATACTAATACATATTATATATGTGTACATATATAATATGTATTAGCATTATATATAATTCTATAGCATCTTTACTCCCTTCTATGATTTTTTAAATTATTTTCCTAGGAGGATATTATTAGATTAAACAGATATGAGCATCATTAAGCTTTTCAGACATAATGGGAAATTGCTTTTCACAAAGATGGTACCAATTTATATCCTGATGAGCAATGATCAAAATGCTCTCAAGAGCACTTGATACTACATTTAACAAATATTTTTTTTGTGGTTGCAATGGGCCGGTAACCATTACAGTCTCCAGATAGACAGTGATTAACAGATGTCTCTGCTAATGTAGAGCTTAAATTATAAACGCACAAGAGCATTTCAGAACTGAGGAATCCTATGAAGAAAATTAATCAGGGGAAGAAAATTAAAAGTTATTGTCATGTGAGTGTGGAGAACATTAGAAAAAGTGCCCAGGAAGGCCCCTCTGAGGAAGTGACATTTAAGCTGAATTCTTTTTTTCTTTTTTCTTTTTTTGTTTTTTTTTAATGGTACGCGGGCCTCTCACTGTTGTGGCCTCTCCTGTTGCGGAGCACAGGCTCCGGATGTGCAGGCTCAGCGGCCATGGCTCACGGAACCAGCCGCTCCACGGCACGTGGGATCTTCCCGGACCGGGGCACGAACCTGTGTCCCCTGCATCGGCAGGCGGACCCTCAACCACTGTGCCACCAGGGAAGCCCGATATTTGTGATTTTTTTTTTTTTTTTTTGTGGTACGCGGGCCTCTCACTGTTGTGGCCTCTCCCGTTGCGGAGCACAGGCTCCGGACGCACAGGTTCAGTGGCCATGGTTCACGGGCCCAGCCGCTCCGCGGCATGTGGTATCTTCCCAGGCCGGGGCACGAACCCGTATCCCCTGCGTCGGCAGGCGGACTCTCAACCACTGCACCACCGGGGAATATTTGTGAATTTTTAAGTGAGTTTTAAACATGGGAAGTTAGAGGAATTAGCCTCAATCACACTCTATATTATAACTAAATGTTTAAGGTTAAAAATAAGACAATATCTGTGCGATTGTTTTGTCTGTATTGTAAGGGTCTGAAAACCTTTTCTACGAAGGGTCAGATTGTAAGTATTTTAGGCTTTGTGGGACATACGATTACTGTCACCATGACTCAACTCTGCTACTGCTCTGTGAAAGCAGCTATAGAGAATATGTAAACAAGCAGATGTAGCTGTGTTCCTCTAAAACTTTATTTTCAACATCAGGTGGTATGACAGATTTTGTTCCAAGAGCAGGTTTTTTGCTGACCCTTCCTGTATACAATTACAATATTGTGATTTAAATGAGATTATTCTGTGAAACAGTTTGTCATTAAGTTTCTGTGGCTGATGTGAGACACTGGAATATTTATAATAATTCACAATTTAATAAAATTTTCAGATTTTAGTCATGTGTATAGTCTGAAGACCATAAAGTGATTATAACCTTTGTTTTCAGTATAAATAGCTCAGCTACAATGCGTTGATTCATAGATTTTACTGAAATACTGATAGACAGGCATATGATAAGTTTCCTATGGAATATGTGATTGGTGAGAGTAGCCAATTTTCCTTAATTACTATACTCAATGAATTCTTATTCTCAAGGGAATGAATCTTGGCTTGAGGAAGCCCACTGGTAAGTGAGATCTTCTGTACTGTTGCTAATTAATAAGAAGAAAGGTTAGATTAAGATCAAATTAAGTCACAAGCAATCCAAACATGTACTCCCTGTTTGGTTAAATGTGTTTTGAGGCTCGAGGAGAGCTGTGAAGGCAAGAGTAAGATAAGATGCTGTAACACTGGAGTCTGCGTCAGGCCTCTGAAAGCATTCCCTTGCCCACTTGGTAAATTATTATTATTATTATTATTTTTTTTTTTTTTGCAGTACACGGGCCTCACCGTTGTGTCCTCTCCCGTTGCAGAGCACAGTCTCTGGACACGCAGGCCCAGCAGCCATGGTTCACGGGCCCAGCCGCTGCGCGGCACGTGAGATCTTTCCGGACCGGGGCACGAACCCCTGTCCCCTGCATCAGCAGGCAGACTCTCAACCACTGTGCCACCAGGGAAGACCTTGGTAAATTCTTTTACACCAATTCCATAAATGAACATACCTCAGGGATTTTTGTTTGCCCATTTGTTTTCAGGATTGTGTTAGTTTACAATTGCTGTGTAACATATTATCAGAAACTTGGTGGCTTAAAACAACACAAATTTATTTTCTTACAGTTCTGGAGGTCAGAAGTCTGAGATGTCACACTGGGCTGAAATGAAGGTGTTGGCAAAGCTCCTTCTGTTGGCTCCAGGAGAAATCCTGTTTCTTTGCCTTTTCTAGCTTCCAGACGTCACTTGCATTCCTTGGCCTGTGGCCACCTTCCTCCATCTTCAAAGCCAACAATAGAGGGACGTGTTCTCACGTCACATCAATCTGACCTTCTCTTCTGCCTCCTTCTTTCACTTGTAAGGACCCTTGTGATTACTTTAAGCTCACCTGGATAATTCAAAATAATCTCCCTATCTTAATGTTAGCTGATGAGCAACCTTAATTCCATCTGTGAACTTTATTCCCCTTTGTCATATAGCCTAACATAATCACAAGTTCCAGGAATTCGGAGTTGGCCATCTTTGGGAGACCAGTATTCTGCCAAACGTAAGGATCAAATTATACACAAAATTAAGTAAACTGAATTGAATTTTCCTATAGAAGAGCTGATCAGCCCTGAGTCATCCTTACATCTGAAGATGTAAGGCCTAAAGAACAAGACCATAAATTTGCTGGAGAGCTAGAATATGTACTATTTTTTTTAAATACAAAAGCCCTAATTTGGATACATTATCATTTACTTAGTGGTTAAAAGCATGGCCCTGAAATAATAGAACCTGGGTTCACACACTAGCACCACCATTTACTGGCTGTATGGTTTTTGGTAAATCACTTAGCCCTAGGTTTCAATTTCTTCCTCTGTAAAATGGGCATGGTAAAAGGTCTATCTTTTATAGAGTTGTTGGGATGATAAAATGAGACAGCACTTAAAGCTCTTACAAGGATGTTTGTAAGAAAGGGGCAAGGTCACAGTTACCAGGGGAAAAAAAGGCACAGGTGCCTGACTTATTTAAAAGGCTCTTTATTTCTCGCCTAACATTATTATTATTATTATTATTTATTTTATTTTTTAATTTTTTTTGCAGTACATGGGCCTCTCACTGTTGTGGCCTCTCCCGTTGTGGAGCACAGGCTCCGGACTTGCAGGCTCAGTGGCCATGGCTCACAGGCCCAGCCGCTCCGCGGCATGTGGGATCTTCCCGGACCAGGGCACGAACCCGTGTCCCCTGCATTGGCAGGCGGACCCTCAACTACTGCGCCACCAGGGAAGCCCTCGCCTAACATTATTGAACTGGAGAACACAGAAAAGGAGATGGGGAGCAGGCCAGAATGCGTTTTCTAATTTTAATATGGTGCTCGTATTATTTTTCAGGGTGGATGAATGAAGTCTTCCATGTCTGATAGTGTGAATGCAAATTATTTTCCTAGACTTTGAGAAAGATGAACAGATCAGTGAGCATGTTCCATGGACAAGAGCAGCATGGACACGATGCCTAAGACTGCTCTGCCTTGAGGTGGCTTGTGTCTCCTCATTTGGTGCAGTTGGATGTATAAAGTGATAGAATTTGGAATATTGGACTTCACCCATTTTCTTGGTACCCTCGGCCCCTCTGACATTCTCTTAGCCCCCAAATAATGATTAATATCTACACTGATAGACAGAAATATTTCTATATATTCTGACTTTGTTCTTTAGAGCTTTGACCCAAAATCCATATCCCAGGCAATATTTCCACAGAATTCCTGTGTCAAAGGTGGTTATAAAATTTAGGAATAAAAAACTAGGGAGGTCTCAAATAATTAAAGGGTTCTCCTCTGAGTCTCTCTCTGCCATGGTTTAAAGTTTTAGACTCAAGAACTATCAGGGGAGAGGTCATTTGAGTTCTTATAATCAGTCTTGGCTTCTTTAATACCTCATTTTAAACAACTGAATTAAATTCACATAGTAATTCTAAGAAGATGGTATATCTGTGTTTTTTCTACCTTTTAATGAGAATTTATTCCTTTGCTTGCATTTCTATTGTAATTTGAACTAAATGCACTCATCTGAAAGATGATGAAAAACTAATATTAACATTGCTTATGGTACTTCCAGTAGCCTCACCAAATGGTTTTATGATTTCATGTTCTTCTGTTTCTTGCAACTGGATTGAAACAAAAGAACATCGTTTTATTTTTTAATAAATAAATAACTAGAAAATATACATGCACCCCAATGTTCATAGCAGCATTATTTACAATTGTCAAGATATGGAAGCAACCTAAGTGTCCATCAGTAGATGAACTGATAAAGAAGCTGTGATATATATATATATATATATATATATATATATATATACACAATGAAATACTACTCAACCATAAAAAAGAATGAAATTTTGCCATTTGCAGCAACATGGACAGACTGGGAGGGTATTATGCTAAGTGAATTCCAGACAGAGACAGACAAATACTGAAAGATATCACTTATATGTGGACTCTAAAAAATACAGCAAACTAGTGAATATAACAAAAAATAAGCAGACTAACAGATACAGAGAGCAAACTAGAGGTTACCAGTGGGGAGAGGGAAGGGGTAATAGAGGGGTTAGGGAATAAGGAAGTAAAAACTATTAGGTATAAAATAAGCTACAAGGATATATTGTACAATAAGAGAAATATAGCTAATATTTTATAATAACTATAAATGGAATATAACTTTTAAAACAGTGAATCCCTATATTGTACACCTGTAACTTATATAATATTGTCCATCAACTATACATCCAAAAAAAAGAGCATTATTTTATGCTATTTTTGTAGCTAAATGATATAGAAAATGTGTAAGGAAATAAGATTTATTGTTTAGCTTATATGTCTTAAACAGCTTATTTTATTTAAGGCTTACAAAAATCATTCAGGAAACATTAATATCCCCATTGCAAATTAAGAAAATAAGACCAAGAGGTTAAGCAACTAATCCAATGAAGACAGCTGGTGAGCAACTAAGTGTGTATTCCTGAGTAATCTTCTCTGAAGTCTTTGACTTCAAGCCCAGGTTCTAGTACCTGTATTGCTCTGCCTCCTTCAGATCCCATGTATCAAACTGAATGTGCGAGCCAGAGTGATGCTACCTGACAGGTATTCAGTATGTCAGTCCCTCTTAAATCAATTTCCCTGTGGATTTTGAGACCTGTATATAGCACTCCCTGTAACCTGGCAGTATATAATTAGAAAGTCCTTGTACACTGGCAACAAAACATTTCCATTACTCTGCTTTCTGCTAATGCAAAATGTTACATAGCAGGAGTGACTGAATTATATGTGCATGTCAGAGGAAGTTCAAAGAATATAATAAAATATACACTTAGGAAAAAAGAGCTATGACCCTAGAGAATTCAATATTAAAAGTTGCTTAAAATAATATATATTTACCTTGCTTCAGCTATATTTTGCTAAAAAAAGTGAAACAAATCTATTTTTATTTGGTCAAAAATCATCTAGTGACCATTTGCACTCACCAAAAAAGGTCTAAAATGGATATGAAAAGATTATAGTTAACCTATTTTATTTGGAATTTATATAATCCAAATAAACAATTTGTCTTGTATGAAATTATTTCCATTCAACTAAGGCTTTAAATTCTGCTTTTGATTATTACATTTTTTTGACAAAATGCTTATTCTTTTCCCTGAAAAAAGAATTCTACTGTTTCCACTTCAATAGTCATCCACAGTCTTCCATAGTCACTTATAGCAAATATCTGGTATTTCTAAATGAAACATCAGAAACTCCCTGAATCATTGTCTGAAGAACTAATTAAAATATCAAATTCTGTATAATGATATGCTTCACAGAATGGGAAAATAAAAATCCTGCTCAATAGAAGAGAGATCTTGAACAATGCTTACATTATTGATTCTGTGTGGAATGGATCCTTTATGGAATTAAAGGCCTAATTGTTCTCCCATTGATACACATGTGTAATTTCCTTTAGAGAAACTGACAATGGACCCCTTAAGAGGCTTCAGCACTCACATCCTCCACTGTGTATGTGACAGCGAATTGGGGCAGCGAGCTAAGACTCCAATCGCTTACCACATGGTTCTGATAATGACTAAAAGACTTTTAAAACCCTACTTTTAGGAGCTTGAGGGAAATAACAGATTCCTCTAGGTTCTCCACATCTTTTGCTTTTGGGGAGACAAAATGGGCAAACCTGTTTAGCTCCTTTTCTTAACTTATGTCAATAAAATTACATACTCTGATCCTATAAAACATAATCAAACTTGATACATAAAATCGTCAGTAAAGATCCACAGAATTCCTATCTTGGCACCTAACAATTTTATTTTAAATTCAAATAATACAAGAACTATTTGTTCATGGAACACATTTTCTTGATCAATAAGATAACCAGATTCCCACAGAGCACAACTCTTCCACCAGTCTGCACATATAATGTCCACAAAGCCAATATTAAATAGTGAACCCCACCCACCTAGGTCCTGCTAACTGCCTGCCTGCTCCATCTTCCTCCAGATCACCCACTGGCCCTCAGAGGCCTGACCAGCTGTACTTTCTTTTGGTACCACAACCCATCTCCCTTCCTGTTTCTGATGAGTAGGTTGTTTGTTACTCTTCACTTCTTGCTACACAGCCTCTCTGTGAGAACTCATGGATTCTTCTTTGGGTGGTATTTCTGGAGTTGGACATTTTAACAATGCTGTAAAAAGAAACAAAGAAAATTGCTAGAAAATTGTCTGCATCATACTCTTTCAAACCAGCAAAATATGCTCCTGCATACAATGGAACATAAATAGAATCGTTCTCTTGTAAGGTAGAGAAATGCAAATTATTTTCTTTAATATTGTAGATGGGTCAAATGTGTTTGTAATGGTTAATTACATTTCTGGCCACAGAAAGTGGTGTTGATGGTTCCCCTGGAAATTTAAACCACAACCCAGGCTCCAGCCCCAATGTGTGGGGTCCAACCTCAGTCTAGCCTCTGGCCCTCTTAAGTTAACACCTATCCAGTAACTGAGCAGAGCCACTCTTGGATGTGGAGAATTTGTACAGGGCTTTAATACAGTCTACCATTGTAATGGCATGTGAGATTAGTCGTTCTCATTTTAAGCAGAGGTGAAATTATTTTTATCAAAATTATGCACATTGATTATTGGATCAAATGAATAAATCTTCTAATTACTAAGAATTTAGTTGTTGGTTTCCAGTCAGGTACTCAGCTTAAGCACTTGATAGATATGTCTTTACATTTCCATCTTGACTAATCTTTCTACAACCAGGGCCATTTATTTCTGCTTCTATTCAAGCCCTGACAGTCACTGAACCACTCTTACTTTTCACACCTTCTTTCATTTTCCCATTCTCACTAATGTAAAACGACCAAGGGCTGGGGACAGTGGACGAACAGAGACATCTTGTCCTCAGCCCTTCCCCAGGTGCTTCACTCTCTCAGGGAGTCTTTGCTCGTGCTTTTTGATTCATTCAAATTCCATGAGTCCTAGCTACTCGTGCCCCGTGCCCAGCTTAATCCTATGGGCTGTTTCTTTTCCCAGCCTGAGGAAAGTGCCTGTATTGGCCAACTGCCTATATTGCTTTGACTGGGACCTGGGTGGTCTAGAGAAATTCTTTGCCTGTTGTTAAACCAATTCCTCAAGGGTGTTTGGTAGCAAGAGATTCAAACATGGCTCTAAGAGCTTGGTTAGGCATAGAGTAAGAGGTAACCAAAAGTAAGTCACCATGTGAGAGGTTGGCATTTGCCTATGAGGCTGGTGAAATTTAGCAAAGCTGGACTACTACTACTAATTTTTTAATTTAATGTTAACATGTGTTCTGGTTCTATAAATATACTATGTTATTTTTGTTTGACATTTTCTATAAAATTTAGGACCTCAGAAAGGGAATTTGAAGTGAAGTATCTGACCACTAGAAACCTTGTGTTTGATTTTAATCCAAAAGTATAAGCAGAATGATTGTGGTTTGTTAATGTGTTTATGCTTCCTATATGCTGAAGTATTTTTTCTAAAAGACTTTATAAGTTCTTTTTCTAACATCTTATTAAATGCTTGAGTTAGTGACAAATCAAGATTTCTGTTTATGACACCTAAGGAAAATAGAACTCTGCTAATTGTTGCCAAGTTTGAGAATTCATAAGATGTTAACTTTAGTTACAGTAATGATCATGAGTTTTTCAATTTATTGTTCCATGGAATTTTTCTGATATATATATTCTGATTTTTCTGATGAATGATTTGATCTGTTTCAACGTGCTTTAAAATTGGAAGAAATAAAGAATAGTTATGATAAGATAAATGGAAGCAACACAGTGCTGTAAGGTAATTCAAATTTAGGTGTATCTATACCTTGGATAGAATTTAAATGTTCTGTAACATTTACATTTTTTAGTATTTAATAAAATTTTGCATTTGTATATAATTTTATATCTTTGCTAGCTTTTCACACAACTCATTTGATCCTCTTAACAAATTTGTGAGGTAGATAGGGTAGGTATTTTTAATTCCATTTTGTAGATGAGGAAACTAAAGTCAGAGAGGCTATATGGCCTTGGATTAAGGTGTTATAAATTATGCCCACAGGCACTATTCATCCATTCAACAAAGAGTCATTGTGTGTTGCCATTAGGTTCCTGTCACTCTTCTAAACAATGGGGACATGGCAGTGAACCTATGTCCCTTAACTCTTATTCTACTGCTTATCAACTAGACCACATGGGCAAAGAAAATTGATTTTAAAAAAAAGAAAAGAAAAGCATAATGATGATGGGCATTTTACTCTACTCTAAATATCTAGGTACAGCCCAATATTACATCAGAAACTAAGATTCTATTTGTCTTTCTCTGTCTGACTTATTTCACTAAGCATAATACCCTCTAGGTCCATCCAAGTTATTGCAAATAGCAACAGTAAATAACTGTAAAATTTTTAAAAAGAGAAAAAAAGGTTATAAGGCATTAAAAACAAACAAAAAGTCTTAAAACGCTTGAAAACCACTCTAGTAATGCCGATTGGCAGGAAGATAATTTACTTTCAACCCTCTGAACTACTTTACTAGGGGGGTGGTGATGCTTTCAAATCACGTGTTCCTCCTTCATATTGCTGGGGTGATCTACTGGGTCAATGGTGTGAAGACTGCTGAATGCTGAGACAGCTGGGGCGGCCAGAAACACTATTTAGAGGTTCATATACACTTCTTCCAGGTAAAGATCTTTTCAATCTTTTTAATCAGAGATAGTTATTGTTATGTGTTTGGTGATGGGTACCCAAACTAAACGATTATTTGAGCCTTGGATACCTTATTAGTACAGTGATCACTTAATTTGTTGTCCAAACTGGGACACTTGATTATGAAATGTGGAGCTACTAATAATTATGCTTTTTCAAGAGGCACAAACTGGGGACTATCCTAGGTCAACTAGGACTAACGACCACCCTTCTTATGTGGCAGTCCCTTGATAAGCAGAACACTAGAGTATCCCACCCTTCCTATTTTAAATGTTCCAGAACAACAATTATTTCAAAATCTGGCCTTCATTTTCAAAGGCACCAAATAGATAACCAGAGTTTACAGACTACTGAATATACTACACACTTTCCTCTTCCAATTAAGCAAGAAATCACTGGACTAAATCAATAAGAAGCTTTTGGTTGCCAGAAACAGAAAATCCAATTCAAACTTGCTTTTTCAATAAATAGAATTTAATATCTTCCATTCCTAAAAGATTCAAAGACTGAGCTGGCCCAGGTAGAGGTGAATCCAGTGGCCCAACAGTGACATCAGGACCTGATTTTGTTCTGCCTCTTCCTTCTACACTTCCTGGTGTAGACTTCATCACAGGCAAGTGTTTATGATCCCCAATGGCTTCCGTCATGTCTCAGTTCCACATGCTTCTGTATTAGTATCACACAGAAAAGAGTGTCACTGTCTCAGAATTCACAGAGAAAGTCCATAGATTTTCAGTGTTTATACTGGCTAAGGTTAAGTGACCGTCTGGGAACCAGTCTCTGCATTCAGGATAGTAGGTGCTGATTGGTCATGTGCTTTACCTTTAAAATAAAGGGTGGAGCCAGATTCTCTGGAATCCAGATAAAAATGGAGAGTCACTGGGCCAGAACGACCAAAGACTGGGTGGGAGAGGGTGAGTGGTGGTGATGGTGGTTGTAGTGGGGTAAGGGGAGATAGGGCAGATATAAAAGCTGAGAAGGTGATAAAAATGACTACTACCTGAACATCAAGAAACCTCTCTAGGATACTGACAATAGAAACTGTGAGTAGGGACAGATAGGAGAGAGAGCAGAGAAACTGAAGCTGCAGTAAATGAATTAACTCAGAGTTTGTGCGAGAGATTGGGATCTGGGATGTTTCTAGCATTTCTGGTTTGGGTGATTGACAGGATTATTGACTATATTATTCATAGAGATGGATCCACAGCAAAAGGAGTGGGTATAGGAGGAGAGGAAGCTGGATTTGGGACATGTTGAGCTTGAATTGATCTTAGACTTTACACATAGGCTCTCCTGTAGGTTCTTTTACTTTTGTGTTTCTGTTAGAGTCTGCTAGTTGCTTTACTCTCCCCTGTATTGTCAAGGTGACCAACGTACCTGGTTCGAGATATAAATTTCCTAACATCAATTGCAGCTTGAGGTGACCAATGAGATGTGAGAAGAAGCTTCTGGAATTCAGAAAAGTTCTTTATAACTCTGGTCCTAGCTGGCAACCGTACTTTGGGATTTTGCCCCTTCCTCTTTCTTATCCATTTACATCATAAATTAAATGGTATACATGTGAATATAAACCTGGAGCTTTGGGGATATATCTGAGATATAAATTCTTCATATTTCAGTACAATTTAAAATATATCTACCAAACAATATATGCAATATCAGCCTGGAGCATATATTGTATTGAAGGATACAGGAGTGATGAATATAGAGTCTTTGCCAACAAGAACTTAGTATAGAGGGAAGAGTAATTGGGAAAGCAATATTTAAATTATTATGATGAAGGTATGATGAAGTTACACGTTATGGGCTATGAAGAGGTAGATTTCAAAGACAGTAAGATAATATTGTCTTGGGGGTTCTGGGGCATGTGGGGTGGCGCTTGAAGAGTGAGCCAATTTTCAACCGGAAGTTGTGAGAAAGGAGGGGTATTTCAACTGGAAGAAGCAGCTTAATTAATATGTGAGGTTTTAAAAGGATAATCAATTACCCACTTTATTCAAAGGCAAATTCTCACATTTAGGAATTCAGAGCTGTTACAAACAGTAGGAAATTAAGTCTATGAAGATTTGGGACCCTCTTGATGGAAATGCAGTCAAAAGGGTTAAACTTTTTTATTTATTGAACTGATCTGGTTTTTTGGCCCAAGTGACCTGATCATCTGACTATTTTAGCATCAGCTGGGTACATTAACCTTTTCTTTTCTTTTTTAGTTCACTGGTGATCTCATCTCTGAGTTTGTAATATCAGTAACATTAACCTCCTACTCACTTATTTTAATGCTTGCCTGTGCACTGGTTTCTCAATCTGTAAAATACGAAACACTGTGTTTCTCAGCTACATGTGGTAAATTAGTTGGTACAACAGCCAACTTTGAGATTCTTGAAGGAGAAATTTCATGTTCTATGTTTCAGTCTTAGTATATTGTGAAACATTTTCTACAAAGAAAACATAGGTAAAACAAACTGAAACAGAATTGTAAAACTAATTTTAAGCCATCTGACACCTTTATAGAAAAATTGAAACTTAGATATTTCCTCCTAATTTTAGTCTCATCCTTCAGTCATTTGGAATCTGACCCAGATGTGCCAGACCAAAACATAAAGTCATTTCCTTCAAATGGAATGCTGAATAAGATACTGACATTAAGACTGAATGTTTTGTGGCCACAGTGCATGAACCAAGACTGAAAAATGTCCTTTTTATTCTAGCCATTTAGATTACCTGCCATATTTGGTAATTCAACTTCTGTACATGTGCGTATATGCATATAGATAGGTAGATATATATATGCATAGATATATTTTATTTCCAACTTTTTTTTTTATTTTAGGAAAATAGCATTGATCAATTCAAGCTTTAAAAGAATTTAAATCAGTGGGTTTGTTATCTCAAAAAAGTAAAAACATTTTCAGGAAACAGAAATTTGAAATGATTTTTTTTAGTATAAGAGTAAATGATAGATAAAATAATCCAAGAGGGAAAATACGTACTTCACACATGCAAACACACATCAAAAACAAACACACACCACATGATCTTTTGGTGTCTCCCATAACTTTTGTCAAAATGGTCATTCTATTAGGAGATATTTATAGAAGTTTCTAACTCATAGCATGTTATTTATCAGTTGATAATAGTAACTTGTATTCATATGAAATTTTACCTAGTATTTTAACGTTCAGTCTTTAATTTGATTCTGATCATAGCCTTGTGAGTTAGATATTATGGATAATGCATCTCCTTTTTATATAGGAAGACACTGATTTGGAGAAGACAAGTAACTTCCCTGAGGCCGCACAAGAAGCAATCAAGTTTCTAATGCCTCTTTGACAACTCTTTCTACTGCAACATAATAGCTGCCTTTTATTGTTATGAATTCAGTTTTAAAGCCCTCTACAGACTAGTCACTGGCAAACAAGGAATCAGACAAATATTGAAAACCTTGTGGACACAGTTCAGTCAAAAAAGTGGATATTCCTCAGGAAAATATAATAATTATCATATTTTTCATGATTAAGTCATGGTTTTAAAATTTCTCCTAGACCCTCTTCTATGAGAATTAATAATATAGCTAAATGTCAATAACCCCATAATACTAGGTTTATGTTTTAAATGCAAGATAGAATGCAAAAGCAGATGGGATGCCACGTACCCAAGACAACTTGATCCATTTCCCAAATGAACAGCCCTCAAAATGCCTCATTACCAACCCATTTGCAAGGTTCCCCCAGACATGACAACTCAGGAAACCCGAAACCCCAACCAATTTGGATGGGATTTCTAGGCCAAACCCTGAATCCTTTCCTTATTTTCTCTCTGCCATCACAAAGTACACAAAAATTGTCTGGGTCTTTTTATGATACGAGCCCAGAACCATTTCCAACCTACCCAAAATGGCATTCCACATGGTAACTTGAGTGGAGTGAAAGAGATGGCAGAGAAATTATTCATGCCTCAAACAGCAAGCTAAAGACCTCGTACCCTGCAATTTGGGCTTTACTTAAGGTCCTACAGAAAGAGCTGCATTCAGGAGCTTGGGTGGTCCCACATTGGCAGGGGCTAGGGGAAAAGTGAAGCAATGCATGAGGCAGAGAAGACAGGCCTACAGAAATAAATGCAACTATGACACCAACACATCAGCCAATATCCACCCCTTTCTGTTGTAATGCATGCTCTTTTAAATGTAGTGATTTGTTCCTGGCCAAAATGTCACAAAATATGTTCTTCCCTTCTTGAGTTTTCCATTCAGAACACTGTGTCCTAAAGGAGACTAGTTTCCACAGTGAAAAATAATTGGGTATGGCCATGTGAATGAAAGAAAAATCATTTAAATCTCTTTTCTTCTACTCATAAATTAACAAGGTTTCAACAAGTAGCATAAAAAAGTAACAGACAAGAACAGTCAGTACACAAAGGAAAAAATACAAACAGCCAACTGTATTAATAGCCAAAGAAATGGTAAACAAACCAATAGTATTTTCACCTTTTGTACTGGCAAAAATTTTAAATAATTTAAAATGTCTAGTGTTGTTTCGGATATGAGGAAACAGATTCTCATTAACTGCTAATAAAAGTGCAAATTGATAAAACGTGTCTGGAAAGTAATGTGGAAATTTATAAAAAAGATTTAACACATGCATGGAAGAACTTCTGAGTCAAAGAATATAATCCATCAGAACATTATCCATCAGAAAATTTGTAAGGCTTTATGCTTCAATCAGAACAGAGAGCTGATTGGTTGGATGGCTATTCTTTGGTCAGTGCCATACTGTACTACTTGTAAAATATTTTGATTATCACTCCTGAATATGCCAGCACTCATTTGAATGTATCTCCCATACTAGATATTGGTGTATTTTTAAAAAATTAGGATGTGGGGCTTCCCTGGTGGCACAGTGGCTGAGAGTCCGCCTGTCAATGCAGGGGACACCGGTTCGTGCCCTGGTCTGGGAAGATCCCACATGCCGTGGAGTGGCTGGGCCCATGAGCCATGGCCGCTGAGCCTGCACATCCGGAGCCTGTGCTCCACAACGGGAGAGGCCACAACAGTGAGAGACCCGCATACCAAAAAAAAAAAAAAAAGAAAAATTAGTGATGTAGTAAGAGGTAAATGCTATCGCTCTGATTTAATTTTCATTATGTAATTGTTGGTAATATTGAACATGTTTTCATATATTTATTCAACACTGTAATTTTTATGGAGAACTGTGAATTTCTTTTTATACTCCCCTTTTCTGTTAGAAGAATTATAGCAAGTAAGATAGGTTTGGGGAAAGATACGACAATTTTTCATTCTTTGGTTGTGACAAACTGGTGAATGAACTAAATAAAAGAACCATAACTAATGAATTATTACCTGCCCAAAAAAGAGTTGTCATGGTCTTAGATACTGAAAACATTCCAAACATTTTTAGTATTTGGTTTTATTGTATATGCTGTTTTTAAACAAGATTTCTCATCTTAATTATTTTGTTCTCGGCTCAAATGAACAGCAGTCTGGAACCACTGAACACACATCAGCCAACATGGAAAGCAGACATCTGGCCCAGGAGAGAAATCAAAACAGGAAGGTAAAATTCACCCCAGTTAGTTCACAAAATCAAAACGGTCCACACGAAAGATAAAATACCATCTTCTAGTTCTGCAACTTTAGTGTTTTACTCCAATAGCAGGATGCAAATTCTCATACTTCAAGATTTATATATCCCATAGCTCAAGACAGACAAATGACCAGATGACAGTTTCATAGCATAATACCCATTGTCAGCTACTAGTTAAAAATTAACTCATGCCAATTCATGTCATATATCTGGAAGAAAACTGCTTAAGTTTTCTTTAAAGCATCCTTGAGGACAAGCTTCTGGCATGAAAATGGAAAATAGGTTGAATAATATTAATAAATGTTAACAAAACTTGTAAAGTACTAAAGTATAGAAAAATTGGGTGGGAAATTTTTTTGCTCTGAAAAACAGCTTGAATTGCTTGTCCCTTAAAACTCCATAGATGATTTCCATATTCACATCTGTATTTGTCATTCCAGAAAAGGATGAAAGGGAGAAAGAAAAGGAATGTTAAGTGTCTGGGAAGGAACAGGAAAGCCTGATGTGCTTCAGGGATTCAGGTTTTACACCATGCATAGTCACCATACATAGTCACCATGCACAGTCACCATACATAGTCAAGATGTTACTCTTACCAGAGATACATCATCGAGTCTTCCTCTTATTTACATAGATACACTATTGTGGAAAGATTTTCACAATTAAACTTAGGGTTTCTTTTCAGTACTCCTTCAATATATTTGACAAATCCACAACTGATATAAAATTTCAGATGGAAATGCTTCTATAAACATGCCACGTTTTCCATCTACTCTCTGATTTCTAGATACTTAGACTTGTGCCTTAATCTCTTAATAACTCAAACAACAAAGACCACAATACCATACAGGGGAAATAATGATTTGAGAATCAAAAAGTGCTGAAGAGCAGAACTGACTTTCAAGTTTATTTAAGGACTTTCCATGGAACAATGATTTTTAAATTAAGTTCTTATCTCCTTTATTATGAGAGTTTCCTGGAAGAATTACAGCTGGGAAAGTGGCCACTCTTATGATTAAGCTCAGTCGTTCACTGCAGCATGCTGCAATCATTAGGGCTTGTAAAATCCCTTTTGCAGATTTGCAAGGAGGCTAAATTACATTATCTCCATCAGAGTTTATGTACCTAAAGATAAAAGATAGACTCATTGAACTCATAGAGTTGCAGAGTTCAGTGGAATTAGGTTATAGAACTACTATTGCTAACACCGAAATACTGTAAGACTTCTATTTTCAATATTACTGTTAACAGCAAAGCTAGAAAGAAACTTTCAGATAATCTATGTAAATAAAATATCCCTCATAAAAATTAATAGAAATGACTTTTTTCTTATTATGATCCATATTCCACATATAAACTACTGTGATAAAATCTTCTTCTATGAAAAGAAGTAAAATTATTTTTATATTTCTAATGTTTTATTTGGCTCTTACATAGTCTAATATATGGATCATTGATCAAAGTTTTTATTTTTAATCCAAATATTTTTTATCATGTAGTCACAGTATAAATTTTGATTATTAACTTTTAGCATATCAGAGAACAAGGAAGGAAAGAATTTGAAAAATTAAAAAAAAATTGACTTTTGCGATTGAAATGCTGCAAAACTTATTTAACTCCTTTAGAGCTTACTGAGTTTATTCATTTCCCATTCCTTTGCAAAAAAAAAAAAAAGATAAAGTAGATACAGAGAATTTAAGATAACTAAATTTATAAAGAAAATTTGAAAACAGATTAAGAGAAAATGATACTGAAAACAGTAACCAATACTTTCAACAAGACATGATAACACATAAAACCTGGTCCTTAACCTCAAGGAACCAAATGTAGTGGAAACCAACACCTTTTTCCTTTTCCTGCTGGACTTAGAGCTACAGTGTTTCCCACCCACCCTTGCCCTGAGAGTAGTCAGGTGACTGAGTCCTGACCAGTGAAATTTGGGCCACAGAGATGTGCAACGCTTCCATGCCTGGCCTTTCCCCATCTGCAAGATGAATGGACCCTACTGTAGGACTTAAGAGAGGATGGACCAACAAGCTAGAAGGAGCCTGAGTTTTCAAATGACCACATAGAAGGTGACCTACAACCAGAAACACACACATCAACATTTGTATGAATGAGAAATAATTCTTATTGCATTAAGCTGCTGATAGTTTGGAGTTTATCACTTAGCATAATCAATTCAGTAAAGCAAAGAGAAACTTTAAAATGTTAATAATTTTACTTCAATACACACATACATACACATAAACACAAATGATAGCATGCATAATTGGAGAAATCTGAACAAGCTCTGTGGGTTGTACCAATGTCAATTTCTTGGTATCCTCATCATACCATAGTTATACAATATGTTAACTTTGGGGGAATCTAAGGGGAAAAGTGCAGAGACCATCCTGTACATTTATTTGCAACTTCCTGTATATCTATAATTATGTCAAAAGAATTTAAAAATTTCCCTTGATTAGAGGCAAAAACTATATCAAATATTTAGGGAAAACCAAATTTGATTATTCTTAATTGTTTATTATGTAGGTACAAACGAGGTATTTATATCATTAAAAAAGTTGTAGAGCATAGAAAATGTCAAAGTGGAAATTATATGTCTAATTCTTATAGTAAATTTTCATAAAAACTGGAAGACAATAGAAGTTGAAGCATTATTTGGTAAAGATGATTTGATAGTGATCGAATATAATATGGTCCCAAAGTATAAATGCCTATTTGAAAAACTAGATTTTAAACAAATAAAGGAGGGTGTAACAGCCCAGAAATGTTCAAATATTTCTCACTTTGATTCATACCAGATAATGCTTGCACAACACACACCCATGTGTATCAGATACAACTTCCTTCTATCACTCAAGGAAGATAATGGAATCAAGGGCATAAGAACAACACAATCATGAGACCAGCCTTGACTTTGCTCTGACTTACTTTTTATTATACAATAAATTATTTGTCAACTTCAGGACTTTCCTATTGTTAAAAAATAAGTAGTAATACACTGTGGAAGAACTCTTTGCTGTGGTTAGAAAGGATCCATTAGAATGAGTTTCTTGGTCTTTCAGACAAAGCCAAGACCAGTATTCTACCCCTTTTTGACAAATAAGCAAGGTGTCATGCTGCCTCTAAAACTAGGTGTCTCTGCCATCTCCTCACTAGAGTGGGTTCCACATGGCATCTACCTCACTAGAGATGTAATGCCTGTGATTGCTACAGCAAGAGTTCCTCACTTTTACTGCAAGAAGCCTGTGCATTTCAGCCTTGTGCCCTGGCAAAGCAAGAACTTACAAGGTGAGAAATTTCTTATTATAGGAAAGAGGTTCAAAGAACGAGGCGGCCAAAAAGAGTGACAAATATCTGCTACACAGCACATGTATAGATTAACATTATGAATAAGATGTTATTTTTCTATTTGGCAGTAAAGAATCCTGGCAAACACTGCCTCACCCCAGTGATGTCATGTACCCCCAACATGCACCAATGTGATGTCATGAGAATGGGAGTTCATCTCTGTGGTCACCCACTCCAAAATGCACAACCCCCGTTTAATCATGAGAAAAGCATCCAGCAATAGACAAAATACCTGAAGAGCTTTTGTCTAAAGAAAGTCATCAAAAATAAGCAAAGACAGAGACCCTGTCACAGAGCAGAGAAGGCTAAGGAGACATGACAACTAAATATAATGTCCTGGATTGTATCCTGGAACATAAAAGACATAGGAAAAAACTAGTGAACTCTGAATAAAATGTGGAGAGCTCCGCAGACTCTTGGCTAAGATCAAATGTGAATAAGATGAGTTCAGTTAAAAGTAATGTACCAGTGTTGGCTTCTTAGTGTGACAAATGTACCGTAGTAATGTAACACATTAATAACAGGGACACTGGGTGTGTGAAGGATATAGGGGAACTCTCTGCACTGTCTTTCCAACTTTTCTGTAAATAAAAAACTATTATAACACAAAAAGTTTATTTAAAAAAAGAATACTTTTGCACCAGCTGGTTAATGTTCTTATGGACACTAGTGTGAAAATATTCCCCCATTTTCTCCCACCCCTTTACATAAAACAGTAGTGACTGGTAAAGTACTTTAAAATAATACCATTGTCATTTGTGGCTTCTTTTCATTTCAACTAAGATTGATTCAAAGTATTTAAAGCTTGTACTTTTCTATTTCTACAGCATCTCACAAATAATCACAAGCAAGCACAACTAACAATTTCCTTAGATTGTTCGATCTGGGAAACATCTCTTTGCTGAGGTTGTGTCTGGATAGTAGTGGTGTGAAGTTACATATCCTGATAGGATCTGGGGCTGGGAATATTCTTATCCATATGACAAGATGGGATTTAGCCCGTGATTGTGAACTTAAAGGGGCTAAATCAGTTACCGAATGAAAGGCATATCTCTTCTCCGTATGGAGGTAAGTTGTGGGAGATTTACCTCAGGAATTTAACAAACGATTATAAAGTTGTTCTGAACATTTTCAAAAAAATATTATTACTTATAAAACTGATGTGTAACCAAAATATATTAGGTCCAACCCTTTTAATTAAAGTCAAATTCTTACTCAAGAACATACCTGTGTGTCTGAATTCTCAGCCACTGACGAGTAACTTTATTAAAAAGTATTATTTAAACCCAATTAGCTGCTGACTCCACCAGAACTTCAAAAGAGAAGGAATTGTAAACCTTTTGGGCAGGATATGGGTTTTGTGGGAAGGTTTTTTAGCAACCCTGTGTTCACAGACATGCAGTAAACATTCTGTCTACCCAGAAAGTACCCAGAAGGTACCCAGAAAGTACCTCTCTGCCAAAATTCAAACTTGTTTGATGTTCATGATATTCATAATGTTTCAAACATCCAACTAGTTCTGATGTTTATAACAAATAAAAGGGATTTAGTTATAAATTCTAGTGATACTGGCTGTTCTTTAAAGGACTCTCCCAAAGACACTTTTTTCATGAAAACAATTATTAAAAGCAGCAGAATGATAAGTTGTAATGCAATGTACACTTATATGATGTTGAAGGAAAGGTATTTTTATATCTTAATGATGAAAATAATACTTAAGGACTTCTTTAAACTATGCTGATAAGAGTAATTTACCCGAAGTAGGTCTCTGCCAATGGATCTTTCAAATGAAAGCTACTGAAAAGAGTCTCAGAAACTGACATAGGGCTTCCCTGGTGGCGCGGTGGTTGAGAGTCCGCCTGCCGATGCAGGGGACACGGGTTCATGCCCCGGTCCGGGAAGATCCCACATGCAGCAGAGCGGCTGGGCCCGTGAGCCATGGCCACTGAGCCTGCGTGCCCGAAGCCTGTGCTCCGCAACGGGAGAGGCCACAACAGTGAGAGGCTCGTGTACCGCAAAAAAAGAAAGAAAAAAACTGACATAAAGACTTCTGGATCGTGCTGCTACCCTAAAACTGGACCCAGCCATAGGATATGGACAACTCTGGAACAGAACTTGATAAACAGCCTTTAGTACACAAATTTCCAATGCCAAGACAGCTGATTAATGTATGTTAAACTTCTCTGCATAGCTAAATATGGCCATTGTTTTGTGCTTTCTCATAAAATTTATTTTACAAACTGTCGAACACAGCTGAGTCATCACCTCATTATTCCTATGTTATCTTTTCTGTCCTTTGGGGACATTTTTCCCCACTGCTTAGGTGAGATTTCTTCTATTTGTTACTTCTATTTCTTGCCCTATTCATAGTTGGACTCTAGAGGGTCACACATAATTACACCAGAGAACTATTTCATCGTATACAAAACTGAAAAGTAAAGTGACAACTCCACACTGTAGGGTGGTGTGCCTACACGTAGGCATACAATCATTCATGTTCTGACTGGTGTGGCTGCAAAGTAGGCACAGCCAAAATGGGCGCTGCCTATATTCTTGCAATAGGATGAAATGGAATGAAATTAAATGGAATTTAATTCTAAATTAACTTCGTATTCATCTAACGCAGTGCCTTACCTTATTAAAAGTAGAATACATATTTGTTGATTAATAAATGATTGGGGAATTGCTGCAGTTGCAGAATCTGGGTTATGTCTTTTACATTATATTTATTTAGTACTGCTTTTACTTTCTTAGCCAGGATTAATTTTGCACATAGGCAAATGATGGCCAACTATGCAGCATAATTTTAGTGTGCAAATATTATTTGACAGAGAATAAAGGTTTAAGACTCTAGTCCTCTTGTAGCAGCCGGAACCCGAAGCCTGGCGGGCCCTTCCCTCCTCCCTCCTTGGCGCGTGGCCCGCGCGCCGTTGCAGCAGGGGCCGCTCCGCCGCTCCTTTGCTCGTGGGGGCTGCGCCT
The DNA here is from genome assembly GCF_949752795.1 of Hyperoodon ampullatus. NCBI lineage: Eukaryota > Metazoa > Chordata > Mammalia > Artiodactyla > Ziphiidae > Hyperoodon > Hyperoodon ampullatus. Next base: position 7,606,163 of record NC_136925.1, read on the forward strand.
AGCCCACCAGACTGTCCCCGCGCCCACCCGCCCGCTCATTGCGCAAGCGGACAAGCGGGAGCTCTGCTCCGGGGGCACCAGTGCCCCGGGCCACCTCATTCATTCATTCATTCACTGGCTGACCGGTGAAGCCAGCGGCGGGCTGAGCCCACGGCGCACCTCTCCACACCCACCCCACCCCTGAAAGCGATCCCAGGGGCGGACACGTCGACCGCCTCCACGTGGCCACCACGGTCTCCGTCACTTGCGAGCCTCGCCCCACCACGAGCCGGAGGACAGCGTTGCTGGAATGGCCGGGCACTTCTTCAGACCTGGCCTCTTTCTGGTGTCACATCTTTCTGCTCCTGGTGTGGTAGCTGCGAGGCAGGCGAGGGCTACAGCAGCCCCGCTCAGCCATTGGCTGGCGCAACAGTGGGCCCCTCCGCAGAAGCAAGTAACTGTCTACCAGCGACGTTAGTGGTCCCGCTCAGCCATTGGTCAGTGCCACAGTGGGCCCCGCCCCCTTCCCCTCTTGTACATAAAAGGAGCCCGAAGTCGGTCAGAGGTAAGGTGGTTTTTCTTTTTTTTCTTTTTTTTTTTTTTTAAACTAATATATATTTAGTGTAATCAATTCAGAAAACATAAATGCATACATTAAAAAAAAACACACTCATCCCCTACCCCATTTCTGGAATGTTAATATATATTCTTTTTGTTTTCTGTGCTTATACAATATATATGTAGTTATATACATATATACCTTAACTTTCAAGTATTTTTAAACATACTCAAGGAAAGGTAAGAGAGCCAAAACACTAGAGAGACTAAACATCTTTGTTCCAAAATAAATTTTTGTTAGCTCCAATCTGAGGTATACAGAAGGTATACAAGGTATACAGCTTTATACAAAGTATACAGTTCTACATTCTTCTAGGCAACTTCTTCTTTTTTTTTTTTTATTAGTTTCTGCTTTATAACAAAGTGAATCAGTTATACATATACATCTGTTCCCACATCCCTTCCCTCATTCATCTCCCTCCCTCCCACCCTCCCCATCCCACCCCTCCAGGCGGTCACAAAGCACCGAGCTGATCTCCCTGTGCTCTGCGGCTGCTTCCCACTATCTATCTACCTTACGTTTGGTAGTGTATATATGTCCATGCCTCTCTTTCGCTTTGTCACAGCTTACCCTTCCCCCTCCCCATATCCTCAAGTCCATTCTCAAGTAGGTCTGTGTCTTTATTCCCGTTTTACCCCTAGGTTCTTCCTGACATTTTTTTTTTAATTCCATATATATGTGTTAGCATACTGTATTTGTCTTTCTCTTTCTGACTTACTTCACTCTGTATGACAGACTCTAGGTCTATCCACCTCACTACAAATAGCTCAGTTTCGTTTCTTTTTATGGCTGAGTAATATTCCATTGTATATATGTGCCACATCTTCTTTATCCATTCATCCGATGATGGACACTTAGGTTGTTTCCAGCTCCGGGCTATTGTGAGTGGAGCTGCAATGAACATTTTGGTACATGTCTCTTTTTGAATTATGGTTTTCTCAGGGTATATGCCTAGTAGTGGGATTGCTGGGTCATATGGTAGTTCTATTTTTAGTTTTTTAAGGAACCTCCATACTGTTCTCCATAGTGGCTGTACCAATTCACATTCCCACCAGCAGTGCAAGAGTGTTCCCTTTTCTCCACACCCTCTCCAGCATTTATTGTTTCTAGATTTTTTGATTATGGCCATTCTGACTGGTGTGAGATGATATCTCATTGTAGTTTTGATTTGCATTTCTCTAATGATTAATAATGTTGAACATTCTTTCATGTGCTTGTTGGCAGTCTGTATATCTTCTTTGGAGAAGTGCCTATTTTGGAAATGCTAGTTTGCCATCTTCTCAGTCTGCTAGCTTTCTGATTAAAATCGTTATTCCTTGTTCCAACAACTTGTGTCCCTATTTATTGGCCTGCTGTGTGGAGAACAGAATGAGCTTGGGCTCAGTAACACTATCCCATTAGTCCAGTAGCATAAATTAGATATCTATATCTATACCTGTTGGACTTTTAACACTCTTAGAAAGAAAGAAGTGACTGACTTCCTAAGTTAATGAGATGTATGTCCAAATAGTTTTGATGGAAAAATGGTGATAATGAACAGGAAATGACCTGGGAGAGATAGACTTAAAGGCAATAAGATCTAGGGTTTTTAGCAACAGCTGAAAAGTAGAGGGGTATTATATATATGAAAACGGGGGGCCATAAAGAGATAATGAGCTCCCTTGTGAGAAAAACTGCCAAATTCACAATATAAAGCTGATCATATTTGTGATTTCATGGCGAATATAAACTTGATTCCTAGAAGTCATATCTTATGCTTTGCTCTCACATGAACTTTATAGCTATGCTTTGACTTAGAGAAGATTTCGATCTTCTGTTTATAGCTTCTACCCTTCAGCTAGAGTTCCCTCATCTCAAAAACAGTCGTAAAGCATGCTGATCATTTTACCCACCGAAATGGTTATAGTGGTAATTTTAATGGTTTTAGCTATCAATGGCTGTGTGTCAACTGTTATCCCTCTGGCCCACATGTCTTTCTATTCCAAGACTCAGACTAAAGACAGCACACAGAATATATCTGATAAGGAGTCATATTTAGAGTATATGAAACCTCCTATAACTCAATACTAATAATAGAAATAACTCTATTAAAAGAATCTGAATAGATATTTCTCCAAAGAAGATGACAAAGGACCAGCAAGTCAAAGAAAGGATGATCAACATCCTCATATATCAGGGAAATGCAAATCAAAAACATAATGAGATAGCACTTTGTATCCACTAGAATGACTATAATTAAAAAGATAAAAACAAGTGTCGATGAGGATGTACAGAAATTCAATCCTTATCTAGTACTGGTAAAAATGCACAATGATGCAGCTTATTTGGAATATTAGACTGGCTATTCCTCAAAATGTTAAGGGTAGAGTTGTCATATGACCCAGCAATTTCACTTCTGCATATGTCTTTAAGAGAAATGAAAACATGTCCACACAAAAATTTGCACACAAATGTTGATAGCAATGTTATTCATAATAGCCAAAATATAGAAACAACCCAAATGTCTATCAACTCATAAATGGATAAATAAAATGTGGTATATTCATATACTGTAATATTATTTAGGAGTGAAAAGAAACGAACTACTATTACATGCTAAAACACTGGTGAAACTTGGAAGAAGCTAGTCAGTAAATTTGGTGTGTCTGTGGGTGGAGGTGAGCTCAGAGACTTCCTACTCTATCATTTTGGCCACACTCTGTACACAATAAATAGATGAATTGTACGCTATGTGAATTATATCTAAGTAAAGCTGTTATTAAAAATATATAATAGGGGCTATGTAAATCAAGAATTTAAATGATATATGTGGACAAATTGAAAGAGCAGTTGCAGAAGCTGGTCAAGCAACAGCTTTTCAGTAAGTAAAGTCTCATGTTGTCAATAGACTATTGGTAACTGAGGCTTCTGGTCAGTCAGACAATAGAATTAAATTTTTCCTTAAATGGAGAAAAAGGTGACTTCAGAAAAAGAGATTTGGGTCTCGTTTGCCTATTTGAATGGTTGTCTGAGGATAACTTGCTTAAGAATTAATATATGGGTAGCAACATCTCACCAATATCAAAGTGGATCTAAAGAGTATATCTTATGAATATTTCACTTCATAAATACAAAGTCACCTCACGAGTTTAATAGGACAATCTCATCTTCAGAATCTTTGGCAAAAAAAATTGACTGAAGAATTTAAAAGTCTTATTTGAACCAAAAAAAAAACATTTTCTACTTGTCAAAACAAAAATGGACTTTTGGGGATATTTTATTGATTAAAGAACTCCCATTCCAATATCAACATGTTCCAGCCTTACTAGATATCATAATCTCCAAAGATCCATTGATCAGGGAGACATGGACAAGGTGAGAGGTGTGAACTTGTATAAAAGACCTTGAGAATGGACATTGAAGGGGGAGTAATGGCATATTATCTCTACTTCTATTCAAAGGAAATCTGCCTCCTACTTCACCATGACCAGAGATATCCACTGTGCATAATTAACTGTAGCTATAAATCCTCAGTGTTGAGGTGTCCTTGTGTGTCTGCCTGTGAATGAAATCTCATAATTGATGAACCTATTGAAAATAATTATTTCCATATTTTATTTCTAGATATTATTTCCTAAGCTTTCCTTCCCAAAGTCTCCTATTTATAGAAATAACATTCCTCTCTTCATTTGAAAATAAGCCTTAGATCTTTTAAAATATTAAATTATAAGTATTATCTGATCAATATATATAAAGAAGACCATCTGAGCTATTTCATACATCTTGTCATGGGAACTCATCATCAATATAAGATTACCTAGTCAGAAGATGTAATTCACCGAAATATATACCTTAGACACACCTGTTTAAAATAAATTTTAGAATAATAGTTGTTGAAATGTGGTGAGTCCCAGAAAGTGTCAAAAGACAGACATCACTGACAGTGGGCCTTTCTACTGAGGAAAAGTTAGTTCAGAGCTTAGTCTTAAAATTGTGTTCAAATTTCACCTTCAGCCCCGCAAAGTAATTGATTACATAACTAGTTGACCATAAGAGCAATTAAGTCACAGTCTTTTCACAGAAACACTTTATGCAGTCTTTGGCAATTGATAGATCTGATGAAACACTGCAATTTAGAAGTCTGTATTACATATTTTTTCTTATGGAGTGATAAACATATCCTGATTACATTTCATCTTGGATTTTGTAACATATTATTGATGATTACAAGCCTTTTCTTGTGGTTTGAGAGTTTCTCGGGTACCATGAACATCATCTGCGATCATTCTCCAAGTTTAGTTTAAATAAACCCAATATGAATGGTTTACCTTATTAGGTAAAAAGGCTAAAAATGTATTCAACCTCAACATTCCAAATGAATGAAGTTGGCCCATTAACTTGCATAAAGAAATGTCTTTCTTAGAAAGAAGAGTGAAAAAGCACAATCCTCTCTGAACACATAGTTTGGATTTTAAGTAGGTTATCACCTAATACTAATATTTAATTAATTCTGTGAGCACTCTTTAAAGGAGAAAAGAATACATAAGTTTAAAAATGTTTAAGACTCTCCCCTAAAGAGGCAGATTTCAATAAATAAAATTCTATATTCTAGAGTCTGCACCTTACTGAAGACAAGGTACTAGGTAGCTAGAAATCTGGATGATAATAGTATAATACTTCAACTTTTGAATGAAAATTTACAAATAAATCTGTGCAACAGAATAGAGCATATCCCTGTATAGCTAATTAAGCATTTTCAAATTATCCTAGAACCACACTCATATTAAGCCCAAGCAATGTCAAGAATCAAATCAAACCCATATTACAATACCATACTAGAAACTTCATGTCTAAACTGAGAGTCATGTACCAAAATGTTCATTGCAGCTCTATTTACAATAGCCAGGACATGGAAGCAACTTAAGTGTCCATCAACAGATGAATGGATAAAGAAGATGTGGCACATATATACAATGGAATATTACTCAACCATAAAAAGAAACAAAACTGAGTTATTTGTAGTTAGGTGGATAGACCTAGAGACTGTCATACAGAGTGAAGTAAGTCAGAAAGAGAAAAACAAATACCGTATGCTAACACATATATATGGAATCTAAAAAAAAAGAAAGAAAAAAAAAAGGTCAGAAGAACCTAGGGGCAAGATGGGAATAAAGATGCAGAGCTACTAGAGAATGGATTTGAGGATATGGGGAGGAGGAAGGGTAAGCTGGGACAAAGTGAGAGAGTGACATGGACATATATACACTACCAAAAGTAAATTAGATAGCTAGTGGGAAGCAGCCACATAGCACAGGGAGATCAACTCGGTGCTTTGTGACCACCTAGAGGAGTGGGATAGGGAGGGTGGGAGGGAGGGAGATGCAAGAGGGAAGAGATATGGGGACATATGTGTGTGTATAACTAATTCACTTTGTTATAAAGCAGAAACTAACACACTATTATAAAGCAATTATACTCCAATAAAGATGTTAAAAAAAGAAAAAAAAGAAAAAACAATAAAAATAAACTAAAAGATCAGTGAGAAGAGTGCCTTGTGTGTCTTATTCAATAGTGAAACAAATATTTTGAATAAATAAATATGAGCATGAGATGTACAAGATAAAACAAATAAATGCAGATCTGCGAGCTAAAATCTTACCTACTTACAAATGTAATAAAAAAAGACAAATCAGCAATGTGTGCAAATATAGCCTACATGTACCCCAGACAAAATTTGGATGTTGTTAAACATAAAGAAGTTTTGTGATATCTGTGTTCCTGCTAATTGGAGTCTGACTGAAATAAGGAACAAACCAACACCTCTCCACACACATAAATGCTCACACATACACCAACACCCCCCCACACACACACACTTTTAAGATCCCAGTATGTTGACATGATCCCAGTATGTTGACATGGCTTCCACAGATGTCTTCAGAATGCCTCAGATAGAAAGTAAAGTATTTCCTGGTGTGACAAGTAAATTCTTGTTCAGGAGGACCCAATTATTAAGACTCTATTGACAATGAACTTGGAGCAAGTTTCTAAGTAGCTACATAAAATAAACATTTTCTTTCACTGCTGACCACATAAGAGCATGTAAATATATTTCACATAACCAACAGTGTGAAAAATAAAGTTGAGCTACAACAAACAAAATGTGCCATGAACACTTGTTGTTTGAAGCCATGATGAGTGGTCCGCATAAAGAAGATCAATAGGATAAGAATAACACAAGAAGACAAATCCATATAGTGCTCAAGAAGAAACAATGGTTTGACAAATTAAGAGATTTGCATGAATTTCTTGTGTGAAAAACTTGAAAATAAGTATGGATGCTCAATTTTTTTTTTTTTTTTTGCGGTACGCGAGCCTCTCACTGTTGTGGCCTCTCCTGTTGTGGAGCACAGGCTCCGGACGCGCAGACTCAGCGGCCATGGCTCACGGGCCCAGCCGCTCCGCGGCATGTGGGATCCTCCCGGACCGGGGCACAAACCCGTGTCCCCTGCATCGACAGGCAGACTCTCAACCACTGCGCCACCAGGGAAGCCTTGGATGCTCAATTTTAATATCATTTCATAGTAAACTATAAACATTTTTTCCTCAAAAATATCCGATCATTTCTATTAATTATAATTCTTATAGATTTCCAGGTTAAATAATCACAGTGTTTTTCTAGGTAGATACAAGAAGGAGGATATCACCTCTGACAGTTGTACTCAGGAGTCTGGTTCCCAGAGTAGGAAAAGCCAGAAAGAAGTACCCCTAACAGAATGGCAATTTATTTAGGCTTACTTCTGACTAGAGAAAAGGAGATTGCTGGAATGACAATAAAATAATAGCGATTTTTATGAATTCTTACTAAGTGCCAGACACTGTTCTAAATGTTACATATGACTCATTTAAGTAACAACCCTATGAGTTAAATATTATTATTAGCCTCAGTTTATAGAAGAAGATACTAAGACACAGAATGGTTATAGAAAAATGAAAAAGAGAATGTCCTAATCTAGTCTATGAATCAAAGGATGTTTCTTTCAAAAGAAGTTTAGCCTCTACTTTCCTATAATGGTTAGGGAAAATGCTTAAAATTATTTGTACTTTTATATATTGACACCTGGTTAAGATGAATCAATTGCAGTGGTGACTTGGCATTCTGGATCAGACAGAATTTCTATCCTTCTATATTCATGTAATTGCTATAAGTTATATATATGAGAGAATCTGATTAAAAGATGCAGATATGCCAGCAATTAATTCTAGATATTATAACTTCTGGTGAGATAATACAGATGAGTTTATAACAATTTTAAATTCCACATCTAATCTTCATTTCTTCTTACACATTCCACTGGATCACTAGCTTAGCATCATTTAAAATATTTATCATATAATATACAGTACAGTGGTTTTCAAGTCTGGCAGTGCATCAAAATCAGGCTGGGAGTGTATAACATTCAAGATGAAGTAAGTCAAAATGTCTAGAAGAAGGGTTCCAGAAATTTAAACTTTTAACCACTTCTTTAGGTAATTCATATGACTCTTAGGTTTGCAAACCAAAAATCATGTACTAGACCTAGACTAACCTGGGGTGTCTGACACTGCATACATCAAAGTTTGGAAGGGGCCTTAAAGAAGAGTAAAAAAAAAAATTTTAATCCAAACAGTTTCCTGGAAGGATTGTTAATGAAGGAGGCAACATAAATGTTTTCATTTAACTTAGGCTTGGACCAGAAACAGAATAATGTAAATTGAAATATGTTGGTGTCCAGATGTGTGAAGTCACACATACAGAAACATGTCAAGACTACAGTCAAAGCAAACTTTAAAAGGAGACTCAGAACTGGTTTTAAGTCAACATTTATTGGGCTGAAATTATTTAAGTGCCAAAATCATAAATCTAACAGCTGGAACAAACTTCATGACATGATTGTAGGAGATATAAAGAAGGAAAAGTTTTATACAATAGATAGATAGCTTTTTTCAAAATACTGAAGATTTTAGATTTCCCTGAAAATTAATTTCTATCAAAAGGGAGAAACATCTTAATTTTCACCGATACCAAGAAACCCATTATTCTGTTCACTGTGTATATTACACAAATATACACATGCTATGGAAGGGAAAATAGTGTATTTTTAAGTAGTGAGATTTCCTAACCATTTACAATTCTGTAAATTAAAAGTTTTTTTTAACATTTTCTTAGTAGCATTTTCCATTGTGTATATTCTCTCCAATAAGAGGCTCATGGTGAAGTCTGTAAATCACCACTTGCTATTTACCCTCATTGGATATTTATAATGTACATTACTACATAGTCTTTAGACAGACCTGCCATGATCTGTTCAATTTTATTTAATTCAGTGTTTCTCAAACTTATTTCACAAGAGACACCATTTAAAAATTTTAAAACATCTATTATCCCACAAGGAACATGCTCTGGAAAACACTGGGTAGACAAATTTGCAAAAAAAACTTTATGGGGAAATGGCTTTTCATCAAGAAAACAACTTCACAAACAAAATAGAAGGAGTGGTCTCAAAGATTTTTAAAAGAGTGTAATTGTTCAGACAAATTAAGATAAAGATACTCAGCAAGTTGTGCCTTCTTAAGAGGGGTACATGTTTTAGCTTTCTTTTTTCATTTTATTAGCTATTTTTCAATAAAACATGGCATTTTATGTAATCATATTTTATTTGAATTCTTCCTTTTTTAAATCTTTGGATATTGCTTCATATATGTGACCTCAGTGCAACTAGTCAATTTCTAAATATAGCAAAATGCACAACAAGCTAGTTGGGAAATGTAGACTAAACAAATGGTTGTAATAGAGTCTTCATTTTTAACTACGAATTTTTGCATCATGTAAGAAAAAAACCCATAAATCCTAGGCTATATTTATGTAGCATAAATAAAAGCTAACAATCAGTCAAAATTTAGGATGCATTGCAATATGTTTCTATATAGGTAACGTCTATGTATTTTTAAATTACCTTTTGCAATTTACCAATGCATAATAAAATAGTTTTAAAAATGGAAGGAATTTTAGAGACTGTTTCAAACTCCTCATATCATTTATGAGATAGAAGGTGGTCCAAAGCAATAAAGAATCTTAACCAAGGTCATATCAGGTTAAAACCTTCTCTGGTAATATTCAATTCTATTTCTTAATGTAATTAAGTTCATCCAACATTTATTAAGCACATAATATGAGACAGGCTTATCCAATTCCAGTTATAAGTACAAAGCTACTGAGACTGCAGGATGTTGCAATCACTCAGCAAGCTTATTCCAAAGGAAATGAAGGAGACAAGACAGAATTCAGTCCAGATACCCTCAAATCACTTAGAAAATATGATTGTAAAGGGTATCCTGGAAAATGGGCCCCCAAATGCAAAGTGTTTACAAATTAAAATTCCTTCTGGGACTTCCCTAATGGTCTGGTGGTTAAGACTCCAGGCTACCACTATGGGGGCACAGGTTCCATCCCTGGTCAGGGAACTAAGATCCAAAAAAAGTTCCTCTCAGAAACAATAAATTCCCCCAAAAGAATTCCCCCATAGTTCTCTGAACCAGCAGCGCATGGCTCCTGTGTGGCCTTCAGAGATTTGCTGGTCACGCTAATAACATGCTGAAAACCTGAGAATGAAGTAGCAAACTCTCTTCTCTCTCCTTCCCTCCCTTAGGGAAGAAATTTCAGTAAAAAGCTAAGAAAGTTTACAAAATTGGGGACTTGGGGCTTTGAAAGCTGAAATTATAGAGTTTTGCTAAACACTGACCCTCTGTGGGTAGAAGGCCACAAATGCCACTCTGGCTGAGCCTCCTATTTACACAGCCGGTGTTCACAGAGACTGAATTCCAGGGGGCTTGAGAATGTGGGATGCTGTTCAGGCCCCCGGGAATCCCCAAACGAACCCAGATCCAGCCGATGTATTGTTCAGCTACAAGGAAAACCCAAATGTGTGGCTCTTACCACTTGATTTCACAGTGGGGAAAAACAAACTTTAAATCTTTGGGGATCAAAATATGAAACATACACACTTAAAATACTCTTCACTCTTTCCCACATTCAACAGCTTTTGTGCCACTTCTAGATA